>NC_088386.1:61880000-62246250 GCF_037993035.2 Macaca fascicularis
GTCTCTGCATAGACTATCCATCCAAGTGCTGAGCATGGAGGAGGATAATCAATCTTAATGATGTCACATACCTCTGCGTGGGAGATAGTCTTTTTGAAAAATTTAGTATTTGCCTATCAATGACTAGCTTTCATATAGTTTCCAGTTTCCTTTAAGTATAGACATTCCATGTTGGAGCAAACCCTGATGTTTGCTCTTATTGGAACACTGTGCTGTCTGAGATTTTCATAAGTTTGCCATTTCAAAAAGCTGAAAGTACTTACGCAAAAACAATGACGACAAAATCCAGCCAGTTCCACGGGTCACGAAGAAAAGTGAATTCTCCTACACAGAAGCCTCTTGCAAGGATTTTTACAAGTGATTCAAAAGTATATATTCCAGTAAAAGTGTACCTAAACACAAGATTCCATTGGGATACTAGATGTGAAAAGAATACAACCACCATGTAAATCCTTATAATTGATTTTCTCTAATTAACCAATGGAAGACACATATTGGAGGCTGGCTGTTGGTTTACGGACACACCCTATTAAACTATAATAGGTCTATCCAGAAAATGTTAAAATGTCAGTATCAGAAACACTCCCAGAAAGAAGAGGTACTTGAAATAACTAAGAATATAGGTCTCAGACCTGCCTAAAAAATTCCTACATTGCTTCTATCAAAAATTCACCAAAACAATTATTTAAAAATACATCCATATAATTATAAAACATACACCCAAGAATAAAATATATGTAACATGTTTAAGAACAGGATGAAGCATCTGACAAGTTCATTCTTCTAGAAAACACTGCAGCATCTAATTTTTCTAATCTGGCAGGTTAATACCATAGAGGAGATAAAGAATGAAAGAAAAGCAAGCATATAACATGGGAAGATAAAGATTCCCCATCTTTATAAATGCAATAACTTCCTAGCAGGAAAAGGAAAGGATGAAATGATAATACGAAAACTATATTAAAATGTACTTATACCGACTTACTCGACATTTTTGGTCCAGTCCGGTGGGTTACTCATGGTCATAAATATGCAGTTTGTCAGAATAGTGCACATGATGAGCATGCTGAATAAGGTAGCTTAGAATCAAGGAAAAAAAGAGATGACAGTGTGAATTTGAAATATTTGAGGATGACACTTGTTGACATGCTTACAACTTTTCCTTGGAAAAAAATTCTAAATGAGCTTGTAGACTATTTTGTCTCTTTGAACAAGAAAGTAATAAATAAGAGTAACATATCCTAAAATCTTAATATTTCCACTCTCCCAGTCTTCTTTGAGACCCATGACAAATTATATTAATAATATTGAAATTAATAAACTAAAACCAGAGTCTTTCAAGGTGCAAAAGGTGTAACATCTATATTTGAATAAAATCGCAAAAATCACATCATGAAGTAACACTGGATGTAATCATTTTGAAAAGGATATGAGTGTACTAAAATCTTAATAGATATTCTTCTTAGAGGACTGAAAGGAGAAAGCATATATAAAGCAGGTGTGGCATTGAAACGGAAGATTGTTTTCCCTTTGTTCAATACTATGAAAGTCTGCAGAAAAAGAAAACAGGATGAAATTGAGAATCCAAAACATCAATTTTTCACATCAATATCAGCAGTTTACCTTTCTACATGGCAGTGTGATATTGAAGAAACACTGCCATCAGACCAGCAATGTGGTTCCAATGTCATCAATGGTCTATCAATGTCACCTCGGCCAATGAATTCCAAGTCCATTTCTTCATAGTAAATTTTAAAATTGAGCTATTTGTTAGCATGTATTACTTAGAACTTTCAAAATACTGTATTTTATATTTTTCACTTTCTTTCAACAGTAACAATAACTGTGGCTATTGAAGTTATTTTAAAGCACAACTTCTTTCCCTTCCATTACATTGCATTTTAAGAAAGACAAATAGAAACTAGCTATCTCTATCATTTTTATCATAAAACCTTGAGAATTTTAATACTTGCTGGCAATTGTCATGGTTAGCAGCACGTGTTCCAAAATATGAGTTCTTTCAAAAAATATTTTCCTAAGTTTAAGGAATGTCAGAGTTGGAAGAAATCCTTCCAATCACTGAGTTCAATTTCTTTATTTTAGTTATAATACTAATATTAGCTCTTAAAAGGGACTTAAATTAAGGGGATTCCTCACTTACTAACCATGGTAATTTAAAAAATGACATGAATAGAAGCAAATATTCTTGAAATGTTATTGTAGCCATTCCATAACAAGTGTCCTTTTCCATAGCTTTAGTATTCAGTTAAGAAATAAAAACAAATAGCAGTAATCACAAAATATTAAAACAACCTAAAGCATTGGCTTAGAAATCAGAAAGACAAAGTTCAAATCCCTGCCTCATTTTTCTCCCATTGGCAGGGAGATGACTTGTGTTATCTGAGAAACACTGATTTTCTAAGTTTTATATAGGGTTATCAGTAGGTTTCAGGCAATAAGCATTTCTCACTGTATTCGGGAGGTAAGTTTGTGAGTCAGGCTTTTTATTTGAATGTGGCAGTATTCTCTCAAGAAAACAAACCAGAGTCTATTATTTTCAGGTATCTTTTTATTTCCCTGTTCCCTTTCACTATATCAGTTATATCTAAATACAATTTAATGTAAAATTCACTTTTACATCGAAAATTATTTTAAAATTAATACCTAGTCCTCAAGTACAACCCTTTTTGTCTTAAATCTCAGTACACTGTATTTTTAAAAAATTATTCATCCATTCTTTCTGCAATTGTATTTACATGATTTGGCTCTGTGTCCCCGCCCAAATCTCATTTTGAATTGTAATCCCCACGTGTCAGGGGAGGGGCCTGGGGGGAAGAGATTGGATCATGGGGGCGGTTTCCCCAGTGCTGTTCTCAGGATAGTGAGTGAGTTCTCACCAGACCTGATGGGTTTAAAAGTGTGGCACTTCCTTCCTCTTTCTCTCCTGAACCATATAAGATGTGCCTTGCTTCCCCTTTGCCTTAAAACATGATTGTAGGTTTCCTGAGGCCTCCTCTGCCATTCAGAACTGTGAGCAAATTAAATCTCTTTTCTTTGTAAATTACACAGTCTCAGGTAGTTCTTTATAGCAGTGTAAAAATGGAGGAATACGGCCGGGCGCGGTGGCTCACGCCTGTAATCCTAGCACTTTGGGAGGCCGAGGCGGGCAGATCCCAAGGTCAGGAGATCCAGACCATCCTGGCTGACATGGTGAAACCCCGTCTCTACTAAAAATACAAAAACAAAATTAACCGGGCGTGGTGGTGGGCGCCTGTCGTCCCAGCTACTTGGGAGGCTGAGGCCGGAGAATGGCGTGAACCCGGGAGGCGGAGCTTAAAGTGAGCCAAGATCGCCACTGCACTCCAGCCTGGGCGACAGAGCGAGACTCTGTCTCCAAAAAAAAAAAAAAGGAACTAATACATATTTAGTGAGAAACTATATCATAACAGGTAATGAAAAGGAGTTTGAACAAAAATATGGCATGAGTTTTTTATTCAAGGTACTTCCTAGAAAAATGAAAAGAACAAAGTAACTCTACTTAAGGCAAGATGTGACAGATATCATACAGAAATATATAAACGGGGAAGAATGAGAGTGAAGAGGGAACAGGGTCACATGACTGTCAAAATTACCAGGGAGACTTTATAAACCAGAGGTCATCTGAGCTAACATGAAAAATCACAACCTACTACATTGTTTTGGCAAGATCAAGTTACCTTGTACTTGAAATTTTAATAAAAAGAATTAGGTTGGTGTTTTAAAATTGAAATTAGCAATTTTCATTTGCATTAAAAACGTTTAAGTGATTTTTGGGTCTGCATACACACGAGAGTTAATTATTAGCAGGAAAAAATAGGTATGACTATAAAATTTGGCAGATTACTGTGTCATGTCCAAAAAAGTTATGCCAAACAATTATACTAAACAATGTATACTATGTTATACTAAACATTATACTAAACAATTTTGAAAGATGTAAAAAAAAATTAAAAGTAGTATGCCAATGCCAGAACCAGTTTCAATGTAAAATTTGAAAAAGTACATATTCTGAATATCCTCTATATATATTTAATTTAACATTCTCATCATGATATAGTTATTCACTAAATTTCACTAATCTCAATTTAAAATAATTTTTATACAGAAGGAAGTCAACAGAAACCGACCACTGAAGTCAAAATAAACTCACTTTTTTGTCTGCATAGTAGGGGTCCAGGTCCTCCAGGGGCTCTGACACCATGCCGGGAGGAATGTCCCCATAGATGAAGGGCAGCTGTTTGCCAGCTTCCAAGTCGCTGCTTGGCTTTGGGGCTTCTTCATCGTCGTCTTTCTTTTCTTCTTTGGGTTCCTTTGATTTTCTTTCAGCAATGCGTTGTTCAATGAGGGCAAGAGACTGTTTTGTGAAGTGGACAAAGCTCTGAGGTCCTGGGGGAGGCAACATTGCCATCTTTTCATCCTGTATATTTTAATTCCTCTTCAGCTCCTCACATAAGAGGCCTGGATGGAAACAAAGAAATTAAGACTTAACTATTTGCCTGCCAAGAAAGGCACATTAAAAAATAATAATAACAACATAAACAGATTTTTAGTTTTGACCACAAAAGGTAACATGTTCATAGACTTATCAGCTTGTTAAGGGACTACTATGTGTCAGGCAATAGGCCGGACTTATTTTTTATGCCTTCTAACCAGGTTTATACTCAGAAATTTGAAGTTTACACTTCACAGCTTTAAAGGAAAAAATGACAATTTCCTGAATAAATTTTCCTAAATTCCCCTTCTTTTCATCTATATTTACCTTTGGGGCAATTCAACTCAACTTTCCTCTTTTCAAAGTCTTTATGATAATGCCTTTGGTAGCACCACTCTCCAGCATGACTCTGCTTTATCAACTAAACTTATGTAATATTCTAAATCCTTTGCTGTCATTTCAATAATGTTCATAACATCTTGACCAGGAGAAGATTCCATCTCAAGAACCCACTTTCTCTGCTTATCAATCAGAAGCAACTCCTCATACATTCAAGTTACCACAAGATTACAGCAAATTAGTCACAATTTTAGGCTCCACCTCTAATTCTAATTCTCTTGCTATTTCCCCCACATCTGCAGTTCTTTTCCTCACTGAGGTCTTAAACCCCTCATGGTCATCCACGAGAGTTGGAATCAACTCATTCCAATTTCCTATTAATGTTTGTATATTGCCCTCCTCCCACAAATCATTAATGGTCTAATAACATATAGAATGGTGAATCCTTTCCAGAAGTTTTCAATTTACTTTGCCCAGACCCATCAGAGGACTCACTATCTATGGCAGCTATAGTCTTATAAAATGTATTTATTAAATAATAAGACTTAAAAGTTGAAATTACTCTTTGGCCCATAGGCTACAGAATGGATAGGGTTAGCAGACATGAAAATAACATGAACGCCCTTGTACATCTCTGTTAGAACTCTTGAGTGACCAGGCACATTGTCAATAGGCAGTGATATTTTGAAAGAAATCTTTTTTTTTTTTTTCCTGAGCTGTAGGTATCAAGGATGGGCCTAAAATATTTAATAAACCACACTGTAAACAGATATGCTGTCATCCAGGCTTTGTTCTATTTATAGAGCACAGGCAGAGTAGATTTAGTATAATCCATAAGAGATTTTCTGAATAATTAAATAATATAATTTTTGTTTAATTTTCTGAATAATAATATAATTCTAAGATTTTCTGAATGATAAATAAGCATTTGCTTCAATTTAAAGTCACCAACTGCATTCTCCCCTAACAAGAGAGTCAGCCTATTCTTTGAAGCTTTGAACCTAGGCATTGTTTTCTCCTTTCTAGCTATAATATATTCTTCTAGTAGAAGGCTGTTAGACCTACATTGAAAATCTGTTTTTTAATGTAACCACTCTTATCAATGATCTTAGCTAGATCTTCTGAATAACTTGCTGCATCTTCAGCATCGGCACTTGCTGTTTCACCTTGCACTTTTATCTTATGGCAATGGCTTATTTACTTCAACCTCATGGAGTACCGTCTGCCAGCTTTGAACTTTTTTTTTCAGCTTCTTCACCTCTCAGCCTTCATATAATTGGAGAGTTATGGCCTTGCTCTAGATTAGGCTTTGGCTTAAGGAAATGTTGTGGCTGGTTTGATCTTCTATCTCAATCACTAAAACTTTTTCTATATTTGCAATAAGGCTGTTTTGTTTTCTTATCATTCGTGTGTTCACTGGAGTAGTACATTTGATTTCCTTCAAGAATGTTTACTTTGCATTCACAACTTGGCTAAGCATTTAGTGCAAGAGGCTTAGCTTTTGGCCTGTCTTGGCTTTCAACATGCCCTCCTCACTAAGCTTAATCATTTCAGCTTCTGATTTAAAGTGAGAAATGCACAACTCTTCCTTTACTGGAACATTAGGGATGGGAATAGGTTACTAATTGAGCTAATTTTAATATTGCTATGTGTCAGGGAACAGGGAAGCCGGAGGAAAGGGAGAGAGATAGGAATGCTGAAACAGAACACATGACATTTAATGATTGTTTGCTGTCTTATGTGGATGTGGTTCATAGCACCCCAAAACAATTACCATAGTAACAACAAAGATCACTGATCATAGATCACCATAACATACATAGTAATAATAAATAATAGCAATTACAAAGTTTGAAATATTGTGAGAATTGCCACAGTGTGACACAGATGCATGAAGTGAGCACATGCTGTTGAAAAAATTATGCTGACAGACTTGCTCAATGCAGGGTTGCCACAAACCTTCAACTTGTAAGAAATGCAGTATCTTGAAGTGCAATAAAGCAAAGCCCCATAAAATGAACTATGCCTGTATTTTGTTGGAAACCAAAGTTAACATAAAGTTTTTTAAAGAATGTAGTGAAAAATAAGGGACACTGCATGTACACATTCAAAAGTAGGATGATTCTGAAAGGTAAAGAGTAAGTTATGACTTGGCAATTCCACTACTAGGTACAGACTCAAGGGAATTTAAAACATATGTCCACACAAGAAGGTTTACATGAATGTTCAGCAGCATTATTCATAGTAGCCAGAAAGTAAACACAACCTAATTACTCACCAATGAATAAATGGATAAAAACGTGGGATATTCACACACTGAATTAATATTTAGCAATAAAAACAAATGAAGTATAGGTACATGTTACAACATGGATGTGATGAAAACCCTGTGAAGGAACACAGAGCCAAAAGGTCACATATTATATGATTCCATCTTATGAAATGTCCAGAGTAGGCAAATCCCCAGAAACAAAATGTAGAGTATTTTTTTTTTCAGAGGCTAGGTGTAATAGGAAGTGACTATTGATGGTTATGTGGTTAACGGTTAAAGAGTATGGGACTTCTTTGGGGGTGATAAAAATATTCTAAAATTACGTAATTATGATGGTTGCATACCTTCCTGAACATACGAAAAACCACTGAGTGGTACACTTTAAAATGGTGATTTTTATGGTGTGTAAATTATACCTCAATAAAACTACTATGAATATGCATTAATAATTTTGGATTATAAAATATGTGAAAATTGTCCTCAGAATAGGAAGAGATTTAGTAAAATGGAAACAAATCAATGAATCAAATCAAAGCAGTTGCCACTTGTGCTTTGGGGATTCCTCAACACTTTTGAAAATCATAAAGGTGAGAGGTTGGGATAACTTGCCTCACTACACTTTCAGTGTAGACATAACGTGGCTCTTGAAGAAAAATTGGCTTGAATAACTGGTGTTTTGGTAGATTCTGCATTCAACTGGAGGGTACCACCTCTTTCAATAATTATTTGAGAAAAATCTAGGTACACAGATGTTGTGAACTCCGATGCCCATTATCAGTTCGACTCTTCCAATATTCCTATTCTCCTCTGTCTCTGTCTCTACTGACCCCCATGCACATGCTCAACACAGCTCCAGAATGACTAAAGTTTATACAAAAAGCAGAGGCAAAGGGTGGTCAATGCTAGTGGTACCATGCATGGGCAATATTTCCCTGATCAAGCTAAATTAAAGGAAGACACTAAGAACCTGCTTAACATCATGGTCTGTGAAATATAAGTTGAAGAGACCTTGATCAGATTTCATCCTCATCCTCTAGTTTGGAGAGGTGAAACTTCCTTTCATTTTACTAGTTTTATAGCTTTGAAGAAGAGCAGCTTTAGTTGGCATCTGAGTTTGCTTGGAAGTTATTGTACAGGGCCAGTGGGGTGGCAAGATGATGGGCTGACAGGGTGACAGAGGGCAACATAAGTAAAAATGGAGCCTCACACTTCACCAACACACACAAAGAATATGCAATGATGAGGGAGGACCTACGTGTGACCACAACTTCTTTCCTCTTCCCTTAGTCTTCTGGATAAACAGGCCACAGGAGTTTTCATCAGTCCGGTATTTAGTTTAAGATTTGCGATTTCTGGTGGAGTAACTATTTAAATGGAAAAATAAAGCTCAAAAATTCTTAAAAAAGTGACAATGAATACTTATATAATGTGAGAGTAGAGAGGACTTGTAAAGCATTACACCAAAGGCACAATCTAAAAAGAAAAAGAATGCTAGATTTAATCTCATAAGAATGAAGGTTTTTAAAAGTGGAAAGCATCCACAAAATAAAAAGAAAAGTATAATACAAATGGCAGATGAAGTGCTTTTTCTTTAATGAATAAAGATATTAAAATAATAGATCTCATAATACAAAATTTAGTAAATAACATAATTACCTAAAAATACAAATGATTAATAAACACTTGTAACTATATCAAACCTCTCTAGTAATCAAAGAAACAAATACTAAAATAAACATGGGGAATCAAATTTGGCCTATTACATTAGCAAAGATTTTAACAAAAGTAATAGTGATATTAGAGAGGATATAGGGGAAATCACTGTCGCCTGTCTGGATGACAGTAATAAATAATGTGTACAGACTTTTTGAGGGTAATTTTGTAATATCTATCAAAAACCTTAAATATGGACATTGTCTTCTCCGCACTGCTGTTACTGAGGTCTCCAGCGCCTTCTCCCTCCTGTGCAAAATGGCAACTCTTAAGGAAAAACTCATTGCACCAGTTGTGGAAGAAGAGGCAACAGTCCCAAACAATAAGATCACTGTGGTGGGTGTTGGACAAGTTGGTATGGCGTGTGCTATCAGCATTCTGGGAAAGTCTCTGGCTGATGAACTTGCTCTTGTGGATGTTTTGGAAGATAAGCTTAAAGGAGAAATGATGGATCTGCAGCATGGGAGCTTATTTCTTCAGACGCCTAAAATCGTGGCAGATAAAGATTATTCTGTGACTGCCAATTCCAAGATTATAGTGGTAACTGCAGGAGTCCGTCAGCAAGAAGGGGAGAGTCGGCTCCATCTGGTGCAGAGAAATGTTAATGTCTTCAAATTCATTATTCCTCAGATCGTCAAGTACAGTCCTGATTGCATCATAATTGTGGTTTCCAACCCAGTGGACATTCTTATATATGTTACCTGGAAACTAAGTGGATTACCCAAACACCGCGTGATTGGAAGTGGATGTAATCTGGATTCTGCTAGATTTCGCTACCTTATGGCTGAAAAACTTGGCATTCATCCCAGCAGCTGCCATGGATGGATTTTGGGGGAACATGGTGACTCAAGCGTGGCTGTATGGAGTGGCGTGAATGTGGCAGGTGTTTCTCTCCAGGAATTGAATCCAGAAATGGGAACGGACAATGATAGTGAAAATTGGAAGGAAGTGCATAAGATGGTGGTTGAAAGTGCCTATGAAGTCATCAAGCTAAAAGGATATACCAACTGGGCTATTGGATTAAGTGTGGCTGATCTTATTGAATCCATGTTGAAAAATCTATCCAGGATTCATCCCGTGTCAACAATGGTAAAGGGGATGTATGGCATCGAGAATGAAGTCTTCCTGAGCCTTCCGTGTATCCTCAATGCCCGAGGATTAACCAGCGTTATCAACCAGAAGCTAAAGGATGATGAAGTTGCTCAGCTCAAGAAAAGTGCGCATACCCTGTGGGACATCCAGAAGGACCTAAAAGACCTGTAACTACTGGGCTCTAGGCTATAGAAATTTAAAAACTACAATGTTATTAACTCTGAGCCTTTAGTTTTCATCTGTGTACATGGATCACAGTTTGCTTTGATCTTCTTCAATATGTGAATTTCGGCTCATAGAATCAAAGCCTATGCTTGGTTTAATGCTTGCAATATGAGCTCTTGAACAAATAAAATTAACTATTGTAGTGTAAAAAAAAAAAAAACTTAAATATGTGAATTCATTTTTATTGGCAAATAATTTTCCTTCTAGGAATTTATTCAAAGACAATAATCTCAGGTGTCCTCTAACATGTATAAAGATATTTACTACAAAGTTTTTGTAACATTGAAAAATTATAATCAATCCAAACCCTTACCCTAACAGTAAGGGTTACACTAAATGAAGAAATGAGTGTATAATGAAATACTGAGCAGCTTTGAAAGAGAGCTTTCAGAGACTATTTAATGAATTAAATGAATTATAAAAATATTATAAGCATAATAAGTGGAATGTAGGTTATACACACAGATAGATGTAAATTAATAACAATTTTTAAATGATATTAAATTGAAATTATATACACAATGCATTTAACAAAGGTTAGCCCTAGTTAAGAGATTAAGGATTATATTTATGAATTTCTTTATACTTTACTTTTCAAATTTGTACAATGAAAATGTCATGTTTTTCTATCCAGAAGAAAATATACTTTAAAAAAAATCATTTAAAATTATTTGGCCTAATTTTATATAGTTAATGAAATCAATCAATATTTATTCTTGTCATGTTTAATTTACAATTTTGAAAAATATATTGCCACATTTCCACTTTTTATTAACATTGTTATGATTGTACCTTCTTTAGAATGAAATCCCAATGTTGCATATAAAGGTAATACTTTTGTTTTCTCATTACTGTCTTACACACTCACCATTAATCTCATATTAGAGAATACTTAGGCAAGTACTAAAATCAAAAAATGGATGTGTTATTCTTGTATCTAAGATTTCCTATAGTTAAAACCAATATGGAAATATTTATTCTGAACTCTTTCTTATTTTCTATGTATGCAGACACACATATATAGATATGTCTTATCTATGTTTATCAATCTATGGATCTATGTCTGTCCAAATATCATATCATGTATTTGTCTATCTAGCATCTGTCTATTTTTCTTCACACATTTTTCCAGTCAAAGCAATGTCAGCTCCCAGTTCATGACAATGGTCTTATCCCATGTGTTTATCACACTCTCTGGTCTTCAAATTTCCATTGCAGTAAAAACAAAGATGTACAGTAGGGAAGCATTTAATAATATCACTAAAAACCAGAGGAAGACAAAATAAGTTTTCATAAATCATAAGATTACCCTAGTGAGGAGATCAAAGCAGAAGCTACAGTCTGGAATACTCATCTGAGAACGTTAGAATTTCTTTCTAGCAAAGAAGTCACAGATTTCTATGACAAATATGTGATATAGATCAGAAAACAAGTTGATTAATCCATGGATTATTCAATAATGTTGCAGAAAACACTTTCCCACTTCCTTCTCTATATTAAATATGTAGCAGAGTGGTTTATCTCCAAGCTATCACCAAAAGGATAATATATGCATTAATTCAGGTAGGACTCCCAGGGTATCTATGTCCATTTTAGCTAGAATCAGGGTGGAGTCAAGGGAAAAGTGACTCCCTTGCCTACTCCTCATCCATACATCCTAAAATGTAGCCTGCTTATCAATACACCATGCATGTACGTACGCAGACCTTTCAGTCATCCCTCTCTTTCAAGAGAGGATTTATCTGGGAAACAGACCTATATAAAGACTAATGCAAACCTGGCCAACAGCAACCTGGCCTTTCTTCCATAAATATTAATAGACAATCAATAATAAATTGGTAATGAAGATCTACCAAACATAAAATTGAAAGACTAAGATGAACAGATCAAACTTATAACTTTAGAAAAAAAAAAAACCCAAACATTGGGGGATATTGAGAAGTTAAAGTTAGTATTCCTAGAGAAATTTGAGGAGACGAAGTATCCTTTGTTAAAAAAAAAATATATATATATATAGGCTACCAAAAACAACATCAATTCTGGGTAAAGGTCATGCTTTGTGAAAACAAAAATTTCAGTAGAATGCTTGCTGAAAAGGAGGATTCATAATTGTAGTTAACTTTCACTTTACCCAAAAGGTACACTTTACCAGAATGGGGCATAAGTGAACATTCTCAAGTACTAGAAATGTTCTATACCTTGATCTATGTGATGGTTACATGGGAATATATGTATGTGTAAAAATTCATGGAGTTCTATATCTTAGATTTTTCTACATCTTTTAGAATAATTTTTAAAATTAAAAAAGTACAAAATAAAACTCAAAATAAAACTTAGAAGATATAGAACAATCCATGTTGTTCAACATCAGTCTCAAGAGAGCAGCAAATAGTAGATAGGAAATAACAAACAAAGTAATAGCAGAAAATTCACGGAGAGTCATCAGGCTAAAAGTACAAAAGAAGATCAATTTAAAAGTTCCATTCTTGTGAAAGTTTAGAGCATTAATAATAGAAACAAGATTTTGTAAGCTTCCAAAAATAAGATAACTAACTAAAAAGAATGAAAATTAGATTGCCATTAAAATTTCCTTAGCCATAATTGACACTAGAACACAATCAACGCTTTCAGTGTGATGAGAGAAAATATTTTGAATCAAATTCTATTATCAGACAACCTGTTATCTAGTGTGATGGCAAATAAAACGTATTTCTAGATGTAAGAAAATTCAAAATTTAACTACTTTTTATCTTTCTTTTCAGTTACTTTGCATTAAGGTAGAGCAAAAAAAAAAAAAAAGTACTTCTAAAGCACACAGAATACAAGACTGTTTTGCAAATAATGTGAATAAAAGCAAAGCGAATTTGTTTCTTCAGAAAGCATAAACAGCTGTATTATCCAAATAGGAATCAATTCAAAATATAGCATGAACTTGAACAACTGGTAGAATTGAAGCAGAGAATCTACTTGAGTTTGATGTGTTCTTCAAGTAGCAGAGGTTGAATGAGAGGTTTAAATTCTTCTCTAGATCAAACCATATTACTTGTTTTAAAATGAAAAATACTTACATAATTATAATTTGTTAAATTGTATCAGTTAATCATCTCACAAATGGGTCAATTACCAAAGCATATATAAAATGTAAGTACAATTATAGAACTTTATTTACACAAAGACAAGATCTACACATATATGTGTTAAATATTTTCAATGTAAAAGTAATGGAATAGCTTACAAAAATTGAGAGGTAAAGGGGGATTAGAGGTGAGGGAAAAGTTGGAGAGCTGACCCGTTATCTTACATTGAAGGCAGGCAGTGCATCCCGGCTAACGTTCGAGTAACAAGAAATGGAGTTTCAGGTATATTCTATTTAAAGGTATAAATCCAACCAATAGAATTTCTTAGAAATAAAAATGTAACTGCTTGGAATTTGAGAATGGAGAAGAAAGAGAAAAGTTTACATAAATAAAATAAATTCCTCATTTTCAAATTAGAAAGTTAGACAACATTACATAAGTTGATGAAATAAAAAATGAGACATAATCATATTATTTAGAGATAAAAAGGAAAATATCAGAAACACTTTTTTTAAAAAAAGCAGGAAGTGATTATTCCCCAGAGAATGGCTTTACAGGGATAAAGCAAAAATTGTTTGAATTAGTTACCATGTGCATTTGTTAATTTTATAATAGTTATTATTATGATTAAAAAGCTGTGAAATAGAAGATATTATACCTCTCTCTTGAGCCAAAGAAACCAACAAACACCTGCTTAAGTAGAAACTGTTCTGTTACGTTCATTGGGCTTGAAAAATATGGACTGACTCTACACCTCTCAAACACCGTATATTTAGACACATTATTTTGATCTCTTTCAGGTAAATTGGAGACAATTTGCAATTCATTTTATTAATATTTCTTCTTCAAGGGACCATCTGACACACTGCAAACACTCAAAGTTACGGTAAAGATTGTGTCTTCTACTTTCTCTACTTGGATGAATACTGAACACTTCATTGGGTGCTACCTATGGCTGCCTTGCTGAATGCATGGTTTTCAACAATATCAATCTTCCTGTTATCTGACACCAATTCTTCCATAATGAGCTTTGAGATGTGGACATTACATGATACTTAATACCAGTAACCCATAACACAAAATTAATGTCTTATTATCTGCTGTTTTCCTAAATACTACTGTTTTAAAATCTCTTTCACTTATGTTAGGTAATATAAAAAATGCAGTTAAGTATCATTTGTCCCTATGGTTGTCAAGAGTGTATATATCAGAATGAAAGTATATTCCACTGTGGCTATTGACCAGGGTATATAAAAAAAAAAATCATCTGTGTAACTTAAAAAAACACAGCTGCCAGGGCTTATCTAAGTAATGCTGAAATAAAAGTTTTAGGGAAGAGCATAAATATGTCTACTTTTAAAAAGCATAAAATATTAATGCAAACCCTCCACTTGATTATGTTAAATAAAAAACATCAGATGAGTACACATAAATTAATGACCAGGTTTTATTATTCAAAAACAGATAGAAAATTCAATTTAAAAAGTAGAAAAGTTTTTGGATTTTGTTTGGTTTGAAGACAATGAACGTAAAATACACAACTTTGAAGTTATCCATTTTAAAATTGGAAAGGATAAAAATAAATTCCATTCTATAGGCCAGGCACAGTGGTTCGTGCCTGTAATTCCAACATTTTCAGAGGCCAAGGAGGGTGAATCACTTGAGGGCAGGAGTTCAAGAACAATTTGGGCAACACAGTGAAACCCTGTCTCTACAAAAAGTACAAAAATTAGCCGGGCATGGAGCTTTGTGCCTGTAGTCCCAGCTGCTCGAGAGTAGCTAAGGTGGGAGGATCACCTGAGCCTGGGGAGGTTGAGTCTGCAGTGAGCCATGATCGCACCGCTGCACTGCAGCTTGGATGACAGAGTGAGACCCTGTCTCAAAATCAATAAATAATCAATAAATAATCAATTCAATAGAAACAACACACATTTTGAACTCCGAATCTCCATTATGTTCAATTAAAGAAAGAAGAGTTGGAATGAGGGGAAAAACTGAATGAAAAAAACAGAGGTTGAAGGAGAGAAGGAAGATGATAAACCAAAAAGGGTAAGAAAAAGAGGGATAAGAGTATAATAAAAATACCCTCGATCCTTTAGCATACTCCCAGCTATAAGTGAAAAAAAAAAGTTCTTCAATGTTTTAATATTTACTTTTAATTCTCAACATTTTAAGCATCATTCATGTCACTTCTATTACTTCATTCCAATTATAGCCTGGCAAAATCTTTATTTTTACTTTTATTTTTTGGTATCTCTTATTCTCTCCAAGTTCTTTTGAGGCATGCAGTGCTCCTCCTCAGAGTTTTGCTCATACTCATCCCTCATCCTCCAAACCTGTCAGCTCTAAAGCGTCCTCAGACAACCTGTTGTTAAGCAATAAGCAAGAAGGAAGAACTATTGATGCTGTAAAATAATCCAGAGTTACATTAGGTCTTTCCCAGCATTTATTTTAAAATGCTGATCTTCCAACTTTCAGGAATGTATAACAACATTCAAAAAGAAAGGACAAAGATACTAAAAGAAATAGATTTATTTTATCAGCCTAATAACTAAAAATTTGTATCACTTTATGAAACCCTACTTAGAAAACATGTTTTAAAAAATAAATTTTCATTTTATATGAGTTTGTATAGTTTCTTCTTAATTTGGAGCTTTTGTAAAATCTTTAATATACAGCTCAATTTCCATTTGATCCAATGTAAAATGAGTAAAATCCTTCAGCAACAGTTATAGTATATATCTTGAAGTGTACTTCTATTCAGTACAGAACAATTCACACTGGTTTCAGTGGCTCACAGCTCAATAATCATCCCGGCCTTTCCCATTACAATTTGTGCTCCACATTTTAGAGCTGTTGACCCTGTGGAGATGACATAACCTCTCTGAGCCTAAGATTCCTAGTTAGAAAAATTGAGTTAATAATCATGCTCTGAAGAGTGGTTTAGATTGTGATGGTTAACTGTATATGAAGTGCTTAACAGGAAGAGTTTTCCACATAATGAACATGTATACATGGAGCTTGTAAGATTATTAACTTGTCTCATCCTTTTATTTTAATTCATTGCTTTGGATAATTTCATCATGCTTCCATAATTAAAAATATATTAATTATATTAAATGAGGATATTTCCATTTATAGGAATGTATTAGCCTTTTAAACATGAAACATTTCATATGTGCATGTAATATTAAACAGAGATTTAGTTTAGAGTAGTGAGTCAAGGACAAGTCCGGGAGCTAGAAAGCCTGGGTTTTCAATGTTGGATTCACCAATTACTGGCTAAGTGATCTTGGACATCGCAGTTAAGCAACTTTTCTGATTCTAAAAATGTTGAGGCATTTAGGACATTAGTTATTTTGTAAAATGTAATTTTAAACAATACAAAAGTATCTCTAGAATGAATGTTGATTGCTCAAAGGATTGGGTGCTGCAGAAATTCCTTTCTTAAGAAAATTCCCACCATATCACCTTTGTTGTTTTGAACTTTATATGAAGACTTGCAAAATATTTTTTAATTAGACAAAGTTATGTGGCTCAGGAACTATCATTAAGACTTTTTTCTTTTTTATTCATTGAATATTGCTGAACAGGGTCAAAAGCAAATAAATTCCAACACTTGATTTATCTTCTGAGAAACATTTAAATATCATTAATATAGTCCCTGAACAGAACACAAGAATGATTCTTTCCTTCAAACAAAGAAATATTACAATCTCTCTAGAGTTTTAGAGACTCTATGTGCCTGGTATGGCTCTGAACATACTACTTGGAAAACAGTATTCTTGAAGTCAAATACTGGAAGCAGACATCAGGAAAATTATTTGGGGGACTTCCTTTCTTCCCCAAGTTTCTATGAAAACCCTTCACATAGGGAAAATCTATAGGATGAGGTGGGAAGCGCGTTTCCCCTAGGTGTTCACAGTAAAAATTGTAAATCCCCTAAAAATCACTGAAGGAAACACCAACACTAATTTTTACCTAATAACTAAAAGGGAAAAATGTGAGTTATGCCCATTATATTATATTAGACTGGAAAAGGTCTCAGTGGCCTCTATTACCTTCTTGGCCACATAACAGGTTCTAAATACTCTAAACTGCAGTTCACGAATGATTTATTAGTTTCAGAGTGCCAGCTCTATTGTGGCTCGGGTAGAGTATGTGCATATTATGTCCATATAATTTTGTAATGTGTTGTGCTCTTGTAATAATTAATGTTTATCTTATATATGAAAGCTATGTTTATTTAAGAGAATAAGTTATTCTCTTAAAAATATCTGCCAGATAATTCCTTTAAAGAGTAGGTTTCCTTTGATAACTTTTGACATTTCTTGTAGAAAGCAAGTAGTGTTTAATTTTTTGTTTCTTTAATCTTGATTAGAGAGACTATGATATGATATTTTCTTATTTCAAGGAGCAGGAAAATACTACACGCTACACGTTCACAACTCTATAATAATTTCAGGCTGTGTTTTGCATTCCATCACTGCGCCTCTTACCTGTAAATAACTTGTATCCTATATCGATAAAATTACAAAAATTAGCCAGGCATGCTGACGGGTGCTTGCAATCTCAGCTACTCAGGAGGCCGAAACAGGAGAATTACTTGAACTCAGGAGGCGAAGGTTGCAGTGAGCCAAGATCGTGCCACTGTACTCCAGCCTGAGCCACAGAGCGGGACTCAATCTCAAAATAAATTTATTTATTTATTTTAGATTGGTCCAATTAATCATTTTGAAGATCTGCCAAAATCTGAATGAGATTGAGTCAGTATAAATTATTTAAGACAGTGGACAAATGTAAAGATAAATAAAAAATACATTTTTATTGATGCTAACTGTTGCCAAATGAAACACTGCTTTGAAAATGTCACTTCTCTAGAAATACATAATGATTTTCTCCTGCAGGTAAAATTTTGACTGAAGTACCATTCATTTTTAAAGCATTCTCAAGGCACCATAGAATCAGAACATGAGAACCTCAAAAGTATCTTTAAATCATAGTTAACATCAACAACGATAACTCATATCGTTAATGTGTTCCACTGATATTACGTGATGAGAATGGCATTTTAAATATGTGATCTTCCTTCCCAAAACTTATAGCCTTAATCTAATCATGAGAAAAATATCAGACAAATCCCAATTCAAGAACATTCTACAAAATACCTAACCTATACTCATTCAAATTATCGACATCATCAAAAACAAGGAAAGCCTGAGAAATTGCCACAGCCTAGAGGTGCCTAAGGTGATGTGATAGTATGACGGTTAAATGTAATGTGGTAGCCTGGGTGAGATCTTGAAAGAGAAAAAGGAAATTAGTGAAAAACTAAGGAACTCTGAATAGGGTAAGGGCATTTGTTAATGAAAATGATGTATCATATGGTTTTATTAATTGTGACAAATGCACTATACTAGCATAAGTTGTTAATAATAGGGGAAACTGGATGCAGGGTATATTGAAACTCTCCTTACTATCTGCTCCATTTTTCCATAAATCTATTCCAAGACAAAAGTTTATTTAAACAAAAGGAAATCATAGGTGTAGAATTATTCTAATACTAAATAAAGGTAATAATATCTCAGCGAATTTGAATTTATCAAGTAAATGCATTGCCATTATCTGTATTATCTATAATATACCTAAGTGATAATAGACTTATGAATTTGAAACACTTTTAATTAAAATGAATTACAATTAATACATTAAAAATATAGTTTACACAGTACAAAATAACATTGCTTTGATCAATAGGAGATCTATTAGAAATGCCGATCAGTTTTCTTAAAGTAATCATGTTTGGGAGGATAATTTTCTATAAATGCACTCTCCTGGGTCAGGAGTGAGCTTACAACTTATAAACATAGAACTAACCTGGAGTCACAATGTCTGAGTCCTAATTATACTTGAGAGTCATTATGTCTTCTTATAATAGGCTAAAAAAAAATACACTTATGAGGGATTCTGTGTGTATTTTCTTTTAGAATAAGTACAATTTAACTCCCTCGACCGTGGTAAGCATACTAAATATCTCTTAAGTTGTTAAATTGAAGCTTGATTACATATCCATCTTCATGATGCTGTTAAGGTACAAAAGGCTGCCTTTTGATTTCTGTGTTACTTTAGGAACTGTGAGGTAACATAGAGATAAAAGAAATGTATTTGACTCTGAAGTTCTCATTTTACTGAGCTCTGAACACCTGATAACATCAGAGCAAGACAAAAATACAGCTCCACTCTGGCTGACAAGGATACACTTAACCCTGGCTTATAACTACAAAAACCCCTTTTGTCAATAATATTTTAAATTACTCTCCTATGTTCAGTAATATCACCTTCATAACTTATCTATTCATAACATAAGAAATCCATGATAAAAGAGAAATATGTCATCAGGAGAGATGAGAGAGGCAATGTTCCCTTCCAGTATGAACTCTTATAGGCCCTCTCCCATGAAAACAGAAAAATTTCCAGATGGATCTGGAAACTCTGTTCTATGTCTTGGCACCAAGAAAATATTGGTGTCCTTCCTACACCTAGCCTCAGATTTAATAAGTGAAATATCAAGATAATGAAAAATATATATGTCAGTAACAAGATAAAGCTGAAACATTCAAAGACAATAAGAAGTGCAATTTAGTCACTGAATAGCTCTACAGTTTAGATAAGAAAGTCAAAGGTGTGAAACGATTGAATCTGGAGAATATGGGGGAAAATAATACTTAAACCAAGTCTATATCCATTCCTATCTGCTCCTTGAATTATAATATAAGGGCATCTCAGTAGTTTCTCATTTTACTAATCTAAATACCTGATAACATCTTTGGAGGAAGGAAATAGACAGCTCTACCCTAGCTGTCAGGGTTACACTTATAAATTTGATTCAATGCTTGGCAAGATGTCTATAGCATTTATGTTCCAAGCCAGGATTTTTTGTCAAGAATAAATGCTACACAATACAGAAAATACCAAGACAGCAGGAATGACCTCGGACTGTTCTAGGCAAGCTTAGCTATATGATGATCTTATCTTTGAGAGATCCTTGGAGAAATTGCCAAATAGGACCCAAGGTCCCGGCACCACCTCATAATACTTTTCCTTTTTTATGAGAGTATATTAGACTAACCATCCTAGTGAATATTCTTTATCAAAGTAAGCCATAGTTATTGTAAGCATTTCTGAAAGATTTTGCGGCTGCACAGCAGTGCTATAGTAAGCAGAATTCATACATTAATCACTAGTGTTTGGAAATCCTGCACCTTGCTTAAATAGCATCCTAATAAGTCTTGGAGCTTGAGAATATTCAGATAACTAAAGATTCTTGACTTCAGGCTGAAGACTAGGACCACTATGGGTTATCTTCAAATATTGTTTAGCATTGCATTTAATATTCAATGAAAGGTCTGTGAAACCCCTTTACAAAATTTTCATTTTCTGTCTTGAGAATTTCTGCCTTATTTTGATAAAAATAAACACAATATTTAATATTCTATTTATACCACAGAGGGAGCCAGCTGTAACATGGGCAGAAAGTTTGAGTTTATAATTTTTGAAAGGTACAAATTTTCTTATAAACATAAGGTCTCACTCTGTCACCCAGGCTGCAGTGCAGTACTGCGATCACGGCTCACTGCAACATCGTCCTTGTGCACTCAAGCGACCTCCCACATTCCCGAGTAGCTGGGACTACAAGTGCGTGCCACCATGCTGGGTTAATTTTTTAAAACATTTTTTGTAGAGACAAGGTCTCACTATGTTGTCCAGGCTGGTCTTGAACTCCTGGGCTCAAGTGATCTGCCCTCCTTGGCCTCCCAAAGTGCTGGGGTGACAGGCGTCAACCACTGTACCTGGCACAGTTTTTAAAATTGCCAACATTCTACTTATGTTGCTTTATCTTACTCTTCCCCTAGTCTAGATTCAGTAAAAACAATGGTTTTTAGGGATTTCAGTAATTACCATATTATTTGTTTTGTTACCTGAAATTTAAAAATTTAACCAAATCTATACACTTAAGTAGAGTAAAAACACTGGAATTGAGCCAGCAATTATGAATCTGTACAATCCTCTCTTTCCTCACTACACCTCAATTTGCTTTTAACTTTATAATATAGTTTTTTTTTTACAATCTTATTAGAAATAAAGTCAAATATAATATAATCTTATCAATTGACTGCCTATCTTCACTATGAATTTGTCCAGGCCATTTCACTAAAAGACTTGCATGAGCCAGGATAACTGTCCCCAGACCTCTAGCCCTGATAACTCTTAGATATCCTTCATACCTCATGGATACTAAGGAGCTTTCTCTAACAAGGGGCTAGGTACACTCATCTGGGTCACAATTTAACTATTGTCCATAAATACACAGCTTCATTTAACTAATTAGTATAATTTTATGTATCTGGGAACTTTTAAGAATATGAAATCCTACAGGCAGTGTATCTTTAGCCTGTAACATTGCTTGGAATAAAGCAGACCTGTCATTTGGTTTTGTAGCCTTTGTAGTCCCTGACACCCTAGAACATCAGAGAGAGTGAAAATATTATTCTAGAGTGAAGGAATTCTGTGTTTTCATCCCAGTATTGGTTACATGGTTTGTTTCATTTGTGAAGAATTTATCAAACTATATTTTTAGTATATATGCATTTTTTTAACTTTTATTTTAAGTTCAGGGGTACAAGTGCAGTTTTGTTACATAGGTAAACTTGTGTCATGAGGGTTTGTTTCACAGTTTATTTCATCACCCAGGTATTAGGCCTAGTACTCATTGGTTATTTTTCCTTATCTTCTGCCTCCTCCCACCCTCTACCCTCTTTGAAAGGCTCCAGTGTGTGTTGTTCCCCTCTATGTGTCTCACTTACAAGTGAGAACATGATATATGCATTTTTATTTAAGTATGTTATCCTTAAAGTTAAAAAGATGAATGTAAAATGTCTTTAAAAACTTCTTTTTCTGAAAACTCAAGTTAAGAGAATTAATCATTGTACTAAAATATACACTAAATGAAATATTTAGGCAGAAGGAAAAGATCCTAAACAAATAGAATAGAGATGCAGCAAGAAATGAAGAATATCAGAATAGGCGTCTGTTTGCATATAAGGAAAAATGAACCCTACAAAGGTGAAAAAGGACTACACAATGCAATAAGGATTATGTTTTATGGTTTTTAAAACTATATAGGATAAAATGCATTAAGTCCAATTTTTATTTTCTTGAATCCCTTACCATTATTTGTATATGAAAACTATATTTCCATTAATCTTATTTTGACTTTCAATTATTTTAGTCTACAACATTTGAGTGGTTTTAATTGCTAAAGTAATTGCTCTCAGGTTTAGATAAATTTTTTTCTCTGTTGTGTAGAAAACACTGTCTATGAATTCCTTTAATGTACAATATAGTATAAAATTATTTTTTACAAAAGTAGCCTTATTTTGAAAGACCCTATAATAACTGAAAATTAGAAAGTGATCTTAAGTGACCAGCCATCAGTTAAATTGATTATCTGCATCATTATTATTTGTATTAGTTGTTTAAAATGCCATCATAATAGCATGCTATCAGAATTAACAGAATACATTTTGGAAATTTTTCTTTATTAAACTACAAAAGATTAAAGCAAAAAATGCCTAAATATAATAAGTTCCTTACTGTTCAAATTACCAAAACAAAATAAAGGTAATCTTGATTTTAAGGTTTACCCCCGCAGCAAGTTATACAAATAATGGTCACATGTGTGAAATATTATACTGATATCTCTTTAATATGTTCATTTCATTTTACTTGCTCTTCAACAGATATTTTTAAATGCATTTTATTGTGTATATTTAAGGTATACAACATGATGTTATTGGATACATATAGATAGTAAAAAAGGTTACCACAGTAAAGAAAATTAACATATCTACCATCTCACATTGTTACCCATTTTTGTTGTTTGTTGTTGTGGGGGGGGGGTTGTTGTTGTTTGGAGGTAAGAGCAACAAATATTTTTAAGGTACCAGGTGCTGGGGACACAATACAAACTAGACGGCCTTGATCCTTGTCCTCTAGGGCTTACAGTCTGTTGGGGAAAACCAGCAGGTAAACAATTACAATGCACCAACTATGTGAGAGCAATGAGAACACACAGAAAAGGCACCTAACTAGGACTTAGGAAGAAAGATTTTGGTCAGGGAGGGAAGACGAGTAGAAATTTGCTGGTCTGTACTATGACATATATCTCCTACAATTCCTCCCTCTCATGTTAATAGTTTGCTATGATCCAGGAGCTGTCTCCTTCATTTTTGACTTTGTCATCAAGTCTGATTGTCCTCACTTCCTCTCAACTTTTCCAAAGCAACAACAACAAAAAATCATATTTGGCTTTGTCCTTCCATGGAATTTGAAATATATAGCTTCATAAACTCTCTAAATTTTCTATTCCTGTATTTGTATAATCTTCAAACTATTCTAATTTAAAATTTAAAAGTATGCACAAAGCTTATTTTCCTTCTCAATGTTAAATCATAATTTACTTGTATTGTGGATTATAGCAACGAAAGTTCCTGCATTCTAGATTTTTTTAACCTCAAGTTCAGGGTTAAATTCCCAGTTCATGGCCCTTTGTTGTCACTGGCCATGCAAAGCCTCCTTTTATTAATATTTTTTCTCCATTGCCCCCATATCCCATTCTCTGCCACTCTACCTGTTTCTCATTCCCATGCTTAGCAACCATTATAATGTGTTTATGAACATCTTTGTTTTCTTGAAAATTGAATATTGTACACATGAATCTCTAATTTACATAAATTTTCTCATTGTTTGTTTTTATTTACTAAGCACTATGATTTAAAGTACTTATAGCATTCATGTTGTTCTAAGTACATCTAATCTGTACTTCTAACTACTGCCTAATATTCAAATGTATATTACCAGACATTTTACCTATTTGCTCTCTTAGTGATAACACCTGGCAATCCAGCAGTCCCCAACCTTCTTGGCACCAATGACTGGTTTCATGGAAGACAATTTTTCCAGGGCAGTAGGTAGGTTTTGGGACAAAACTATTCCACTTCAGATGATCAGCCATTAGTTAGATTCTCATAAGGAGTGTGCAACTTAGATCCCTCACATGTGCAGTTCACAATAGAGCTTGCACTTTTCTGAGAATCTAATGCCAAGGCTGATCTGACAGGAGGCAGAGCTCAGGTGGTAATGTTCACTGGGCTGCTGCTCACCTCCTGCTGTGCGGCCTGGTTCCTAACAGGCCATAGACCAGTATCTGTCAGTGGCCCAGGGGTTGGGAACCCCTGATCTAACCCACTGTAGCCTAAAAACAGATCCAGGTTTTATGGACTTGTGGCTTACACAACTGGGGGAGGAGGTTGAGAAAAAATGCAACATACAAGTACAAATTAGGTACAAAAGACAAATTAATAGAAAAGTGAATGTTTATTAAAAGTGAGGACAAAAATTAAATAAGTTGCCTCTGTATTAAAAATAACTAACCAATACCATAAATTCCAAAATTTTATTAATTTACTCCTTAGCACATTTCTTTAGGACTTTCCCTTGATTTTTGGCTTCATTCTCTTTGATCTTCCCTTTACATTGTATCAATTTTGTAATGGAGAAAACAGAAAAATTTAGTCTTTCTTTTCCACAACTTATTGTAGTGTGTGTATGTTCATTACTGATAGTTGAGCAAATTTCTCTGAGTTTTACAACTTGTTTTTGGTAATGGCATGTAAATTTTCAGTATTACTGTCAAATTTGGGAACACCTCCATCAAGTTTCTTTCATATATGAGTTGTAAGATATCAGAGCCTGTACAGCGTCCTTATTCAGAAGCTAATCTTACATACTCTAAATCGATAACACCCAACCACTGTGTTATCAACATCCTCAATGTAGTGACGTATGAAGAGTTCGTTATCTCAATGTATTTGGCCATTTTATGGCAAATAAGCAAGACATCCTAACATTTTTCCTCAATGTATTCATATGATTCACTCTTCTTTATACACTGGACGATTACACTATCCAATAATTTATTTAATAGTGCTACAAGAGATGCATGTCTTCTTCTTTGAGAAATAATACTTTCTACTTTTGTTTCTGGTATGATAAAACTTTGTTATAGTTCCTTGTTCAATGTTAATATAATTTCTGTTGATTTTATTGCTCATCCTTGTGACTTTTGTTTCATATTCCACTAATTTTCCATCACTATTTTAATACAAAAAGTCAAAAATGACAAAGAATGTCATATGATATAATCTAAATTATATGTCTACTTTTTTTTTCTATCCAACATCCAATCTTTCTTCTTATCTAGGATGAACAGGTATTTCCCATTGTGTGTAGTGGTGATGGAAGTCAGAGCCCTGACACTTGCCATGGAAAGCTAAAGTGACTAAAGTGACTGTATTTCCATTCCACTCCTGTTATTGTGGTGAGGCCACCATCTCCTAAGCTTATTCAAATGGATTCTCTTGCCCTTTACTTTGAACTTGGTGAAAGATGCCAAATAAAGGAAGGTTTTATTGAAATTCCCTTGTGCTGGGTCTATGTACAGCTATGGTAGAGTCCTGTGTGGCAGCAGTGACCAGTAGTTCTAGCCAGCTGGGTCTGCCAAATAGCCTCCAGATTTCCCTTTTGTCAGCTCATTTTCCTATACAGCTGCTCTAGCTTCCCAAAGCCTTCCAATGAATGCATGAGCACCCAACAACTTCTAATAAATCTCCATTTGGTTGGGACAGCCAGTGTTTGTTTCTCTTGTTTGTAATCAATATCCTTGCTTAATATGAGAAATTACTTTTGACTCACTTTGTGGGAACTAGGTTATGCTCAAAACAAGCTCCTTTTGGCTATGGCAGTTTTGCTAAGTGATTAAAGCATTTCTTCCGAATTACCTGAAAATTAATCACTTGACCTCAGAAGTAGTAATTTAAAAGAAACATAATGCAGTCTGTAAATGCAGAATTCATTTCAACATTATTCCTATCACATTACTTCTTATATTATAAAATAGATATGATTTTGCTCATTATCTTTATTAATAATATTTCTGCAATATCCACAGTCAAAAACTTTTGTTATGGACTGAGTCCATCCTTAAAATTCACTTTAAATATACATACTGCTTTTATATCTTCTACACTATTATTCTCAGTTTTTAAAAATGAAATCACAGATGTAAATATAACAAAACCAAGCCCATTATTTAATCTTGCAGGACCATAAGCCTTCAATAAGCAACTTGATGATGCTAACTTGCTACAATAAAACAAACTTTCAATACTCTAAAATATTTTAAAATTAAATTTTCTTTTTTTATTACATTTCAAAATATTTTTGTCCTCAAGAAAATATGGCAAATGCAATAATATATTTTAAGAAATATAAATAGTATAATAAAGTGATTAAATAATAATTGTAAGAATGCTATAATATTTTATCTTGGTCTAAACCAGTGGTCCTCAACAAGATAATTCTTCCTTACCTCCAGGTGGAGTTACCAGAGTTAGCAAAAAGAATACACAGTCAGTTAAATTTGCATTATTTATAATGGTCTATATGCATTCTGAGATAAATGGAAACATATTTACAGAACAGTCTTAATCTTAACATTTACTCATTGTTTATCTAAAATAAATGATCAGCACGTAAATTACAGATTTCTTTTCTGAAAATTTCCTCGATGATTGGCTTTCATTAACAGCTCCTTGTTTTGCAGAGTTGGCTTATAAAATTCCTTGTAGTTAGAGTCTATGTTCCACCTACAATGTACCATCTCTTCCATAGTGGTCACACTCAACTTTTCTCTTTACTCCTTTGAACATTCATTAATGAGAACGTTGTGAAGTCCAACTTATAAGTCCAGCTTACTGAACATGTTCAATATTAGCCTTAAAAGCTGGACTTCTGAACATGTATTGACTTAGAGTTAACTCTGGGACTTGCTCTTTTGCTAAAGAACACAATACCATATTTCATGACATAACTTGTTTTTCTTTTTTATTTTTCAGGATTAGATTGCATATTTTGATCTACAACTTTTAAAAATGTTTTCCACTGACAAAAAAGAACGTTGCAATGAATTTTTATTCCCTTCTTTGAGTACATATAATTTCTCCTGTTTCATTAAAAGATCAAATTCTTCAAGGGTAAAATCCGTTTCAAAATATACTCATGACAAACTCATCCTTTTTTATGGCTGCATAGTGTTCCATGGTACATATGTGCCACATTTTCTTAATCCAGTCTGTCACTGATGGACCTTTGGGTTGATTCCAAGTCTTTGCTATTGTGAATTGTGCCACAATGAACATACGTGTGCATGTGTCTTTATAGCAGCATGATTTCTAATCCTTTGGGTATATACCCAGTAATGGGATGGCTGGGTCATATGGTACATCTAGTTCTAGATCCTTGAGGAATCGCCATACTGTTTTCCATAATGGTTGAACTAGTTTACAATCCCACCAACAGTGTAAAAGTGTTCCTGTTTGTGTCCTTTGTAGGGACATGGATGCAGCTAGAAACCATCATTCTCAGCAAACTATCTCAAGAACAGAAAACCAAACACCGCACGTTCTCACTCATAGGTAGGAACTGAACAATGAGATCACTTGGACTCGGGAAGGGGAACATCACACACCGGGGCCTGTCATGGGGAGGGGGGAGGGGGGAGGAATTGCATTGGGAGTTATACCCGATGTAAAGGACGAGTTGATGGGTGCTGACGAGTTGAAGGGTGCAGCACACCAACATGGCACAAGTATACATATGTAACAAATGTGAACATTATGCACATGTACCCTAGAACTTAAAGTATAATAATAATAATAAAAACAAAACAAAACAAAACAAAAACAAAATATACTCATGACAAATGTAAAAATAATTATTCACTTCAATATTGATTTTTTCCCTGTACCTAAGTTGTGTTGTTTCTCTTAAAACAGCCTTGGCATATAAGGGATAAACTTTTCATTCATTTTATCTTTAATACATTCAACAACTCTTTGTAAGCAATGGAGGGCTTCAATTAACATTGTTTACTCTTCTTTCAAATTGCATAATCCTATTGCCAAAAGATATGGAATGCTATGAGCAAGAAATAAGTAGTCTTTCCTCAATGGGTTATTTTAAAAGTCCGCAAGAATTTGTGAGACCTTTTCTTTAGAATTAAAGTATGATTTCAGTGCTTTAAATCAACTAAGAATTCTCTCAACTGCATATATTAAAGAGAGTCAATGAATTTTAAAATGTGAGAGAACTGAAAAATAATAAATGCCAACAAAATTACAAAAATTCTTTATTAGTTGAGTCTGAACAGAATAAATGCTGAAATAGAATAATTTCTTGACAATTTCTTTACTGACAATTACTTTACTTTGCTGATATCAGATGCTGTTTGAGCAGCATCATGGAGAATATGGCAGAAGAGCCAACACTGTTCATAGTCCCATTTATACTTTGGTTTAACTTTGAATAAATATCACACCTTTATGCAAATATCCACCAAATTTATATTTGTATTACCTCCACAAAATAAGTATAATTTTTATGACTACTAACTCAATCAGAGAGTCTCTGCAACAATTTCCAGTTATTTCTGAAGACTCATCTGGAAGGCATGTTACAACAGCCTTGTAAGCAAGTCTTTTATGAGAAAATTATTATACGAGTAAAGGAATTTTTCCCCTAAACTGTGATTACTTGCATTCGTGGCTATGCCATAAAAAAAAATTAAAACATTTGAGCTGTGGTAGTCTCTGTAACAGTAAAAAGAGTTATTCTAATTTTTATTATGGCAGTAGATTTTGTCCTATAGCACTAGAAAATTGACTTACAGTTTTGCATTAAATGATACTTGTAGCACAATTCAAATTCAGTCATGTGAGCTTAAAACCTTGTATGATATACAAAGTGGAAGACAACTTCCGCTGTAATTATTTTATCTTCTTCACCTGAATTTCTTTCAATGTTATTTTATTACTTTCTTTGGTACAAGTTGAGGAAATCATATATCTATTTGCTTAGCTATTAGTATTTGCTGGCTTACATCCAAGTTTGCACCATTTTCAATATTAACTAAACAATTGTATTCTGCACAAAGAGCTTCAAAAGGAGCGGTTACCAAATGAATAAAACTGACATGATTGGTGGTGGGGGGGGGGTGCGGTATGGAAACATATTGAGGTATAGGTATGTGGTTAAGTTTGAGAGAGAATGAAAGGCTGGAAGTGGTAGTTGAACTTGGGATTCCAGAAGTGAGATGAGCATCCAAGATTACTTTCAGGTATCTGACTTGGCCAGCCAAGTTAATACTGCTGTGATTTCTTATGAGAGGAAACTAGGAGGATGAGGCTTAAAGAACAGGGAAGAAAAATGATAAATCCAATTTTGGACATCCTGTGTTTGAGATGCCTGGGAGACACAAAGTAGACAGGTCCAATAAGTAGCTAACCATGTTAGTCTGGAACTCAAAATGGGAGGCTGAGTTGGAAATAGTAACTTTGGAGACAACAGCAAACAAAGAGTAATTTGACATTGACCAGAAAAATTCCTAGTCCCAAGAGGCTAATGGTTTTTAGAAAGACCTGTAGATAAATGATCATAGTACAAAACATGGCAGAATAGCTGAAATGGAAGTATTTTAAAAGTATCTTGGAAACACAAGGGGTTAGAAGTTGGTTTGAGCTGGTATAGGAAAGAAGGAAAGTTGAGCTGGAATTCAGCAGATGAATATGGTAGTATTTCTAAAGGCTGGACAGTACAAGCCAGGCTACCTTCTTTTTAATCCAGACTCCAACACTGAAAAGGTAGGTCACCTTGGTTAAGTTACTTAACTGTATATTTCAGTTTACTCATTGGTAAAATGAATGAAAATGATATTGAATATTTAAATGTGTTAATGCATATAAACACTCTAGAATCATACTTGGACCAATAAGAACTCAATACGTACCTCTATTATTGTTATTATGATTATTAGGCAGGGGGGAATAAAATAAACTGACACACAAATGCTTCAAAGTATACACAGCAAGTTAAGGAAATAAGAAGAGGTCTATGGAGTACTTGGCAGCACTCTTCCCAGGATACAAGAGAGAAACCAGAGCTTTCCAACGGAGGAGGAGTAGTGCCAGGCATTCTCCTTGTATGGGAGTCTTTTCAGCAGTTTTGCAGCAATCCATGCAGCAAAGCATATCTATCCAAATACAAGGAGATGAGGTCCACATTGAGCAGTTGTGGGAGTTGCCCTGCTTAAAAAAACGCTTGTGTCACATGAGCCCATATCAATTGTAACAATTCCAACTCTGTATGAAACGGACATGCCCACTTAAAGGAGTCACCGCATTAAGGGGGTTCCAAAGTAAGATGACAACATCAGCATTTATTTAGGGCTTATTTTTTTTCCTCTTTCAGTGCTCCTTATATTAAAATTATACAAGATATTACTATTACTATCTGTCTGATGCCCATGTGTACAAAAACAGTTCTATACTTATGCTATTTGTTGGCTCCTCCTCTCTTCTAACTTTTATTTGTTTATTAAACTTTTATTGTGAGCTAATTATAGGAAAGGAGTAAAAACAGTACTAAATATTCCCTTATACTCCCTGCCCCCTTCCCATAATGTTAACAATTATATAACCATAGTATAGTTATCAAGAACAGAAAATTAACACCAGTATGATATTACTATCTGAATTGCACATCTTACTTAAAGTTCACCATTTTTTATTGCATTTAGTTGTTATACCTCATTAGTCTCTTTTTATCTGCAAAGATCTTCACTTTTTCTTTTCTTTCATGACCTGACAATTTGGCAGAATACAAATCAGTTATTTTGTAGAATGTGTCTCAACTTGCGTTCATTGAATTTTTCAATTCACAAATAAGGAAACTAAAGTGGTATCTAGAGAGTCAGATACTTTGCTCAAGATAACACAGCTGAGATCTCTTACTCTCCAGGCCAGTATAGGAAAAAAGATAACATTAGAGGAAGGATGTCTGTGTTTTAAAACTTCAAAATGCAGAAATACATGGCTTAGGGTATGTACCTGTCACAAAGGTCTTGGCATCTGAATTTTTATTGATGACTCATTCGGCTTTATTCAGCAGACTTGAGTTTAGAAATTCAATCAGTGAGTAGTTCATATGGTAAACTGTCCTTGTAATTAAATAAAACAATCCCCAGAAAGTTAATTGAAAAATGCCTGCCCATCAGGAACACCTAGAAGCCACGCTTTGTTGGTCTGTTTAAGCCAAATTTCTGGCACACTGCTCTTTGGAAATCAAATTTAAAATGACAGGCAAGTTGGTCTTAACTTCCTTAAAGGCACAAACAAGTAATAGCTGACTCTCTGATATATAATGTATCACAGAAAAGGTTGATTTCACATGCAGTGGCCTTTTATCAACAGCAACATAATTTGGGAATTTCTAAATGTTTAATTTAGATCTTACTTTAAGATATGAAAAAATAGGAGGAGGGAGGGGAAGTTAAATGCCTGGGGAAAGACATGCATGTTCTTAGAATTTTGTTAAAATGTAACGAGTCCCTATGTCCTAGTATTTTTATAGGCTCCCTCTGTTAACTGTAATGAATTTATGAAAGTGGATGAGAAGGTGTTTTAATCTACCTTTCACCCCAATAAATGATATCAAGTCTCTATATTTAAATTAACAAAAAATTGAGTTCCTGGCACCTAAACAAGTGCTTGCTCAAAAAGTATTTGTTAATTACTTGCAAATGTACCACTTCAAGGAAGAGGGTTAATAGTATAAATGTTACCTTAAAATCAGACTTTTAAATTAAATAACTTCTATGTAATAATATGGTAGAAAATAAAAGAGATGAGAACCTTAGTGTTGAATATGGAATTTCTTCTGACGTTTCTCTTTGAAATTTAATTATACTACCTAGAGAGGTAGCATATTGTAGGAAATTATAGGTCCACACATTGGCTTTACCACTCTTGTGTGAACTTGAGTAAATGATTTAACCTCAGGAACTGTATCTCCTATTTCCCTGGTGAGGAAGTTACACGGGTTGTCTGTTAGAAAGAGGGGATGAGGTAAGGCAGGACAAGCACCTGGCTAGGGTTTACTCTACAGTATTACAGCTTGAAAACAAAGAAAAGAGAAAACAAATGGGAAACCAGTCTCCTTAATGAAAATGAGTGAAGACAAAATCCCCAAATCACACACCTTGGGAAGAATGTACTCAGAAATTTTATAATTTATAATTATCTGAGAAATATAATCTATAATTTATATTGACTATTTGACTTGGGTTTTCTTTCAAAACATGCAATTTTAACATTGACATATCTATTATTTGAAGGTCAAATACATCTGCATTTTTACCAAATAGTGTTTCCACACTGATTGCAAAACTACTTGTCACTAAGTGTTACTTTCTCAACTACTGCTACTGATTCTTGGTTTTTGAATTTTTTAAAACCCAGGCTTCTAATCTTTGAGACTTAGTCCTCTAATCATATCACAAAGTTCTTTCTTTTCTTTCTTTCTTTTTTTCTCTCTTTCTTTCTTTCTTTCTTTTTCCTTCCTTCCTTCTTTCCTTCCTTCTCTTTTCTTTCCTTTCCTTTTTTTTTCTCTTTCCTTTTTTCTTTTCTCTTCTTTTTTGACAGTGTATTGCTCTGTCACCCAGACTATAGTGCAGTAGTGCATTGACAGCTCACTGCAGCCTCCACCTCTGGGATTCAAGTGATCCTCTCACCTCAGCCTCCCAAGTAGCGAGGACTGCGGGCAGGCACCACAATGCCCAGCTAAGTTTTGTCTATTTTTTATAGAAATGGGGTTTTACTATGTTGCCCTGGCTGGTGTTGAACTCCTGGGCTCAAGTGATCCACCCACTTCAGCCTCCCAAAGTGCTGGGATTGCAGGCGTGAGCCATCCTGCCTGACTTTGAAGTTTATTTCTTCATGTACAAATATATGCCAAGAATATGGTAGCTGTGTATTTATTGTATATTTTATTTTTATAACTGCATTTCTTCATATTATTATGTACATTGATATACTAAAGTATTTTCTAAAGAACTATTTCCTTTGGAAATATCTCTTAATTGACATTACCTTTTTAAAAGAAAAGTTGAAAACTGGGCTGGGAAATAAATGGAAAATAAGATGCTTTTAACTATCATGTATATAATAGAATGACATTTGTTAAGCAAATGGAAATTCCACATTCAAGAATAACTTAGTCATATCTATATAATGACATGGTGAGTTACACTGGTTTATAATTTTCAAAGCTCTTTCACATATACCAATGCTCTAAAATATAAAATGCAAAGATCCCTTTCATTTTTCTTACCTATGGTGACATTGAGATTTACAAAGTCTGGTGTGTGTTAGCAAGTCATGTTTAAGGAAAAATTGAAGCTATAACCAGAAGTCAGGTTTTGAGCTTTGAGTTCAGTGGCTTCTACCACTTTATACCATCTAAGAAAAGTTATTTTGATAGTAGATGATAAAAGAATTGGCAACAACAGACCTGCAGATGTTTTAAAAGGCACTAGTTTAGCCAATATGCCTAAATATGTACACGGCTCTCTTTAAGACTCCACAAAGAGACACTGATAAGGGTTACTGGAAACAAACTACAGCTGCTCTGTGAATAAATTCTTAGTTCACAGTTGCTGTGGGAAAAATGAAAGATCCAGTTACAAAGTCTGGGAGGTGTCCTATTATTAGTTGCTATTATATTACTTTTGCTATGACACAGTACAGAAGAAAGGAAAAAGGAAGAGGAATTGCTGTTTCATTTCTTTGTTATTTTCTTAATTGCTTTTTTACTAACAGCCTGTGTCTCAAGGAAGCCAGGACATATCCATTTCATCAATAACATTAATCTGTCATTTCATTCAGGAAATACAAGAAAGGTTTCGGTTTTAACCATAAGAATACTAGGATATTCTGATCTCTCTTATATTGTTTTGTAAGCATACTTGCAGAATAATGTCAATACATAGGAAGGGTTGTAAACTTGTGCGTCTGCATGTGTGGCATAAATGTTTGTCAAAATAATAACTGTGATTATTGTGTATACTATGTTGTTCCCAAGTCTTGTCTTGATTCTATTATACCTCATATTTGAGAAATTATGATGCCCTATAAATAGAGAAAAGTGTACAAACACATGAACACATATGTATAGACTATATAACACTAATAATACATCGCATTTACTTTAAAATCATTTAGAATGTCTGGGTTATTTAAAGTTTGTCCAAAAACCACAAATGACTTCAATCAGTAATAGAACCAATCTAGTCAACGAATGCCGTATGGAGATGTCCCTGTCCAGTCACTTTCTGACACTGCAGGCCAACCATGACCCCTTCAACATGCCAATGGTCAATTACTGCAGTTAGCTTTCCTGCCTTTCCTTAAGGTGATAATAACTATAGGACCAAGTTTTCCATCCTTGTAATTAAGTGTTACAAACATTATGGTTTTAATTATAGTGTGGCTTAAAATGTTTTTTAAAGATTAGACCATTAGAGTCAGAGAAAATTTTCTACCTCACGCTTAGAATACAGTCTGATTATTTTTGATCATCACCCTTACCAGCTAAATAATAGCAATACCAGTAATAATAAATGATCTCCCAATAAATGAATTTATATGCTTGCTAAATTATAAACAATCTACAGATGCAGTGTAAAACATTATATACATTTTAAAATTGAAACTTTATTTTTTATTTTATTACTATTTTTTAAATCTATCATTACCTTGATCTTGAATAAAATTGAAACTTTTAAAGATAAGAATGCAGACAAAGCTCTTCCAGCATTGTTCTTAGGTGTGCATATTCAACTTTAGAAACCACAGATTATGTCCTTTGCATATATCCACCACCAAAGCTTCCCTGGAGAACTCAGGCAAACATGTCCCTGTCCATCCCTACTTTCATGCTGCAAAAATGTTTTTAGCACATAGAGTGCATTGAGTTTTAAAACTAGCATTCTTTTAACATCAGATTAATTGAAATGTCTTCTCTTGCATAACATCTTTCTAGAGCCTATAAAATTAACTAAATAATGTAGTGCAGGTAAAAAGTCTTATTCATATGAAATAATTACACTAATTTTCTTGGTGAGGTGAAAAAGGAACACAGATTTTTTGTCATATACTTTGCTTGTTTTATAGGAAAAAAAATTACAGATTTGTGATAACCTATTTAGAATTCTAATCAATGTTTTATTTCAAAAAGAAAACAGAAGTAAAGGCTTCACATATAAAAACCCAAAGCTTTTAGGAGACTACATATATCGATATTTTATAGAACTAGGAATGCTTGTATTTTCAAAATACTTTTTATAGAACTAGGAATGCTTGTATTTTCAAAAGTTTTTGATACAAAATACTTTTCTGGGAAAAAGAAAAAAATTAAATAAAATATTTCTTTTATTTCAAGAATGAGTCTCTACATCATCTCAAAGTCAAGCAAGAAGGAACCTTTGGTTTGAGGAATATAGGATGGTATTAAGAACTATCAGAAAGAACCTGATTTGAATTGCAATTCTGTCATTTTCTCGTTGCGTGTGATGACATGTTGTTACTTCTCTAAACCATGGTTTCCTCATTTAAAAAGCGGAAGGCCAGGTGTGGTGGCTCATGCCTATAATCCCAGCACTTTGGGAGGCCGAGGGGAGTGGATCTCAGCTACTCAACAGGCTGACAGGATGTTTGCTTGAGCCTCTGGGGATAGAGGTTGCAGTGAGCTGTGATTGTGCCACTGCACTTAGCCTGGGAGACAGAGTGAGATTGTGTTTCAAAAAAAGAAAAGAAAAGAAAAAGTGGAGATAGCAATTGTCCCCATCTTCATTATATTATTGTGTGCATTACAATAGATAATATACAAATCGTCTATTTTGTGTAGATGCTTTATAACGTAAAGTGAGTAGAGGGGCAAAGCACAAGAACCACTCAACACGTATTAAATCTCAAAATGCTAAGGGTCAGTTCTTTACTTGTGAGACAACGGATTAGGATCATGGAGAATTATCTAAAAGTATGTATGTCTTTCTATGGAGAAATGCTAAGTCTTCTTACAGGAATCCAAACTTTGCTTTAGTTACAGTAACATCATATTTCAATCAACTAATCTAAACTAGCACAGACAAATAGAAAAGTACTTAATTGAAAAATTATTGATCACATCACATTGCTTAGAACAAATGAAGTATAAGGTTAAAAATATTATCAAAATATGACATTAATAATACTAAAAAGCCTTATAAAGTTTAAAATGTATCAAAATATGACATTAATAATAAGGCTTTTTAGTATCTATTATTTCATTTGAAGCTGATAATATAGCACTACTGAAAAAAGATACCATTAACTATCACCCGGGAGTCAACATGAATGTGAAATATGAGAAACCACAAAGTAAAGCCTTTGATGAAACAGCATCTTACGAAACTAAGGACTTGTAATTTGTACATTGGCTTAGAAAATGGTCCTTCAAGTATTCTGCCATTAGAATTGTTTAACCTTGCAAGAGTACTGGGCTTGGTCAAAAGAAACCCAGCTCTACAAATAATCATTATACTAGCAATTCATCAGCATGTTAGATCTTGCGTAAAAGGCACAATGAAATTTCCTGCAGCTATGATTTTTCTCCCCAGAACAAATAATCTAATTTGTTTTGAAGCTCCTTTTAGTGATCCTTTTCATGTCTCTTTTCTGGAAAGCCACCTAAAATCTTTTGTGCAAACAGGGAAAGAAAAAACAACCAAGATACCAAACTAAGAGGTGGAAATTTCCATCACTGACATCATAGCTGTACGTTTAGATGAGAAAACCCAAAATACGTGGGAAGAGAAGGCCATGAAACATAAAATACTCTGCCCCTGATGTGAAGCAGCAGTGTAAGACGGAAAGCATTTGAATCATGTCCTCTGTTATCTTTGCCAGAAGCTTTTCTAGAGGAACTAAATGGAAGCTTTGACTACATTTTAGACCTCACGAAATAAATAAATTAGATTTGAGCTGATATTGTTGTCAATATACCCCAATTACTCCAGGAGTTAAAATATTATAGCCGTATAAGATGGGTATCTAGTGACTTCAGTAGTCTTTAACTAATCATCCATGTGGAAGAATAGCAAACAAATGACTGCTATGTAAGGCCCTGAATGAATGAATGAATCAATGAATCAAGACATATATATATATTGATTTTGTGGTACTCAGTGTTCTTTCACAGAATTTCTATTTTTAGGATTTCTTCAGGACATCATGACAAAATCAGTAATGAATTGTGGTGTGTATAACTTAGAAAAAATATTCATAAAGCAGCTACCCTGTGTTACAAATGTAATTTTTTTCTATAACACTTAGAACATGTTATCATCCTCATTTTAATTCATGGAGAGTTACAGATGCTCATTTGAGATGGATCGGGAGTGGGGAGAGGCAGGTTTTAAGCTTACATTTACCTCATTTGAAAACTTTCACTACATTGAGGTCAGTATGCTCTTGGAAAAAAAGTAACAAACCTAGCAAAAAGGGGTTTATTGATTGATACAAAACTAAGTTCCAGAAAAACAATCTAAATAGGCACTTCAAATAGAGGAACAAACAAACATACAAACAAAAACAGATATAATTGCCAGAAAATCCTGTTGAAGATGAAGGTATTTGTTGCTTTCCTTCTTCCTGAGCTCCTGATGTTGTAAGTTGTCATAATTAGTAATGAAGATGGTACTGTTGGTTGTATTTTCCCCTACCAGTACCTCTTCCCCAAATAAAATAAAAGGGGCCTATGCTGTATCTTTCTATTTTCATCCCAAGAGAGTATCTTCTAGTGATAGAAGTTTTATCATGTTAGGAAGAAAGCAACTGTTTAAACAAGGGCGTTATACATTACACTTTCCAATATTACTGAAAAACAACTGAATCTAGCTTCCTCCCTGAATTTGGGAGTATTCTGCACTGAAATGGCCACTAAATTTTGTCATCTGCCTTGAAACAACCAAGATGGAGAAGAATACCTTACTGAAATATGAATAAAGAATGTCTCATTCTCCTGTTCCTCTGGGCTTTTGAGCAACCTGTGCTGCTGTGGGAGATAATTTGTATTACCACTTTGTGAAAAGAGTAAACAAACAAGAAAACAAGAGTCAGTGAGGCCCTACCACTACCCCCTTTCCCCTGCCTTAATCAATTTCTCAAAAAGGCCATAGGCCATAAAAATTGAATAGATCATCACAAAAGTCTTCTCATTATTTAGGTCTAACTAAATTCCAAATGCAATAGCAAAGATCATAGTATTATCATGAAACTTTTCTTCTCCCTGATAATGAACCTGTTGTAACTTGGCATTTCTCATACTTGTCTTGGAAAACCCTGAATACATTTTATTTATCTCAGCAAAGTAAGATTTTAATATTTTAAAACAACTCAACACTTTCCAGTAGAAAATGTATTAAACTTCTTAAAGTACATAATGCTTGAACCACGTCAAAGACACAGAGATGGGCCTCTAGGAGCACTTCTCCTAATAAATGTGAGATGCTCTGCTCAAGCTGGGGAAAAAAAAAATGTATCTCCTGTTTGTGAAAGATATGGTTCAGCTGCTACCCTGACAACAAAACCAAGCACATTAGTGACCTAAGGGACTGCAGAGATACCTGCTATTTTTTGACACCAAAAGGAATTGGAAACTTGCTAAATACGGAGCAGGTGCAGAGAAACCTATCATTGTTCTCTTTAAAGCGTGGGTTCAGGTGGAAATCCAGCTCATTGAAAAGTATATGTTAAATACAAGTACATAATAAAGTATGTAATTTGTGAGAGTAGGTGAAAAGCCAGGAGAGGAACAGTCAGAAAGACACAACAATACAGAAAAACAGACATTTGCACAATAGTTTTGAGACAACCATCTAAATTGTTTGAACCTCACTCTAGACAGAACTCTGAAGAGATGGATATTTCAAATGAAAAAATAAAATGGTGAATTGGGACTGGGAGTGAGTCATCCATGTGACTGTCCCATTTCTCCACATCAATTTGCTGACATCTGCCTGGTCCACTTTTTTAAATGTTTTCAGTTATTATGGTGATGCTGAACTAATAAGAATGGTGTTTAGAGAGAACATAAGAAGAGTAAATCTGAGAGTCTGTCTAAAATCTTTAGGCACTGGTCCATCACTCTTGCCATCTTTATGGCCCATTCCTCTCTCTCTCTCGCTCTTCTTATTCTCCTTTGGGATCTTTTATTTTATTTTATTTTATTTTTGAGTATTCTGTTGTTTCCAATTACACCTACAACTTCTGGCTCAAAATATAAAATACTTTAATCATGTCAAGCAATTATTTCAGAGTACAGATGAAAATAATTTCATAACATTGTCCTAAATCCAGAGGGATCATGAATCATTGCTCTTAGAAAGCCCTTGACATCCAGGGAATACATTTTCATGCAGAAAATCACCCTGGGAGATCAACAGGCCTAGTGTGTGATGTGCCTCATGTACAAGATGTGTTTGTTTCTCCTGGCTTAGTAAAGAGCTATTTAAGTGGACCCTTGGTTGGAGTGGAAAGCCTTGAGTTCTGTGCTATTTAGAATGTCTCTCAACTAAATGCTTTGTAATTAACTAATTAATGTTCACAACACACCTGTGGCATTGTTGCTACTATTCCATCATTTTTCCTGAGAAATAAACACATTAAGACTTTATGTGAAGCAATCATTAAACGACGACACTGAAAACAAATCCAGGAATAGTGTCTAAATTACCTGGAATTCACTGGTAGCCAATCCTACCCCAGACCCATTCTTAACAGGCATTTAAAGCTCATGCCACAGAATTTAAGAAGTCTGTTACACTCTGATCTAGAACTTGTATAATGAGGTCATGAAAAGACAAAGGGGATATTTTTAAAAAAACATAGGATCGGAGTGCCAGATAAAATACATGGTGTCTAGTCATATTTGAATTCCAGATAAACCCAGGACCTACATAGGAAATTGGCAACTTTTCATAGGCATGTTCCAGAAGGACCAAACCTTTTTCCTGTGGCAAGATGGTGGGTTCTTCCAGCTTCTCTGCTGACAATCTGTGGTTCCACAGAGGAAGAGGCAAGAGGATGACAGGTAGCATGTAACTCATGAGCCAATGAAAATTAGTTAATATACCACCTTTGCACATGTGTAACTGTTTGTTGATTATCATATACATTTTTCCTACAAACTAAGAATAGAAAGTCTTCCAACAGTTAAAAAAAAAAATGACAAGTAGCTATTTCCCAGCCTAGATATGCCCCTCAAGTTCACAAACTCTAATTTTTCATATACTCTTATTTTAAACTGCTCATTTAAATGATTGCTAGTCAGTAGCCAGTGCTAGAAATAAAAAGTACCATTTACTCCCTGGGAACTCAGAATAGAGTAACATCTAATCAACAAGGGCTATTGATTACACTTTCTAAATCAACCCTAAACCCTTTCCCTGTGGTTTTTCTCTTTATCTTTTATCTGTACTATCACAATGGTCTTCAGGTCTCTAGGTTTCCACTCTCTTTTTGGCTTATCCACAGAATACATATTACTGTCAGAGTGGTAATTAAAAATTGATCACATCTCTCTTCTGTTAAAAAATCATCAGTGGCTCCTCAATAGCTTATGGGATTAACCCACAAGGGCCTGTCCTAAGAGGTCCAAGCCCCATTCCCTGATACTCATTCCCACCCACCTATCTACGACCCAAGACTCAGGATCCTAGATTGGTGGCTATGCTCCAATAGGGCATTTTAATTCTTCCCTCAGAAGCCAGTCCAAGAGTTTTTAACCTACAACCACTTTTCTTAAACCTCCAAAGTAGTGGCTGGGTGCGGTGGCTCACACCTGTAATCCCAACACTTTGGGAGATCGAGATGGGCGGATCACCTGAGGTCAGGAGTTCAAGACCAGCCTGATCAACATGGAGAAACTCCGTCTCTACTAAGAGAAATACAAAATTAGCCAGGTGTGGTGGCGCATGCTTATAATCCCAGCTACTCGGGAGGCTGAGGCAGGAGAATAGCTTGAAACCGGGAGGCGGAGGTTGCGGTGAGCCGAGATCGCGCCACTGCACTCCAGCCTGGGCAACAAGAGCAAAACTCCGTCCAAAAAAAAAAAAAAAAAACCCTCTCATCATGATCACCCTCCCCCAGCCTGTGACCATCTTATTCATCTTTCCACTCCCATATTTAGCCGAACGGGGTACTTAGAAGGTAGTCAATAAATACTTATTCAGTTGTATACACTCTTTCTCTATTCCTTACTTTAAAAAGAAGGGAACAGAAAAAGTGAGAAAGAGTTCAAAATATAAGGAACCAATGAAAGAAAAAGAAAAAAGTCACAAAGTTATGTAATGAGTTCTTCCTTTTACCATTGTATTTATTATCATTTTCTAAATAATCTCATTTTATTTATTTCAATTTATGCATTGAATCAAATGTTTTATTAATCTACTGTGTACTTCCACTTCATTTTGCAATTTAGGAGTATTTCAAAGGTCAGAGAAAATGAAAGTATTGTTAATTCTGAAAATTAGAATATCTCTACAAAGTTTTAAATTAGGTCATAATATTCCTAAAAACCCTAAGTAGATAATAGGAACAATGCATTATAAGATCTAGAGTTGCTGTGTATATAAAAATACCTCAGGCTAGGCATGGTGCCTCATGCCTGTAATCCCAGCACTTTGGGAGGCCGAGGTGGGCAGATCATCCGAAGTCAGGAGTTCAAGATCAGTCTGACCAACATGGAGAAACCCTGTCTCTACTAAAAATACAAAATTAGCCGGGCGTGGTGGTGCATGCCTGTAATCCCAACTACTCAGGAGGCTGAGGCAGGAGAATTGCTTGAACCTGGGAGGCGGAGGTTGCGGTGAGCCAAGATTGTGCCATTGCACTCCAGCCTGGGCAAGAAGAGTGAAACTCCGTCTCAAACAAACAAGCAAACAAATCAAATTAACATGCTCGGTCTGCAATATTTCTCATTTGAAAACTTTTCTGCTCCTGGTTTGTGAACTTGTCTATAACTTCCTGTGCCATAAATAAAGTATCTCTGGGCACCAAAAACATTTACAAAATGACTGCTTTCTACTATGACATCAATAAAATTCCTTATACTACAAAAATTCTATGATTCTATTATTCCTGCATGGACAATTTACCGGTAATTAAAGCTTTTACGTAAGGAGAGAGATTATCAGAAAAACTATGGGGATGCCCCTCCAGGAATTTCATTTTCATTCTTGTCTGGGCATTCCGCCTTTAACAGCTTTCTCATTGTGTGTAATGTCCCCACCACTCGGTTTCATGAAACTAGGCATCCCTGTATGTGCCTCAGCAACACAAAACACAACAAAAGTATAGTTGCTGGTCCTTCCCTTCATCTCTGCTGATTTTAGGAATTCAGAAATTTAAGAATATGAGAAGTTTTGATTTTGGGAAGAGGAAGTAGTATGCATAGTAATTCTTTAGTAATTCACTAATGAAAGTTTTAAAATGATAATTACTTCCTATTATTTAACTGTGCCCACTATTATCCTAGACACATTGAATTCACCTCTCAGAATTTTGTCTGTAAATGAGAATTAGAACAATATTTTATGAGGTCACTTTTAACTTAGACATCAATGATTCCATGTTTGTAAACAGATTCTCTGTCAATCATCTTGCCCGCTGATGGTCACCAGGGAAGAGGCAAAAGGTTATTCAAAGCTCAAAAAGAACATTTTAAGAATATCTATTATGTCAGTGGCTTAGTTGCATGTGTATTAAAATGTGAAGGGCAGTTTATTATTAATTAAAAGATGGTTATAACTAAGGGTAAGAAACAGGAATTATTTCAACTACAAATATGAAATGAATGCTATTTTGATGGTGACATTTCTTTATAATATTTTTAAAACATTATTTTAACAAAAAAAGCTTATTCAGAGTACTAAGAGTAATTTGCCTGCCATATATGTATAAACACACACACACACACACACACACACACACACACATATTTTCTAAGTAGACACTTAAGACATTCATATCTAAGTTTTAAAAAATCTGATCTGGGGACACAAAGGCTTCCAGGGGAAGAATTTAACAAAATATCTTGAAGCCTTGAAGCATGAAAAGCCTAAAAAGAATAATACAAAACAAAAACCCACACATCAGGGTGGTGAAATGAGCAAGTCAGAAACATTTTCCTTATAAAGTTTATCAGCCACACAATTACTTTATAGTTCATGTAAAATTAGGAACCGCTTACAACTTATCATGAAAAAATTCCTTCCTGAACTGAGCTGAGGAATTTAGGGATGATATGCGTCAAAGGTGAAAACATGTTTCTTTTACAAGCAAAATAGGTGGGTCATGTGATAATGTTCTATTGCAATATCTTCATGGCTCTCTTGCCAAAAGACTGATGCATATTTAATCACTTTATCTAATGGATATGATTTCTAAAGTCACAGCCATTAGGAAAGCTCTTGCTCTGGTTCAGCTGAGCACTCTGATTACATTTCCTGACTTTGTGGTTTCAGAGAAGCAGAGCTGGTGGAGAATTCCCTGGCTAGATTCATCAGTCTTTGCTATGGACAAAAGAATACAATAAGACCATCCAAGTCATTAGCCTTGGGGGTTGGGTAGATTCACTACATCCAAATCTTTAGAGCCAAGTGCCCATACGACTAACTTTAATTACTATAGAACAGATTTTTTTTCCCCAAATTCCTTATCCTTCTTGATTAGATTGGAAACAAATCTCATTCTGGAGTTTTAAGTAATTACCATGAAGCTCACCATCATCAACTTGGTACCATCTAAGAATAGGTGTATATGCAAAATAATGCAATGATACTTGAAAAAAATTAAATTCTAGTATGATATGTTTACTGTTGTAAGATACAGTAAAAAAGAAAACACTAAAAAATGTAAGAGAGCTAGACTATATCACAAATAGTCTTCCCTATTGTCTTCATTCTATGGTGTTTCTTAAGAAACATGTACAATGTTAAAATAATACTTGAAATAATACTTGAAATAATCAAGAAAATAAGCCCTAAACCTGTAAAATGGGGAGAAAAAACTATAAAGTTTGTATATTGGTAAGTGTGCCTATTATAATGTGAATGACAGTAAGATTTACATGGCCCTACTTTTAACAGCCTGACAGAAAATTTACAATAGATAAATCTATACTACTTATGGATTTATCTGACTTATGGATGATTCCCCTTTAAAGATTGTTCTATTCAATAAAGTTTTACATGATTGTTGTATGCATTCCTTTGCTACAAGACCAGAAATAAAGCATATACAATGTGATCTAGATAACAAGTTAAAAAATAAAACACCATGGTAAATTAATGATGGTGATAAATTTAATAAGCCTACAATAAAAGCAGACTGCAGTAAGACTGAAACTAAGAAACCAAATAAGGCAAGGACCTTACATTTTGTACTGAAGTATAGAAATATTATTTAGGAAAGCAAGCTTCAATCACAAAACATCAATCATTAATTAAAGTACATCTTGTTTTTAGTATGTGCATGTTCATTAGACTTTTAATGAATTGATTAAAAATGTTTTCTCAGAGTGGCGCCCAAGATGGCCAAATAGGAACAGCTCCAGCCTCCAGCTCCCAGTGTGAGCAACAAAGAAGACAGGTGATTTCTGCATTTTCAGCTGAGGTACTGGGTTCATCTCACTGGGGCGTGTCGGACAGTTGATGCTTATCTACAGGTGCAGCCCAATCAGCAACCAGTGAGAGATGAAGTAGGGCGAGGCATCACCTTACCTGGGAAGTGCAAGGGGGAAGGGAATTCCTTTTCCAAGCCAAAGGAAATTGAGACACACAACACTTGGAAAATTGGGTAACTCCCACCCTAATACTGTGCTTTACCAAGGATCTTAGCAAACGGCACACCAGGAGATTATATCCCACACCTGCCCCAGAGGGTCCCACACCCACAAAGCCTCCCTCATTGCTAGCACAGCAGACTAAGATCTAACTGCAAGGCGGCAGCAAGGCTGGCGGAGGGGCACCCACCATTGCTGAGGCTTAAGTAGATAAACAGAGCCGCCAGGAAGCTCTAATTGGGTGAAGCCCACCCAATTCAAGGAGGCCTGCCTGCATCTGTAGACTACACCTCTGGGGACAGGGCATAGCTAAACAAAAAGCAGCAGAAACCTCTGCAGATGTAAAAGTCCCTGTCTGACAGCTTTGAAGAGAGCACTGGATCTCCCAGCATGGAGGCTGAGATCTGAGAATGGACAGACTGGCTGCTCAAGTGGGTCCCTGACCCCTGAGTAGCCTAACTGGGAGACATCTCCCACTAGGTGCAGACTGACACCTCACACCTCACACAGATGGGTACACCCTGAGATGAAGCTTCCAGAGCAAGAATCAGACAGCAACACTTGCTGTTCAGCAATATTCTATCTTCTACAGCCCCCACTGCTGATACCCAGGCAAACAGGGTCTGGAGTGGACCTCAAACAAACTCCAACAGACCTGCAGCTGAGGGTCCTGACTGTTGGAAGGAAAACTAACAAACAGAAAGGACACCCACACCAAAACCCCATCAGTACATCACCATCATCAAAGACAAAGGCAAATAAAACCACAAAGATGGGGAAAAAGCAGGGCAGAAAAGCTGGAAATTCAAAAAATAAGAGTGCATCTCCCCCTCCAAAGGAACTCAGTTCATCACCAGCAACAGAACAAAGCTGGATGGAGAATGACTTTGATGAGTTGAGAGAAGGCTTCAGTCGATCAAACTTCTCAGAGCTAAAGGAGGAACTACATAATCAGCGCAAAGAAACAAAAAACCTTGAAAAAAGAATGGATGAATGGATAACTAAAATAATCAATGCAGAGAAGACCTTAAAAGAACTGATAGAGATGAAAACCATGACACAAGAACTACGTGACAAATGCACAAGCTTCAGTAACCGACTGAATCAACTGGAAGAAAGATTATCAGTGATTGAAGATCAAATGAATGAAATGAAGCAAGGAGAGAAATGTAGAGAAAAAAGAGTAAAACGAAATGAACAAAGCCTCCAAGAAATATGGGATTATGTGAAAAGACCAAATCTACGTCTGATTGGTGTTCCTGAAAGTGATGGGGAAAATGGAACCAAGTTGGAAAACACTCTTCAGAATATCATCCAGGAGAACTTCCCCAACCTAGTAAGGCAGGCCAACATTCAAATTCAAGAAATACAGAGAACGCCACAAAGATACTCCTCAAGAAGAGCAACTCCAAGACACATAATTGTCAGATTCACCAAAGTTGAAATGAAGGAAAAAATGTTAAGGGCAGCCAGAGAGAAAGGTCGGGTTATCCACAAAGGGAAGCCCATCAGACTAACAGCAGATCTCTCGGCAGAAACTCTACAAGTCAGAAGAGAGTGGGGGCCAATATTCAACATTCTTAAAGATAAGAATTTTCAAACAAGAATTTCATATCCAGTCAAACTAAGTTTCATTAAGTGAAGGAGAAATAAAATCCTTTACAGACAAGCAAATGCTTAGAGATTTTGTCACCACCAGGCCTGCTTTACAAGAGATCCTGAAGGAAGCACTAAACATGGAAAGGAACAACTGGTACGAGCCATTGCAAAAACATGCCAAAATGTAAAGTCCATCGATTCTAGGAAGAAACTGCATCAACTAATGAGCAAAATAACCAGCTAATATAATGACAGGATCAAGTTCACACATAACAATATTAACCTTAAATGTAAATGGACTAAATGGTCCAATTAAAAGACACAGACTGGCAAATTGGATAAAGAGGCAAGACCCATCAGTTTGCTGTATTCAGGAGACCCATCTCACACGCAGAGACAAACAGGCTCAAAATAAAGGGAAAGAGAAAGATCTACCAAGCAAATGGAAAACAAAAAAAAAAAGGAGGGGTTGCAATCCTAGTCTCTGATAAAACAGACTTTAAACCAACAAAGATCAAAAGAGACAAAGAAGGCCATTACATAATGGTAAAGGGATCAATTCATCAGGAAGAGTTAACTATCCTAAATATATATGCACCCATTACAGGAGCACCCAGATTCATAAAGCAAGTCCTTAGAGACTTACAAAGAGACTCAGACTCCCATACAATAATAACTGGAGACTTCAACATGCCACTGTCAACATTAGACAGATCAATGAAACAGAAAGTTAACAAGGATATCCACGAACTGAACTCAACTCAGCACCAAGTGGACCTAATAGACATCTACAGAACTCTCCACCCCAAATTAACAGAATATACATTCTTCTCAGCACCACATTGCACTTATTCCAAAATTGACCACATAGTTGGAAGTAAAGCACTCCTCAGCAAATGTAAAAGAACAGAAATTATAACAAATTGTCACTCAGACCATAGTGCAATCAAACTAGAATTCAGGACTAAGCAACTCAATCAAAACCGCTCAAATACATGGAAACTGAACAACCTGCCCCTGAATGACTACTGGGTACGTAACGAAATGAAGGCAGAAATAAAGATGTTCTTTGAAACCAATGAGAACAAAGATACAACATACCAGAATCTCTGGGACACATTTAAAGCAGTGTGTAGAGGGAAATTTATAGCACTAAATGCCCACAAGAGAAAGCTGGAAAGATCTAAAATTGACACCCTAACATCACAATTAAAAGAACTCGAAAAGCAAGAGCAAACATATTCAAAAGCTAGCAGAAGGCAAGAAATAACTAAGTTCAGAACAGAACTGAAGGAGATAGAAACACAAAAATCCCTCCAAAAAAATCAATGAATCCAGGAGCTGGTTTTTTTAAAAGATCAACAAAATTGACAGACCGCTAGCAAGACTAATAAAGAAGAAAAATAGAAGAATCAAATAGACGCAATTAAAAATGATAAAGGGGATATTACCACCGACCCTACAGAAATAAAAACTACCATCAGAGAATACTATAAACACCTCTACGCAAATAAACTAGAAAACCTAGAAGAAATGGATAATTTCCTGGACACTTACATTCTCCCAAGACTAAACCAGGAAGAAGTTGAATCTCTGAATAGAACAATAGCAGGTTCTGAAATTGAGGCAATAATTAATAGTCTACCAACCAAAAAAAGTCCAGGACCAGACGGATTCACAGCTGAATTCTACTAGAGGTACAAGGAGGAGCTGGTACCATTCCTTCTGAAACTATTCCAATCAACAGAAGAAGAGGGAATCCTCCCTAACTCATTTTATGAGGCCAGCATCATCCTGATACCAAAGCCTGGCACAGATACAATGAAAAAAGAGAATTTTAGACCAATATCCCTGATGAACATCATTGTAAAAATCCTCAATAAAATACTGGCAAACCAAATCCAGCAGCACATCAAAAAGCTTATCCACCATGATCAAGTGGGCTTCATCCCTGGGATGCAAGGTTGGTTCAACATATGCAAATCAATAAACGTAATCCAGCATATAAACAGAACCAAAGACAAAAATCACATGATTATCTCAATAGATACAGAAAAGGCCTTTGACAAAATTCAACAGCCCTTCATGCTAAAAACTCTCAATAAATTTGGTATTGATGGAACATATCTCAAAATATTAAGAGCTATTTATGACAAACCCACAGCCAATATCATACTGAATGGGCAAAAACTGGAAGCATTCCCTTTGAAAACAGGCACAAGACAGGGATGCCCTCTCTCACCACTCCTATTCAACATAGTGTTGGAAGTTCTGGCTAGAGCAATCAGGCAAGAGAAAGAAATAAAGGGTACTCGGTTAGGAAAGGAAGAAGTCAAATTGTCCCTGTTTGCAGATGACATGATTGCATATTTAGAAAACCCCATTGCCTCTGCCCAAAATCTCCTTAAGCTGATAAGCAACTTCAGCAAAGTCTCAGGATACAAAATCAATGGGCAAAAATCACAAGCATTCTTATATACCAGTAACAGAGAGCCAAATCATGAATGAACTTCCATTCACAATTGCTTCAAAGAGAATAAAATACCTAGGAATCCAACTTACAAGGGATGTAAAGGACCTCTTCAAGGAGAACTACAAACCACTCCTCAGTGAAATAAAAGAGGACACAAACAAATGGAAGAACATACCATGCTCATGGATAGGAAGAATAAATGTTGTGAAAATGGCCATACTGCCCAAAGTAATTTAAAGATTCAATGCCATTCCCATCAAGCTACCAATGACTTTCTTCACAGAATTGGAAAAAACTGCTTTAAAGTTCATATGGAACCAAAAAAGAGCCCGCATTGCCAAGACAATCCTAAGCCAAAAGAACAAAGCTGGAGGCATCACACTACCTGACTTCAAACTATACTACAAGGCTACAGTAACCAAAACAGCATGGTACTGGTACCAAAACAGAGATATAGACCAATGGAACAGAACAGAGCCCTCAGAAATAATACCACACATCTACAGTCATCTGATCTTTGGCAAACCTGACAAAAACAAGAAATGGGGAAAGGATTCCCTGTTTAATAAATGGTGCTGGGAAAATTGGCTAGCCATAAGTAGAAAGCTGAACTGGATCCTTTCCTTACTCCTTTTACAAAAATTAATTCAAGATGGATTAGAGACTTAAATGTTAGACCTAATACCATAAAAATCCTAGAAGAAAACCTAGGTAATACCATTCAGGACATAGGCATGGGCAAGGACTTCATGTCTAAAACACCAAAAGCAATGGCAACAAAAGCCAAAATTGACAAATGGGATCTAATTAAACTAAAGAGCTTCTGCACAGCAAAAGAAACTACCATCAGAGTGAACAGGCAACCTACAGAATGGGAGAAAATTTTTGCAATCTACTCATCTGACAAAGGGCTAATATCCAGAACCTACAAAGAACTCAATCAAATTTACAACCCCATCAAAAAGTGGGCAAAGGATATGAACAGACACTTCTGAAAAGAAGACATTCATATGGCCAACAGACATATGAAAAAATGCTCATCATCACTCGCCATCAGAGAAATGCATTTCAAAACCATAATGAGATACCATCTCACACCAGTTAGAATGGCAATCATTAAAAAATCAGGAAACAACAGGTGCTGGAGTGGATGTGGAGAAATAGGAACACTTTTACACTGTTGGTGGGACTGTAAACTAGTTCAACCATTGTGGAAGACAGTGTGGCGATTCCTCAAGGATCTAGAACTAGAAATACCATTTGACCCAGCCATCCCATTACTGGGTATATACCCAGAGGATTATGAATCACGCTGCTATAAAGACACATGCACACATATGTTTATTGCAGCACTATTCACAATAGCAAAGACTTGAAACCAACCCAAATGTCCATCAGTGACAGACTGGATTAAGAAAATGTGGCACATATACACCATGGAATACTATGCAGCCATAAAAAAGGATGAATTTGTGTCCTTTGTAGGGACACGGATGCAGCTGGAAACCATCATTCTCAGCAAACTATCATAAGAACAGAAAACCAAACACCGCATGTTCTCACTCATAGCTGGGAATTGAACAATGAGATCACTTGGACACAGGAAGGGGAACATCACACACTGGGGCCTATTGTGGGGAGGGGGCAGGGGAGAGGGATAGCATTAGGAGATATACCTAATGTAAATGACGAGTTAATGGGTACAGCGCACCAACATGGCACAAGTATACATATGTAACAAACCTGCACGTTGTGCACATGTACCCTAGAACTTAAAGTATAATAATAAAAAATAAAAATAAAAAAATAAAAAAATTTTAAAAAATGTTTTCTCCAATGGTTTAATTTTTTCTTAGTTACAGTAACATTGTAGGATATTCTTCTATATACTTATCAAGATACTTTTCCCACACACAGCATAAGAAGATTTTGAGACTTCCCCATTAATCAAACTGAAAAGTAAGAAAAGGAATTCCAAATCAGAGCCTGTTTTAAAACTATGAGCATTCAACTGAAAATGGGTCTCCAGATTTCTGTGCTGCTCCCTTCTGTTGCCACCAACAATTGATAATTGGTATCATTTTTGTGCAAGTGAGATGTGCCATGTTAGTGCTTTTTAACTTAGGAGTGTTCAAAGTTGTTCAAATAATAAACTGTTTTCTCTAAACCAAGATTTAAAATTTCCAAGATTGGTATCTTTCCATTGTGTCTGTTTTTTCTTTCTTTCTTCTTAAAGCATCACAAATTTCTTTTGAAAAAAGAGGTGTGCTGGCTGTGCGTTGTGGCTCATGTCTGTAATCCCAGTAATTTGGGAGGCCGAAGTGGGCAGATCACTTGAGGTCAAGAGTTCAAGTCCAGCCTGACCCACATGATGAAACCCCTTCCCTACAAAAATACAAAAATAGTGAGTCCCTGTCTCAAAAAAAAAAAAACAAAAAAGAAAAGAAAAGAGAAAATAAAAAGAGCTGTGCTATAAAAAATGCCTCAAAACATTTAGTTACATAACACCAAGGAAGTTTGAATAAATTATGTAATAGTCATTCAATGAACAAGAGACCCTTTCTCTGCAACAGGAAATTTGATAATCTCGTGACTAAAAAAAAAAAAAAAAAATCATCTACAGCTCACCACTATGTACCGAATAACCTGCCATGTCGTTGGTCTGGCATAGAAGGTTTTCCTAACCTGCTGCTGACAGTCTCTTCTGTTCCCCTATTTGCAGTCTACATTCCAGCTACGTTATTCTACATTTAATTTCCCCAAAGGTCAGCTAGATGATTTCTGCATCCTCATAGTGTTCCCTCTGTCTGAACAGTTTCAACTATCCTGATCACCTGATTACTTGCTTTGTCATATTTGGCTCAATACCTCTTGTATGAAAAGATCTGACTTCACCTCCTTCCTTCCCTCAAATATAAATTCAGCTCTTCATCAGTTTCTCTTTCTCCCATATCTCCAGTCTGCTTTGAGTTGCCAGCAGTCCTCTAACGCAGATTTTTATCCTACTTCTACAGTGCTTCATTTCTTTCATCACCCCTGTCTCCTTCAACTAGATTCCAAGCTTCATAGACAGGAAATTTGTCTTAGGCATCTATTATCACCAAGGTATAGCATGATATCTGACACATCATATAAAATCGTTAAATGCTTGATGAATGAAGATGGTGAAATACTTCTCCTAACCCAAGCACTTGAAGAAGCACGCTATCTAATTATCTTGCCTTTAAAATAACATAGATGTCACACTGATTTATAAGACAATTTTAATTACTATTTAACAAAGTTATCTAAGAATTTTCAGTGTTCCAAGAGCATTCTTCAAATATTTACAATAATCCATAACTATCATTGATTTTACATCAGAAATGCTATCTTAAATTTATGGCACTATCAATTGCTCTTTTTCTCCTCATTTAAAAAACTGAAACATTGAAAAACAAAGCAATTTCCATCCTTTTATGGAGGCTGATATGTGCAAAAAATATAAAGATTCTGCTATTACAACCTGTTTCCCCATTTTAGTGGCATCGAAATAGAATTTAAAAACAACACTAACTGCTTAGGTTTAATTAAAGTAGCTTCCCCCGCCCCCTGCCCCAGCCATAAACAGGAAGGTTAAAAGTTTGGTCAGATAGATGAAAAGGGGGACAATACGGTGGACACCAACTAAACTTTAAAGTTCTCTAATTTGAGATTACACAAATCCCAAAGTTTTTAAGTTCATAGCAGAACTTAAAAATACATTAGGCACATTTTGACATGTTCACCAGTACTCAAGCACCTTAAAATTGTATTTTATTTGAAACATATATTTGATTAAGGACAAATTGCCAAATCTTTGAACATCCAACAAAGTGATCAATTATTTAATTGTTTTAGAAACCTAGGCACAGATACAATCCTAGATGGTTGATTAATCCTAACTTAATTTTTGCTATGAAAATAGTTTATGCAGTTTGGAGCTTGTATGCAAATAACAGGGAGAAGCTATACTGAAAAGATTTCATTTCCATTAAATCCAAGACACATTTATTTGCAGAAGTTGCACATATGACTAATTCGGGGTTATTAATACGGTTGAATATAAATATAGCAAATTTTCATTGGGAGAAAATTTGGAAAACACTGAAAAACATAGAAAAAAATAAATAAAATTAACCTATTCCAAGAAAATTACTGATTTTTTTTTTTTTTTTTTTAAAGAGACGAGGTCTCCTACTGTCACCCAGGCTGTGGTGCAGTCATAGCTCACTGCAACTTCCAAACACGTGGGCTCAAGTGTTCTTCCCACCTCAGCCTCCCAAGTAGCTAGGACTACAGGTGTGCACCACTATGTCTGGCTTTTTTTTTTTTTTTTTTTAATGGAGTCTTTCTCTGTCACCCAGGCTGGAGTGCAGTGGTATGATCTTGGCTCACTCCATCACTGCAACCTCTGCCTCTTGGGTTCAAGGGATTCTCCTGCTTCAGCCTCCTGAGTAGCTGGGACTACAGGTGCATACCACCACACCCAGGTAATTTTTGTATTTTTAGTAGAGACAAGGTTTCACCATGTGGGCCAGGATGGCCTCAAACTCCTGACCTCAAGTGATCTGCCCACCTTGACCTCTCAAAGTGCTGGGATTACAGGCATGAACCATGGTATTGGCCCTAATTTTTTTTTTTTTTTTTTTTTTTTTTTAGCAGAGACAGGGATCTTGCTATGTTGGACTGGCCTCGAAAACCTCCTGGCCTCAAGCTATCTCCAGCCCCCACCTCCCAAAGCACTGGGATAACAGGCATAAGCCACCACACCCAACCTGTCTTCATATATATATATATATATATACACACACACACTGACAAAATGTTTTCCAGAAAGGCTATAAAAATGTATATCCTCTTTAGCAACATGTAAGCATATATTTTTCTACAATGTTAACTACAGTCATTTAAAACAAATACTTCATAATTTGATATTTAAAACGTTTTTATCTAAAATGTGAATTTCATGAAACATTTCTAGTTCTTCTTTGGTCAGTCTCTTTAGCCTCTTGATCTTTTTTTCTATTGAAATATTCATCATTTCCTTCTTTGCTAAGGGTTTGTGTGTGTGTGTGTGTGTGTGTGTGTGTGTGTTAAGGATATTGATGCCTTTTCACAAAAATTTCTTTTTTTTCTTCTGCCAGTTTGTCATCTTTTAATTTTGTCTTTACTGAAACTGGTTTTCAAAAATGAATAGAAATATAAAATTACTCTTTAAAGGAATTATGCATTTACTTTAACATTAAAAATATTTACCTTTTTGTGCATATATATGTTTTCCTCTTGGGAGGGCAGAGTTTTATTTCCATAACATATTTTTGAGAAACATAGGCCTTGAAACGAGATTTTTTTTTTTTTTTTTTTTTTTTTTTGACAGAGTCTCACTCTATCACCAGGCTGGAGTGCAGTGGCATGATCTCGACTCACTGTAACTTCTGCCTCCTGGGTTCAAGCGATTCTCTTGCCTCAGCCTCCCAAGTAGCTGGGACTATAGGTGTACGCCACCACGCCCAGCTAATTTTTGTATTTTTAGTAGAGACAAGGTTTCACCATGTTGGCCAGGATGGTCTTAATCTCTTGACCTTGTGATCTGCCTGCCTTGGCCTCCAAAAGTGCTGGGATTACAGGCGTGAGCCACTGCGCCCGGCCAAAATGAGGTTTTTCACAAAGTCCCTGGAGTCTTGTCTGAGGCTAGGTGAGTCTGCTTCTTTACCTCAAATTGAACTATCCCGCTTAGCCTCTGCCTCTTCTCTTTTCTCAGTGTTTGGGTCACCCACCTCCTCAGAGCTACCGTACAACATTTTTTTGTATTTAGATTTTTGTATAACAAAATTTCTTTAATGCAGATGACTCTATTCTAAATAAACCTTTTATTAATACTGTACATTTTTACACACATAATGGTTTGCAAAAAACATTCATTCATTTATCCAAGTTCATTCCAGACATACTTTAGAGGAACTATTATTTGATTATCATCCCAAGCATCAGAGCAGTTAGTAACTCCAGAAACAGAACATTTTTAAGTTGAAAAGTTAGGTCTAAATTGCAGGTTTATGACTCCCATTTTTCCCCCTAAATAGCATTCTTATATTTATTTTTGAAGAATAAATTTAGCCACAAAACTCAAAAGTATGTATAATGAAAAGTACTTCTCTCACTCTCCAATGTTTCCCAGCCATCCAAATTCCTGCCCTGTGGACCACGGTACCAATCCCTTATGTATCCATTCATGTGGTTTTATCAGCATGTATACAACTACTCATTTTTCTTTTCATGCAAATAATACCCTATATAAACATTGTTTCATACCTTCCTTCGTCACTTAAAAATCAGACTTGGAAATCTTTCCGTATCAGTATGTATAAAGCCACTTCTTTTTAAAGCAGCTTCATAAAGTCCTATTTTACAGCTGTACCCAAATTATTTAGTCATTCCCACACTGTAGAACACTTAGGTTGTTCCCCAAAGCTACAATAATTATCTTCTCATGATTAGTTTTTCTTTTTTTAAACTACTGTTTTGTGGGTTCTTTTCTTTTTGTAACTTTTAAGTTCAGGGGTACATGCACAGGTTTGTTACATAGATAAACTTGTGTTACAGGGTTTTGTTATACAGGTTACTTCATCACCCAGGTATTAAGCCAAGTACCCATTAGTTATTTTTCCTGATCCCCTCCTTCCTGCCACCCTCCACCCTCCAATGGGCCCCAGTGTGAGTTGTTCCCATCTATGTGTCCACATGTTCCCATCATTTAGCTCTCACTTGTAAGTGAGGACATTCTCATGAATAGTTTCACAGTAAGGTATTTTATTTGTAAGACAAATGCTTCAGAGTGAAATTGCTGAGTCATAATTGTATATGCATTTTTAATTTGCCATAATAAAATATTGCCAAATTCTCTTTTGTTACCCAGTGTAATGCCTACAAGGCCATAGCTGAATTTCTACCCTGCCCTAACTCTGCTTATCTTTGAGAAACAGGTAAAATGTTCTATTTGTAACCAGACCAGCTGAGATTGGTTAGAACCAAGACAGCTGACTAAAGGACTTCAAGAAGACCTCAGGCATCATTATAATCTCATTTTCATGCTAAATGACACCCTCATCAGTGCCATGACAGTTGATAATCACCATGACAATGACCAGAAGAAGCCATAAAAGGACAAAAAGGAAGGCAGCACTTTGGTTCCAAGAAGTTCACCACCTATTTCTGGAAAAGACAGGAACATTCCCCCCCTCACTGTTAATGACCAACTTCTTCATTAGAGATACTTTCTATTTCAATCTCCTCACTCCTCACTAGTGAAGAATTGACTTGTGAGCCACACTTGCACTTCTCCATTCTTTGGCCATTGAATAAAGCTTGCATTGCTTGACACTCACTTTTCCCGTTTCTTGTACTGGGTCTCCAATACCAAACAGGGAAAGATGTCACCTTTTGAAGCTACCAAGGAGGTTATTGGTATATCGGTAACACCTTCATAAAGACCTACCAATGCATGCTCTCCCCAAACAGTGTGTTAGGGATTGTTTGCACATACTTTCAATAAAGTATTTCATAATCTTCTTTTTCATCTTTGTGATCCTAATAAGTGGGGAATGAAACCTTTTTTTTTTCTTTTTGGAGACGGAGTCACTCTTTCATTGCCCAGGCTGGAATGCCTTGGCGTGATCTCAGGTCACTGCAACATCTGCCTCCCGAGTTCAAGCAATTCTCCTGCCTCAGTCTCCTGAGTAGCTGGGATTACAGGTGCCCAACACCACACCCGGCAAATTTTTGGACCTTTAGTAGAGATAGGTTTTCACTATGTTGGCCAGGCTGGTCTGAAACTCCTGACCTCAGGTGATCCACATGCCTCAGCTTCCCAAAGTGCTGAGATCACAAATATGAGCCACCACACCCAGCCGAAACTTCTTAATTCTTATCATTTTAGTTTGCATCTTCTTTTGTGAGTGAGGTCAGGGATCTTTTCATATCCTCAGATGCCATTTGTGCTTTTTTTTTCTGTGCTCTTTTTGTATGTAGTCTTGTCCACTTTTTAAATAGACTATCAGTGTTTTATTAATTTAGGATCTCTTAACAAAATAATAAAATTAGCTTTTTTTTGTGGTATATAATACAAATATTTTTATAAGTTTGCTGTTTTGTTTCTTTTGGTTTATGGCAGTTTTTGCCTTTTAAAAGCATCTACATTTTAATTAAATTCAATTCACCAATCCTTTCTACAGTGGCTCTTGTGTTTTATATTATCTTAGAAAAGAATTTCTACTTCAAGATTTTGAAAGAATTCTTGGATCCTTTGTAGTTCATAAGTGTGATGACTGGGTTTTCACCTGCAAGTGTGAGATATTCCTCCCTCAAACCTTGTAATGACATTGATATATTATCCATCTCAGGGGAAAAGAAAAAAGAAAACAAAACCCTCACATGTTTTCTTCTAGCAGTTTTGTGGTTTGTATGTTAGTTTAAATGTTTGATTCCACTAAAATGTATCTTGGGTTAGGTGGCAAAGTAGTAGTCTGAATTTATCTTTATCCACATGACTACCCAGGTGTCCCAATGACACCTATTAAATAATATTTCTTTCAACCTATTTAAGATGCTACCTTTATAATTCTCATATGTAATTATGCCTATTTCTGGGTATCATATTTTCTTCCAGTGAATTGTCTATTTAGGTCACCATACTATTTTAATTACTGTATTTGCATAAATAACATTACATATTAGGGTTGGTGCTATTAGATATTACTCTTTTATGTGTGTACAATTTCCCAACTAGACTCAGATTATCTAATTCCAAATAGGAAAAATTTCTATTTTTATTTTCATTGGGATTGCAATATCTTTATAAATTAATTTAAAAGGAATGGCCAACTATAAGCACTCTGACTCCTTTGTTAATACCTCTTCTTTAGATTATAAAAAAAAAGTATGCCAAGTATAATATCACAAGAAAAGCAGGCAGGCTGGCTACTCATTTTAGTGTCTCCAATGTTAAGTGTATCACTATGTATGAAATCAAATACTTTTCATTAAATACTTGCCCGATTGCTGAAATCTTACCATTGCATCCTTCATAAGTAACATTATGTTAATCATGTAAATAAATTCTTAAAATAATTATTATTTTTTAGAAATGCTGAATTTGGTAGATGGCAAACCAGTTCAATAACTTTAACAGGAGTAGTTCAATATTTCATGTCCTAAAATAATTCAATTTTATGGTATTTTATAGTATTTGAACAATTGGTATGCAAAACAAATTAAGCTGTATATGTGATAATTTTATATTCAGACAACTGATAAGGACTTATTTCTAGATTCTATGATTACTAAAATGTTGTAATTTGGGTATTTCATAATACCCTGTAATAATCATTTATATTATACATTATTTATTATTTTATTATTAAGATGGAAATTTAGTCTTATGTACAGCCTTTTAAAATATAGTATTCGTCAAGTTTATAAGAAATGAAAGTTTATAATCTTAAGAAGTGTATTACCCTGGGAAAAATTAAGATTATTGTCAATATTTTCTGGCATATCTGAATGCTTTAATAAAAAACTCATAAAGTCTTATATATACAGCATATATAAAGGAAGACAGAAAATACTTCTTAGTTCACGTTAAATCCCATCTCTCTGTTAGTTAAGCCTTTACTGAGAGCACAAAATTATCACAGACTTAGATGATCTTTGGAGTCACTAAAGTATGGCTGCGGAACAGGTTCTACACCCTTATTTAAATAATTAGAGAGAAAATGTATTTCCAATATTATTATACATGTATCCACTTCCCTCAAAACATCAACATGATTTAGGAGAGAGTGCATAGTAATAACTTTGGTGCCAGGCCGACTTAGGTTTGAATTTCCTGTTTATTCCATAAATTAACTCTGCAGCATTATGCAAATCCCCCACAAATGAAAGGGAGAAGTATATCTGTCTTATAAGGTTATCATGTCGAATAGAAATAGTTTTCGTAAAGTGCCTACCACAGTGCCTAGGCTAAATAAATAACAGCAAGATTATTATCCTTCTTCCCTATAAGGCTGCAATTTTTAAATAATAAGCCATGAGTTGGCCGATAAGCACAAAACCTTATGAAAATCTTATGTGGAGTATATTTGCTACCTATGTTTTATCTTGTCAAACATGTTTATGGCTTTAATGTAAAATACAGATCTGCAGTTAAAATAGTAAGACAGCATAACACAGTTGTTAAATTCATGAATCCAGAGTGAGTGAGACATGGGTTCACATCCCATCTCAACTGCTTTACTAGCTTATGTCCTTGGGGAATTTAATTAACTTAACTAAAACTCAGATCTTACATAGCAAAACAGAGCTGAAAATGATAATTCTATAAGGTCATTTTAGTGGAAAAAGTTACACACTAAATTTTAATCACTTAGCATATTTCCTGGTACACTTTAAGTGCATAATACATTGTAACTGTTATTACTAGTGATTTTAGCAATTTTCTTATAAGTTGATTTTGTATACCTAAAGCTAATGTTCTTAGGAACGAGCAAAGTAATATATATTTGCTTACTTTGTAATAAATATATAAATATATTTGCTTACTTTGTAATAGAAAAGCTTTTGTATTGCATATACGAAACCTTTTCTTCTTAAGAAGCTTTCAACTCAGAATATTTTAAAGACTAAAATGTGTGCTTACAGCAAAACCAAGACTACACTGCTTTCTACCAACAGATGGCAATATATGTCCCATACAGCCATCTTAGTCCTGCCAATACAAAGTTCATTAGTCTGTTCAGTGCCTACAGGATGCGGGCTTTGCTTTTAAGGTGATGTAAATTTTTAAATCCATCAGGTTTGATAAATGTGAATATACTGAACACACCGAGGATGTTGAAAGATTTAATAATAAAAACACTGGAATATGACGGGAACCAAAGAAAAATAATAAAATAATCAAAAGTAAGAAAATAATAAATGTGGCAAGTGCATAAAAGATTAACCATTGACAGTAATGATGACCCTCTAGGACTGAGCAGAATTATGCAAAAGTTTAAAATAATGAGCTTAGGCACTAGCCAGCAAGATACAAGAAACTTTTTTTTTTTTTTTTTAAAGAAAATGCTCTAGCATGGGTCAGAGATTTTCATTAGCAACAGATGCTCCAGAACTTAATGCCAAAGCGAGAAAAGACTAGGTAATCATTCAAGAAGGCAAAATCCAAGCACAGTAACAACTGCTAATGAAATATTCCTGATGGGGCAGGAATTGTTAAAAGCCCTTTACCTCAACATCAAAATAAGTGAGCTAAGAAGCATGCATGCCAAAGTATTCTTTGGAACATTTGTGGACATTGTCAAAACCAGTGACATCTACTCATAAGATTTTTGATGAAGACATTCTTTAATGCTCTATATAGCAAAGGAAGGGGAAATCTGGTTTTAGGAGTCTAAAGGAACAGTTTATTTAGTGGAAATTCATATGGAGATGGTAAAGTATTATGTTATAAATAACATGAGTTTACAAACAAACCTTTTGCAAACTAACATGTTCATAGATATGACTTCCTGTGTTTCTTATTTCTCTGCTCTCTCTTGGAACTAAAGGCTATGATTATGGCAAGGTATCTAGTAACCCTCACCATAATCTGGGAATGTGATGAAACTCATGTGATATTGTTTAAAATGCATTCTCTTTCTGTTGTTGTTGTTTAAAGTATATTCAAATATAAAGGCTATGGCTAGTTTTTTAAGGGTGAATTAAATGTATAGTATTTCTTACTTTCTGCCATTTGGGGGCAGAATTTTCAGAACCTCACAGATATAAACAGAATTGGAGTCATAAAGAATATTCCAAATTGGATAGCGATCATGGAATAACAAATGAATAGGAAGAAAATAATTCCTATCCTTCCTGAAATTTATATTCCAGAAGGAAGTGCTTTGCCTAAACATTTGCTTTATCTGAGAATCCAAGACTCCTGATCAAATTTATATTCCAGAAGGAATTAAAATTATTAAATTATTATTTAAAAATTATTAAATTTACTAGGAATATAACTTTGACTAGGAGTTTTGGATTCTGAGATAAAGCAAGTGCTTAGGCAAACACGGTTCACAACAATTCAATGAGAAAGGTGCTTAACTTTTATTTATAGACTTCTTTTTATTATTCCAATTAATGAATTGACCTGTTCATTTTTTAAAATGTCCAGATGTCATATTTTCATAAAAATGCAAAATTTACTTAGTGACCTTGAGTTTCTATAAATAGTCACCATTTTTCATTTGCTTGTAACTCCCCAGTGGGAAAAGGTACTGCCTAGGGGACTTAACCTCCACAAGGATTGTCTAAAAACAAGAAATATCTGTGGTATAAACACTAAACTTAAAACTTCAGGTTTCAGCAACAAACTCTTCTGAAAACACTTGAACAAAACTGAGTGAAAAATAAGTGACTTTACTAAAAATTAATGGAAAGAAGAAAGGAGATTTTTGAACTAGCTTTATTAAAATAAATCTAAGATTCTAAATGGTAGGAATCATTGATCTACTTGACCATTGAGAAAACAAGATAGCTTTTCTTTTTTACTCATTTACTCAATTTGTTTACTCAAGTATTAAGCACCTTCTCTGTGCAAAGCACTGTAAAAGGGTCTGTGTGGATTCCAACTACATCACAATGAATCCTTGTTTGACGTAATCATATCTAGGATTAGAAAATGAAGGGTCCCCAAATTCATTAACTAGCTAGGCAAGGATATTCTTTCCCATCAGGAATTCTCCTAAATTGCTAGTATATTTATAAAACAACTCAAAAATTTTAATCCTAGTATAAAAGAAAAAACAGAACAAAACAAAATGAAATGGGAGTTCTTGAAAAGGAAGGCACACGTTCAGAGTAAGGCACATTTAGACTAAAAACCAGATCTTTGGGGACAATGGGCATGGGAAAGCTGGAAACTCTCTTAGAATCTATGAATTATATAGTAATTTCTTAAAAATCACCAATGAATCACAGACCTAAACATCAGAGTTAGAAGTGTAAAATTCTAAGAAGATATCATAAGGAAAAATCTTCGAGACATTAGGTTTGGCACATGGACATGGAACCAAAAGCACGGTCAACAAAAGAAAAAAAAGAGCTGAACTGGATTTTTTGAAAATTAAAACTGTTGTGCATCAAAGAACACTACCAGAAAATGAAAAGGCAATCCATATAATGGGAGAAAATAATTGCAAATCATATATCTGATAAGGGATGCTCAACATCACCGATCATTTGGGAAATGCCAATCAAAACCACAATAAAATATCACTTAACACTTGGTCGGATGGCTATTGTTTAAAAAAAAAAAAAAAGGAAAAGAAACATTGACAAGGGTGTGGAGAAATTGTAACCCTTCTGCATTGCTGATGGGAATATAAAATAGTGCAGCTGCTGCAGAAAACACTATGGTGGTTCCTCAAAAAATTAAACAGAATTATCACATGATCCAGCAATTCTACTTTAGGGTATGCATCCTAAATAATTAATAGAAGGGACTCACATAGTTATCTGTACACCAGTGTTCATAGCAGCATTAATCACAGTAGCCAAAAAGTGAAAACAACCCAAATGCCTATCAAGAGATGAATAGATAAACAAAACGTGGTACATATGCACAATAAAATACTATACAGCCTTAAAAATGAATAAAATTCTGATATATGCTATGATCTGGATGAACCTTGAAAATGTTATGCTAAGTGAAATAAACCAGACATGAAAAGACAAATGATGTAGGGTTCCACTTATATGAGGTACCTAGAACAGTCACATTCAAAGAGAAAGTAGAATAGTGGTTACCGGGTAACAGGGGAAGAGAGGAGTGGGGAGTCATTGTTTAACAGTTACCGAGTTTTTGTTTGGAATGATGAAAATGTTCTGAAGATGGATGGTGGTGATCGTGTACAACATGAATGTGCTTAATGCCTCTGAATTGTACATTTGAAATGGTTAAAATGGTAAATTTTGTTGTATACTTTTTACCAAAAGATATATTTTTAAATTCACTAGCATGTTTTGAGATCTGTAAGGCAGAAAGAGTCAGCAGGAGAACAAAATCACAGCAGTTAGCAATGGGTCAACCCTGACAACATGCGGTGTCTCCTTGGTATCTGTTTTGCTAGGCAGTAGTCATTTATATCTATGCAGTACCACTATTTCATGAGAAATAATCATATAATAAACCTAAAAATTGATCAAAATATACAAAATATTACTGTACTCCCACCATTGTTTAAGTTTCCAAAATATAAACATTTAAAGTTACTCTCAATTGTAATCTTTGTCTTATTAGCCCTTCCCCCTGCCCCAAATAATAATAAGAGGTTCCAAGAATCCAATTCATTACAGACAGGAAGAGAATATAGAATATTTACATATAAATACACGTACATATGCATAAATAGTAAATCAATACATAAATGCATATAAATGCATGTACATATGTTTACATCTAAATCACAAAAAATGATAAAAACATTACTTTTGTATAGAAATTAGAGACGTCTCAAACATTTTTTATGATTATATGTTACCCATGTCCAGAAAGAGATCCAGTTAAAAAAAGAGCACACTCATCCCCTTCCAAAGCTGTACCCCTGCTGGTAATTTTAGCATTGGTTTATCACGCAGCCCTCGACACAGGTTAGCAATCCCTACAAAATCAAGAAAAACCCTCATCTTCTGCTTTCAACCTTGCTCTCTGTATTTCAACCACACCGGCTTTCTTGCTTCTCCTTAAATACATCAAATATGCCTTGGGGCTTTTGCAATTGTTGTTTTTTTGTGACTAGAATGATCCTTCAGTTGTTTAGCTAGCTCCCTTACTTTCTCATTTACTTCATGTCTCTACTCAAATACCCCTGTATAAAATATATATATATAAAATACCTCCTTCTCTCAATTCTCTGTCCTGTTTTATTGTTTTTCACAGCATATCATATGGTACAATGATGGATAGTGGCTAATATTTATCTATTCATTATCTCTTAAAATTGGCATCAAATATCCATGTGCTGTTCATTGTATCTGGTGTCTACAATAAAAACTTTATGAAGAAGGAAGAGAGGGAAAAAAGAAAGAGGGAAGGAAAGAAGGAATTACTTTTAAATTCCAGGAAAAGTATGAATGCTGAGAAGAGAGAGGTTGTGAGTTCTTGGAGCTGGCCTGGAGGGACTCAGCAGCCACTTACCACTGCCCTTGGGATCTCTGCCAGGTCTTCCTCCCTACAAACCTCAATGGCACCAATACCAACTTGGATGCCAACTCCTGACCTACACATTTTGGAGGCCAACTGGACCAGACCTAATGATTAATCACTAGGCTAAGATAAATCAATTGGAAATTTCAGCTTTAACCTTGTTTTTTCTTATCTGTCACTCTACCTCTTAAGCATATCTGTCACTGCCAAAAGTTTTTGTGTCCCTTATTTCACTTAGCATGTCTCTTCTAGGTCCATGCATGCTGTCACAAATAGTAAGATTTCTTTCTTTTTTTAAGGCTAGATAATATTCTATTTTATATACAGACCACATTTTCTCTACCCTTTCATCTGTTGATGATCATTTGGGTTGTTTTCATATTTTTGCTATTGTGAATAATGCTGCAATGAACACAGAAGTGCGTATATCTCTTTGAGATCCTGATTTCAATTGCTGGATCATATGGTAGTTCTACTTTTAATTTTTTGAGGAACTTCCATATTATTTTCCATAGCAGCTACACTATTATACATTCCCACCAACAGTGGACAAGGGTTTCATTTTCTTCACATTCTCAACAACACTTTTCATTTTTTATAATAGCCATCTTAACAGGTGTGAGATAATTATCTCATTGTAGTGTTGATGAAACCTTAACCACTTAGTCTAGAGGATAAGATACCAATCCACAAATAACTAAAATAGATTGAGATATATCATAGAACTCAAAGACCAAATTTCCCATGGTTTTTATATCCCAAAGTACAGTATCTAAGTGGATAATAGATATTTTTTTAAATTGCATGCAAAAATTATTATAAATACAATGTATAATAAGTTTTCCAAAAATGTTTTAAAACCTTTAAAAGACAACTTTTTGAATTATCGAGGTTAGACAATTTAACTGACATAGATAATTGAGTCTTAGTGACAAGTACTGTGATTTAGGTTTCATTTGTGTGTATCAATTTGTAATTCTCTAAATATTTGTACTCCTCCAATATAGAATGTCTAAATTTTTATTTTCCAGGATATATAAATACTTCCAATGAACACCATTGTCTTATCCTGCACAAGATCACTTTGCTTTTCATACTTCTCCATCCCCTAGCTCCAGGATCTCATATGTGTAGCTTCATTCCCTGTTACTTCTCCATTTCCGAATAAACTTCACCCTAGGCATTTTTTTTTTTCTTGAGACTGAGTCTTGCTCTGTTGCCCAGGCAGGAGTGCAGTGGCTCGATCTCAGCTCACTGCAACCTCCACCTCCCAGACTCAGGCAATTCTCCTGCCTCAGCCTCCCGAGCAGCTGGGATTACAGGTGCCAGCCACCATGCCCGGCTAATTTTTATATTTTTTTTAGTAGAGATGGGGTTTCACTATGTTGGCCAGGCTGGTCGTGAACTCCTGACATCAAGTGATTCGCCTGCCTCAGCCTTCCAAAGTGTTGGATTACGGGCGTGAGCCACTGCGCCTGGCCCACCCTAGACATTTTATACATATTTCCCTTTTAATTACACCATTCCTCTTTTTAAAAATCTTTTCTACCTTGGGGAACGCCTTTTTCCCATTTCAATTTTTTTAAATGTTAAAACAAAATATGTGAATCATAGCAAAGTCAAGTCAGAGTAGTGCAATGCTGCTTCTAGACCAGGAAAGGGAAGTCATTCAACCTAAAAAACAACTTCAAAAACACTTTAAATGCATAGGTACTCTTTTCGTAATGTCTACACACTTCCACCAAAATCTCAATTTTGACTTAACACAATGTACCCCTCAGGAATTGGTATTCAAGATGAAAATTGAAACAATCTTCCATCTTTCTTTTTTTGTTGTTTTCTATTAACTGTAATTACATGATTTGGTATGTTTGATTGCAAATGTAATTTTATTTTAGCTCCATTAAGGGTTAAACATATTTTATAGAATGCTTGGTAACGTAACCACCAGGTGTATCTGTGTGGGGTATGTGCAAACATATTCTTGGAATATATAAGATTTCTTTCCTATAAAAGAAATGTGTATGTTATTCAAGTTTAGTAACCACCGTGAGTCTTTGGAAAGGATAGGTAATTTCTGAGCCTTAGTGTTCTCACCTCAAATGGTGGTCATGAGGATTTAAATGGAGCATATGAAAATCCCTTAACAAACTACTCAGTTTAGCATCAAGGAGATGTCCATACATAAGACTGTTACATTAATGTTATCAGTAATATTAGCCAGATGTAAACTTTTCCATATGTATTTTTCCTTATAACAGCATAATTGCTGGCCTTGCACAGTGGCTCACACCTGTAATCCCAACACTTTGGGAGGCCGAGGTGGGCGGATCACCTGAAGTCAAGAATTCGAGACTAGCCTGGCCAACATGGTAAAACCCCATTTCCACTAAAACTACAAAATTAGCCGGGCATGGTGGTGCATGCCTGTAATCCCAGCTACTCGGGAGGCAAAGGCAGGAGAATCACTTGAATCTGGGAGGCAGAGGTTGCAGTGAGCCAAGATTGCACCACTGCACTGCAGCCTGGGCAACAGAGTGAAACCGGCACACCTTTACCTATGTAAAAAAACCTGCACATCCTGTACATGTACTTTGAAACTTAATTTAAAAAAAAAAAAAGAGTCTGGGCATGGTGGCTCACACCTGTAATCTCTCAGCACTTTGGGAGGCCTAGGTGGGCAGATCACCTGAGGTCAGGAGTTCAAGACCAGCCTGGCCAACATAGTGAAATCCTATCTCTACTAAAAACACAAAATTAGCTGGGCGTGGTGGCGCATGCCTGTAATCCCAGCTACTTGGGAGGCTGAGGCAGGAGAATTGCTAGAACCTGGGAGGAGGAGGTTGCAGTGAGCCAAGATCATACCATTGCACTCCAGCCTGGGCAACAAGAGCGAAACTTAGTCTCAAAAAAAAAAAAAAAAATGCATTTTGATTATAATATTCTAAGTTATTAAATGTCTAGATAACATTATTGGACATCTACTCATATCTACTTATCATGTGTAAGACACTAAAGTGATTGTTTTGGAAAAAAGAAATTAGGATATATAAACATATATATCTCCTAATATATAATATACTATATGTATAATATATACAATAGCCCTTAGAAGTAAATACTACTAAGTTACAGGAAAGCAATATTTAAGAAATTAATATTTGACTAAGACCACATATTGAGTAAAGGAAATATTTGGGAGAAAAAAAAACTAACTTTCACTATACTAATTTGAACTCAAATTTATTTCTCTGTGCTTTTAACACTTTATAAAAATATTTTACAGTCTGAAATATAGTAGAGATGTAATATAAATTTTGAAAGGCACATCTCTGCCTAGCTGTTCTACAAGTGTTCATTCCTAAAAGTCTGTCAGCTGATCTCACGGGATTTTAAGAAACTTATTCCCAATTGATCCATGAGTAGGCCACTTCCCTTTTTCCTACCTGAATTACCATGAGCCAAGTTTGTGCATGGGGTAACAAGAATACATATTTTGTTAAGAGGGAAATAATTTCATCACTTCAACTTTATAATATTTTGTTCCATCAAAAGATCATTTATAAAGGTTGGTCCCATAATATTTACCTAGAAGGAATCACTCAGATAAAGGCATCACTTACCAATAAAGCATTCAATTCATCCTATTCAAAATTTACTTAATAAATTGTCTTTACTCTGAGCCCTAAAAGATACACTGTCTATTGACTTGAAAGAATAGTCATTTAGTAGAGTTTAAATCAATATATGAAATAAAATTTTAAATGTTTTTATAGAAACAGGGTTTCCTTTTATTGCCCAGGCTGATCTAGAACTCCTGGCTCAAGCAATCCTCCAGCCTTGGCCTTCCAAAGTGATGGGATTGCAGGGGTGACCAGCTGCGCCTGGCATGATATTTTATTATCATGTAACATTTTTCTCATTTTTCCCTGTTTTACTCATCTGCATGTATTTGAATATCTACATTCACTTTTTTCAAATTCTAAAGTATAGACTCTCAAGAAGATGACATATTTTTAAAATAATTACATTGGATTTAAAAACATATAGTGTAGGAGCAACTAGTAAAAGTTGACAGATACTACATCCAGTGAAATTACCCCATTTAAAAAAAAAAAAAAAAAGCAGATAATGGGCTGAGCACGGTGGCTCACTCACGCCTGTAATCCCAGCACTTTGGGAGGCTGAGATGGGTGGATCACAAGGTCAGGAGATTGAGACCATCCTGTCTAACACGATGAAACCCCATCTCTATTAAAAATACAGAAGCGTTAGTCGGGCATGGTGGCGGGTGCCTGTAGTCTCAGCTACTCGGGAGGCTGATGCAGAAGAATGGCATGAACCTGGGAGGCAGAGCTTGCAGTGAGCCAAGATAGCGCCACTGCACTCCAGCCTGGGCGACAGAGTGAGAGTCTGTCTCAAAGAAATAAAAAATAAAAATAAAAAAATTTAAAATCAGATAATACAGGGAGTCTAGGTGTGCACATAGCACATAACATTTTTATTAAAAATCTAATGGGAATGTTTTTAATACTTATATTTTAATGCATGTATCTAATCTTATTTATCTTTCTTTAGAGGCCTAATTTTCCAATTATTTGTACTGATAGTTTGACCTAAAAGTGGAGTAACATTTGCGTTACTGGCATACATATCAAACATATGGAAGATGAGATGTAAGAGAGAAGGACAAAAAGAAGAAAAAGGGCATTCATTGCAGGGCAGGATGCTAACTTAATGACATTGTGAATGTACTCACTCTAAATTTCCAAGTGACAATCCTAGGTGCAATTAGAGTTTTATTGTATTTTGATAAATGATTCAGAAAGCTTTGTAAAAAATCCAAGGAGACATTTTAAAGAAATTTATGATCAGTAATAGCAGTCTCTCCAACACTTGACACAAGAAAAGGAAATCATAAAATGAATAGCAAGGAAATTACAATTAAAGTAATGGTAGGTTTTGACAACAACATATGGCATTTTTGGCTCCATGGTCTATCACTTTAAAAAATCTAAAGATATTTCATCTCCTGTATTAAAGAAACAATAACAACGTATTTTTTGCTTACAGTAAGTTGTTATTTTTAAAAGAGATGTGGAAAGAATGGTTTTCTCTATAGGACTAAAAAGATATAGAATAATTCAATTCTACATATGTCAATTCAAATTTGTCTGTGGCAGATTATGCATACTGGCACTGTTCAAGGCATTCCCCTCTTCCTTCCCCACTTTATCATGGTCTGGCATTTTTCCTCACCACTCAGAAGGGTTTCATTCCTCCAAACTTCATTCCACCTTTAGCTGCCAAGAGCTGATGGCTTTCTCTTTTGCCTAAAGTCATTTCCTTCCAGCAATGCAGAGAGGAAAGAGTAAGTGAAACCTTCAATGAAGAAATTTCATTTTTTAGAATGGCAGGACACCAAAATTGTTATCTCATATTCCACAAAAGTATTCTACCCACATTCTCTGGATGGTCTCCTAAATCCTCATATAAAATATTTTTATACAATTTTATAATATCTATTTTAATATGAACTTGCCTGTCAAGTGGTAATCTAACTCCACATAGTTGTAAAGGAAGATGTCATAATACTTCTGCAAAGAATAAATTAGGTAATTTGTGATGTGTAATATGAAGGACCATCTTCAATTAGCACACAGATGCCCTCCAATACAACATCCACAATATGTCCTCTTCAGAGCAAATTTTTAAAAATCCCTGCTAGCAGTTAGTGAAATAATTTAGTCCTTCAAGATGTAATGTGGTAACCAAATTATTTCCCAAAAATCTGTGACTGGCCATTTGTTACATTAAAAAATCATTAATCAGAGTCTGTCACCTAACTGAAAGCTAAATTTTCAACCAAATGTTAGTAGCAAAACTCGCTGTTTGCTTAATATCTTTAGGTATAGTCTTGAAAAATAAAGGGGTGAGGCAAATCACCATACAAAGTGTGTGTGTGTGTGTGTGTGTGTGTGTATGTGTGTGGTAAAATTCTAGTATAAATATGACACAATCATTTATGAGCATCAAGTTTGTAGTCCTTACTCCCACTCTAATAATAGTGATGGGTCTTCATGGATAAGCCCACATTGCCTCTCTGAACCTTCCTTAGAAAATGTTTCAAATTTTTGGAAAATGTGCCCTTTGTACCTGGGGCAAACATCAATTTAGACCATATGGAAACCTAACCTATGACCTCAGCCGCATCTGACTATATTTCTATCACCTGAGCTCACATAAGCATCTATATTTATTTTAAAAGAATATTTTAAATTCATAGTCAGTGACTATTGACTGGCCCTCAAATTTCTGTTAGATGATACAGATTTAAACCTAACAAGGTTATCATTTTAGATTTGGAGTCACTCATACTAAAATCATATTAGTTTCTGCAATCCAATTTTTTCTTAAAATATATTTTAATACATTGTGGTCACTGCCTTTCTACGAATTAATTACAAATTACTTATCTTTGCGTACATTATCACCTATACTGCTAAAAGAGAGAATACATCTCAGGATATTTTACCTCCTCAAAATCATACGATACTGTAAACATACTAAATGCTCGACAAATAAAAAATAAATAGAATCACAAAATTCATGTTTCCAGGGTTAATAAGCTTTATTCTGGAAGAATCCATATTTTCGTACTTTATTATTTATATAAATATCTACGAACCCCCTACTCCTTGATGCCAGGCACTATTCTGGAAGCTAAGTCAACAATGAAGACATAGTCTGGGTTGCCTTGGAGTATTCAGCATGCAAATTCACAAAATACCTGCATGCCGTAACAAGCATTATGAAAGAAACAAATAAGGTACCAACATCAAGACCAACAGGCGACAACCTACTTTTGACAAGATGATCAAAAATGATCTTTCCAAAACAAAAAAATCGCGAGTTGAGATTTAAAGTTTAAGAAGGAGTAAGCATGCGGAGAGTCCAGGCATTGGGAATAGCATTTGAAAAGGCCTTAAAGAGTGCTATTCTTTCATGTGTTTTAGCCACCACCTGGGCAGGTGCACCTTAATGAGAAGAGAATAGGTTCTGGTGAGGTTGGAGAGAAGGGTCAGAACAGACAGTAAACCAGATGCTGAGGAAAGGCATTTATTGTTGTTGCTAACTGGTCTCTGTGTTGTCGTGTTTATTTCTTCTTCTCCTCCTCTTCTTCTTCTTCTTTTTAAAAATGCAGTTGTGAGCCAATGTTTGTTAGGGGAGACAGGATGGTATTGTTTTGTATGGAGAATGAATTGCAGGGAAGAAAATTACAGAAGTAGAGAGATTGATGTGGAGGCTGTGGCAGGGTTCCAAGTAAATTATGATGATGACCTGAACTAATTTGATGGCAGCGTAGATACAGAAAAGAGAGTGAACGAGATGCATCTGAGACGTATGATGAAATAGAAATAAGTTTGGGAGATAAGATTAATAGATCTACTTATAGGCTGGAAAGGGCTGAAATGGAGTAATGAGGAAGAGAGCAATCAAAGGTGATTTCAATACTTGGATGGTGAAGCCATTTATTCAGATAATGAAGATGGGAGGAAAGAATCTGAGACAGAGTTTTAGGGAAAGTCATAAATTATTATCATTATGACATCTAGAATGTTCCATTTACATTAATAAACTTCAAGCTGTTTTACAAGATCATGACTTGTCTTAGAAAAGTACCATATAAATTCTTCTAGCACTTCACACTCTTTTGCATAACTAATAGGAATAGAAATTATATAAAAAATAATTATTATTCATGTAAAATGAAAAATTCTATTTTTTTCCTTGCCACAGAGAAAGTGGGTTGATTATATAAATAAAGTAAATAGAACCCTACTGATTGCTCTTCTGAATTTATTTATTTATTTATTTGTTTATCTATTTTGCTGCTGAAACTCAGCACAGCAACAGGTAGCAAAAACATAGAAGCATTACCACAGAAGGGCCCCCATTATTATGTGCAGGCCCTAGGGGACAGGAGGCCCAAGATGCTTTTGGCAGAGAGCCAGACTTGACTCATCTTTTTTCTGTGGAAGCATCAGGTACTCTGTGAGCCCAGCCCTGCACCATAGGAATCAAGGCATATCATATATCCAGTCACTGTAAAAATACATCACTGTGTCCCACAACTGCACAGGGGTTTACTTAAGGAAACCTCCTTTTAAACATCTACAAAATTTTTTAAAAATTGTCTTAAGCCAAACTATCAGTTGCCTAAATAGAGGGCACATCCTTCTTTACATCAGATACCATATTCTGTCTAAAATCTGGTTGTTGATAAGCTAGTCTAACAATCACGAAAATTTGTTACATAGGGATCAGCTAGCTTTCAAATAATCAATAATTTTTTTAAAATCTCACCATAAATTACAAGAAAAAAATTCTAGTTCAAACTTTTTTAAATAGTGGAAAAAATCTGAATAATTTTCAATAAAATGAACAGTTGAGTAATTGGATTTGGTTTGCAGTTTATATAAAATAGGTTTATATTGATGTTAAAGCAAAAATCATAAAAATATATTTAAATTACAAAGAAAGAAAGAGAGAAAATCTTTATCTTGTCTACAGGGAAGAAGAAATAGAAAAGAATAACAAATATGTTTCTGAAAAGAACTAAACCTTCCAACACTAACTTGTCAGTACTGATAAGCTATCACTTCCTTAAAAGCTTACTTTCATTTGGCTTTTATCTTACTGACACTAGCTTCTTAAAAACTCCCCTAAGTTTCTCATGTAAATTGCTCTTAACATCAGAGTAGATATAATCTACGAACGCTCCAAGTTAAAAAAAAAAAAAACAAAAAACCCTAAAATAATGCGTGAAATGTTTACTATAATCACAAAAACTGGCATTAATGTTTCCAGTTTCTTGTTCTGATTTTTGTCTTGAATATAAGGGACGAAAATATCCATTTTTTTCCCCAAAAGTAAATGAGTTTCCGAAGTTGAATTCGATAAAAAGTTAAAAGGATTCTGCATCTTTTCTGAATTTCACTGTAAAGTGCTTATTCGAAAAAATAAGTAAATAAATAAACTGCGCTGAGAAATAGGGGCAGAGCTGTCCTGTCAATTATTTGTGTTTGTGTGCTCTTAAGGGGTGCGGGGGTTCTTTTCTGTCCCCACAGGTAGTAACTGCTACGCTGGTTCTGCACGCTCAGCTTTGCAGATGGAAAATACAGCACATGCTTTTTTGCTCGTAAAAAATATGAGCTGCCCCTTGAACTGAAGCCCATCTCACAACTCTGCTAGCGTAAACATAAATAAAAGACAGTAAACCACCCGGCATTGCTACCCTTCCTTTCCACAGTTTCAGAACCTGGCAGCAAACCCACAGCTCTTCCTCCCATTGCTGAAACCACCCGGTCAAGCTTCTCCCCTCTCTTCCTTCCAGGTGGCGTATACAGAGTGCCAGAACCGAGATGTGAAAACAGACACAGGTGGGTGTGGCAGTTGAGGCGAGCACGGGCGAAAGACCGGGGGCTTCTCCTCCCCTCCCCACCGAAGCAGCAAAAGAAAAGGGACTTACTTGCGACCTAGCCGGCTGACCATCCCCACCCAGTGCACCCGCAGAATCTGGCCCCAGGGGAGGGCGCGGGCCTCTCTTTCCTCGGCGCTCTCTCAGGGCTGCTTCTTTTTCTTTGGGTTCCTGTTGCTCAGGGGACGCCTGCCGCTAGCAGCCACTGGCACCCAAGCTAGCCCAGCCCCAGCCGAGCCGGCAGAATTGGAAAGCCCACAGCCGCAGCTGGAGCGCTGGCGACCGCCTGCCTGCACGCAGACTGCGCCCCTCCTGCCAGGGCGCGCCCGGGGAGGTAGCAGCCCCGCCTCCCCGAGGGCAGCTGCGCGGCTTTGCCTCCTCCACTCCTCCCCGCGCGCCCAGGTCCCCACCCCTTGCTCCCTCCCTCCCTCCACTCCAGCAGGCGGCGCAGGGCGGAGACCTAGCTAGGGGCGCGGTGGTGGCGACGCTGTAGCCTCTGCACCATGCATTAATAGAAGGCGGAGGAGGGGGTTGCACGACCTGCCATCCACGGCCACTCATTGGGTGGGGCGTGTGTGTGTGTGTGTGTGTGTGTGTGTGTGTGTGTGTGTGTGTGTGTGTGTGTGTGTGTGTGTGTGTGTGTGTGTGTGTCCAGCAGCCAGAAGAGCCCTTCCCTTATCGGAGGAGGGGGTTGCACGACCTGCCATCCACGGCCACTCATTGGGTGGGGCGTGTGTGTGTGTGTGTGTGTGTGTGTGTGTGTGTGTGTGTGTCCAGCAGCCAGAAGAGCCCTTCCCTTATCTCACCCCCGCCCCCCTCATCCCTTTCCTCCCTTCCTGATCAGCAGAATCGGCTAACGCTTCCGAGAAGCCACTTTGTGTGGCTTGATGGAGAAAAACTCCGGAACAGAGGAGGTGGGGACCAATGGCAAAGCCCTGAGTCTGGGGCATTGGGTGGGGAGCCAGACAACACCGTCTGGCCAGCGCCTCCCGGGTCCTGGGCTCTGAAGAGTCTAGGCTGGGAATTGGTTTCTTCCCTAGGGCTTTGCTCACAACCGCGAGTGGGGCGGTGACGCTCAAAACCGGTATCTAGGATATGTTTTCTGTTTTCTTTATATATATATGCAAATCAGTTGAATTGCAGAGTCTTCCAGGCAAGCAAATAATACATTTTCTTTCGAAGATGCAGTGAAGAATCAGAGGATGTCCTAGGTTGGGAAGGAAACATGGGGAAAAGGCTGCTTTTCCAGACCTGGGACGCGATCATCTGAATATGCCATCAGTCATATGCGTTCTGAATTTCAGAGCTGGTAGGAGCGACTGTGAAAATAAATTTTTAAAAAATCATTTTGTGTGGAGTGTGTGCGTGCGCTGGTGTTTCCTACAGCAGCCTGGGAGGAAGAACAATGGAAACAGGGTTGAAAAATCTTTCTCAAAGAGAAACAGGAAATTTTCACCAAGGGAAGAAATCAAAGGATGGCCATGGGGCAGGGTGCCTCTCAAAAGGGCAGACCACTTTGCAGGATAAACACTAGTGATGGGCACTTGCACTTTTATTATTTGCTTCCACACCTTCTATCATGGAAATTATGCTTAGAGGGAAACAGGAAGGAAATCAAATCCCAGGGTCTACTTTTCCCTGCTGCTTTCTTTACTTCTGAGATTGGTCCTGGGGTTTTGGACCTCACATTCTTGACTCGTAAGATGTGCTATTGAAGGAAGGAAACTTCAGTGACTGAGGCTGTACACTGAAGGTGAACTAGCTCACTTGTGATAATTCTCAGTGCTATATCCTGGACAAATCACCTTCTCCTCCCTGACTGGTGGGTGGTAGATGTAGGAAGAAGAGTTCAACTGCAATAGGAATGATGGTCTTTTTTATTAGATGCAAGCAATGCCACATTCTTTTATTTTTAAGACTTTATTTTTTAGAGCAGTTTTAGGTTCACAGCAAAATTGAGGGGAGGGTACAGAGACTTCCCACATTCCCCCTACCCCACACAAGAATAGCCTCCCCCATTATCAACATCCCACACCAGAACGAAACATTTATTAAAATTAATGAACTTTCTTTGAGATATCATTATCTCCCAAGGTCTGCAGTTCACATTTAGGGTTAGCTCAGGTGTTGTCCAATCTGTGGGGTTAGGCAAATGTATGATGACATGTATCCACACAGTATCATACAGAGTAATTTCAGTGCCCCCCAAATTCTCTGTGTTCCACTTATTCATCTCCCATTTCAACCCCTGGCAACTACTGATCATTTTACTGTCTTTATAGTTTTGCCTTATCCAGGATGTCCTATATAGTTGCAATAATACAGACTATAGCCCTTTCAAATTAACTTCTTTCACTTAGCAATATGCTTTTAGTTTTCTTCCATGGCTTTTCATAGCTTGATAGTTCATTTCTTTACAGTGCTGAATAATACTCCATCGACTGGTGGTACCACAGTTTATTCACTTACCTACTGAAGGACGTCTTGTTTGCTTCCAAGTTTTAGCAATTATACATAAAGCCTCTATAAACATCTTTGTGAAGATTACTGTGTGGACATAAGTTTTCAAGTCCTTTGGGTGAACATCAAGGAGCACAACTGCTGGATTGTATGGTGAGAGTATGTTTAGTTTTTAAAGAAACTGCTACACTGTCCTCAAAGTGGCTGGAGCATTTTGCATTTCCACCAGCAACACATGAGAGTTCCTGTTGCCTCACATCCTTGGCTAGAACTTGATATCATCAGTGTTCTGGACTTTGGTTATTCTAATACATATGTGGTGGTGTCTCATGCCCATTGTTGACACCATAAGTGTTATCTGGTTTGCATTTCCCCTGTGACATATGACGCAGATCATCTTTTTATATGCTTATTTGCAAAATGTGTATCTTCTTTGGTCTGTTAAGATATTTGGCCCATTTTTTCATTGGGTTATTTCTTTTCTTATTATTGAGTTTTAAGCTTTATTTGTATATTTTGGTTAACAGTCATTTGTCAAATGTGTCTTTTGCAAATATTTATCTAACACTGGCTTATCTGTTTTTGCAGAGCAGAAGTTTTTAATTTTAATGCAGTTCACCTTATCAATTATGTCTCTTATGGATTATGCCTTTGGTGTTATATCTAGAATAACACATATGTTAGATACATTCTTTGAGTGGAATATATAATGTATTATATATTATATACAACATATGTATTATATGTTATATATAACATACATATTATAACATGTTGTTATATGTTATATTACTATATTATTATGTTATATATAATACATAGGTTGTATATAATATATAACATATTATATATTTCACTGTAAGCAACCATTAACAAGAACTTACTATTCTCAATATATCTAGGTTCTTGTTAGAAATCTTCAAACATAAAATCCTGGAAAATAATAAAACCAAAAATAAAATTCTCTTGGTCCGACTGTGGGATCCCTTGCAGGATTTTACCTGTGAGCTCATAGGCAAAGCATTAGGTATATTATTCATTATTTTCCCAATTTTCTTTCATGTTCCAACTATTTATTTCCTTTCCATTTGTTTTATGTGCCATTCCTGGTCTATAGAACATTTTGTAATGTGTTACTTTTAGTAAAACATTAGCTGTTTATGTATTTCTTGCTCTTTTGACAGCCCTAGAAATTTTATCTCTGTTTAAACCCAGAAAAAGTCTCTTTCTAAATTTCTTATTGAATACTACACTGCACAGTCTTGAGAGTTCATTAAACACTAAATGACAGCATCCGACGTAGACATAAGTAGATGGTGCCTTTAAAATTTAAAGGGTAGGCTTGAATTAAGGGAAGCACAAAGCCTGTCTGGTTGAACAAGTCAATAACCAATAAGTTCCTAACAATATTTACAACTGACCTTCCGTAACTTGGATAGAAAAATGTGGATATGTTGGGTCATGGAAATTAACTAATATCATACAATCAATACCAGAATAGGAATAAGAATTTTATTTCCCTTAGTGAGAAATAAATGGATATCCACACTTCTGTCTTTTCCACAATTACCACTGCAGTTTTCAAAACTGTAGAAGTTTCTGGAAGAACAAAAGATAGACAGTAATATTAAGGCAATAAAATTAAACAATACAATACTGAAAGAGTTTGTTTTTCTCTATATAGGATTAGAAAAATACTTTTACCTTCTAATATTGGCTGCATGGCAATATTAATTGTAAGGAAAAACAATTATTCTGTTGTGAAAATAGAAGAATAAAGTTATAAGTTTTGCATATACAAGCTAAAAAGTAGGATTCAAAGGTAGAACTTCAAATTATAACTGAAAATGAATAGAATATACAATGAATATTATCAGACATAGATTGGAGTGATGAGATGGACAAATTTTGCTTAATGAAACAGCTGAAGAAAAGAGGTTTCCTAAACGTATTGGCATCTGAGTGTTTGCTCGTCTAATTTGACGTGGTCTGGATTTTTTTGGCCAGAAAAACTGAAAAAACAGAAAAATGAATGTTTTGTCTTGCATGTAGTAGATGCTTAGTAAGTAAATTAATTGATTACTTATTCCCAAAGAATTTTCCCCACGGTGTCATAGTCTACTAATGGGTCCTTTACCCTAACAATGGTTTTGCTGGTAATGTGCTTTCTGTGGAGTTATTTTTGATCAAAACTACTGTTATCGACATTCCCTTGTAGAAGTCTTCCACTAGACAAGGGGACAAAATATATGAAACACTAGTTTTCAGTTGTTGGGCAACATTGTCTATAAGAGTGTGATCCCTAGAGAAGAGAAAGAAAGTGAGCCTGTGATTGTCTCTGCATACTACATTAAGTTTCTGAACCACAGCTCAGGAAGATGGAAACATAAAGAGCCACAAAATAAGAGTTTGATAGGCTGAGGGAGCTAGAATTTGTTTATTTGGTACAGGATACCTAAGACAAGGGAGATGAACAGAGAGGATACCAGAGATCTGTAGAAAGAGATCTCAAATTTTTGCTTGACAGCATTCTGCAATTGTCTGAGAACAAAAATACCCTAAGCCAGAGAAAGAACTACAGTCATGCATTGCCTAACAGTGGAGATATGTACCGAGAAATGTATCACTAGGCAATTTTAACATCATAGAGAGAGTACTTACACAAACCTAGATGGTATAGTCTACTACATACTTAGGCTTTATGATATAGCCTATTGCTTCTAGGCTACAAACCTGTACAGCATGTTACTGTACTGAGGCAATTGTAACACAGTGGTATTTGTGTATCTAATCATATCTACACATAGAAAAGCTACAGTAAAAATACAATATTATAATCTGTGGGACCACCGTCTTATGTGCAGTCTGTCGTTGACTGAAGTGTTATCTGGCACATGACTGACATGACTGTAATGTTAAGTAGCAGGTTAAAAATTCTTGGACCTCACACAGAGATAGTAATAATTTATCCTCCTCAGTCAAAGTGAAAACACCTCATAGCACAGGAGATACTGGGTAGACTCTTTAGAAGGGTCTTGTCTTAATAGTGGCGCTGAATTAACTTTAACTAACCTTGCTCTGGATTTATCCTAACAAAGCTTAAAAGTGAGGCTTAAAAGGACCCAACTGGTTTCAATTTACTTATATGTTAGCCAGAGTAAAATCCAACACGTCTCAAAGGATCTAATAACATAAAATTCACATTGACTGGCATCCAATTAAAAAAATGACTAGGCGTGCAAAGAAGAAGGAAAATATGAGCTAGAGCCTGCAGAAAAGTCAATCAACAGAAACAGACCCAGAAATGATAAAGATAATGGAATTAACAAGTTAGGACATTAAATTTTGTAATATTAAGTTGGCTATGTATACTTAAGACAGCAAAGAAAAATCTGAATATCATGAGGAGAGAAATATAAGATATAATACACAAAAATGGAACTTCTACATATGAAAAATACAATATCAGAAATGAAAATTCAATGTATTGTAAAGGCAGCACTCGGAAAAGTAGTTAAGGAATATATATACACATTCAAAATAGAAACAAATGATCCCTGCAACAACAAAGTTCATTCACAACCTGTTTTAGCAGCTTGACTGCTATTGTTTCAGACTTTTATTTTCCTATATGAATACATATATCATTAATAGTATTTGAAACAATAAAATATTAATGCAACATTTGTTATACAGTTATAATAATTTATAGGTAACTATGATCTTTTTAAATATTGAATAAGTATTTTAATATATTCATTTAACATATTTGTATTACCTTTATTAAGTTAATTCTCAAGGATCAGAAATTTTTCTTCCCTCAGAGATATATATGGCCAGGTGCAGTGGCTCATGCCTGTAATCCCAGTACTTTCGGATGGTGAGGCAGGAAGATTGCTTGAGTCCAGGAGTTCAAGACCATCCTGGGGCAACATAGGGAAACTCCATCTCTAAAAGAAATAAATAAAAAATTAGCCAGAGACGGTGGTGTGCATCTGTGGTCCCAGCTACTTGGGAGGCTGAGGAGGGAAGATCAGTTGAGCCTGGGAGGTCAAGGCTGCAGTGAGCTCTGATCTTGTGACTGTACTCCAGCTTGGGCGACAGATTGACATGCTGTTTCTAAAAAAGAAAATAATAATAATAGCAATTTTAAAAAGACATATAAATAGGTCCTGAAGATAGTTCCAAAAGAAAAATTTTAAAATATTTCAGCAAACCTATCAAAATGATACAAGATGTAACTTCCCAAGCTGCTACTCTAAAGGAGATAACAGCTAACAGCTATTGAAATTTAATTATTCCATTATATTTACCACATTGAAAGTTTAATTATGTACTATGAAATGGAGTTTGAAAATATCGGTATTTTTCTTGTTGTTCTGATTACCTTAAGAAGGAGTATTGGCAAATTTGAATGTGTAGTCTAAGATGTGGTGATAACTGATTCTTGCCAGGTTAATAGGTTTTAAGGCAATGATGGGGATAGAACCAGTTTGTGGACCAAGAGTTCTGAAGATTTTAGAGGGGCTTTAGAGAGAGGTGAGGCCAGAGAGGTCTACAGAGACCTAGTGGTCCAAGAGTCTTCAGTGCAGCTGTAAAAGACTAGTTCGCTGTTTATAGAAATCTACATTCTAAATACAAAGTTTCTTATTTAAAGATTCTCACACTGCAAGTTTTTATCATAAAAGTAATAACTAGTCAAAGCAGGAGTCCACAGCAGGAACCAGGCCACATAGCAAGAGGTGAGCTGCAGGTCAGTGAGCAAAGCTTCATCTGTATTTACAGCTACTCCCCATAACTTGTATTACCACCTGAGCTCTGCCTCCTGTCAGATCAGTGGCAGCATTAGATTCTCATAGGAGCGCGAACTCTATTGTGAACTGTGCATGTAAGGGATCTAGGTTGTGAGCTCCTTGTGAATATCTGATGCTTGATGATCTCTCACTGTCTCCCATCACCCCCAGATGGGACCTTCTAGTTGGAGGAAAACAAGCTCAGGGCTCCCACTGATTCTACATTATGCTGAGTTGTATATTTATTTCATTATATATTACAACATAATAATAATAGAAATAAAGTGCACAATAAATGTAATGCACTTGAATCATCCCAAAACCATCTCCCACCCCTGTCTGTGAAAAAAAATGGTCTTCCAGGAAACTGGTCCCTGTGCCAAAAAGATTGGGGACTGCTGAGTTAATCTTTTAAATAAAAATTTTGAAATTATTGATTACCATTGTTGTAGGATTTTTTTCTAACATTTCTTTTGCTTTCAGCCTAATTGCATTTGCTATTTTTACGTTGCTGTATTTTCAGCAATTCAGTAGACTTAAATTTTCATGGTAGTGAAGAAGAATAAAAAAATAAAAAATAAAAAATTTTAAAAAGCAGAATATATTTGTATAGTGTCTAATAAGATATGTTAAATTTTAAACCAGAGGCCTGTTTTAGCAAAGTCTGAATTTATTTACACTCAGAAAAACCTGTTGATATTCTGAAAATGTATCATCATGTGAAATGTGGTGAAGACAAGTTGAATGGTAATAGCATATAAAAATAATACTGTATAAAAATGATCGGCATGATTTTATAATATATTCAGAAAAGTCATAGATTTAACTCTTGAAATTTTGTTTCTTGCCAGTGAAATTAACAACAGTTATTGAAGTTGTAACATATACCAGGCATTATATTAATAAACGTTTTTTTTTTTTGACCCATTTAATCCATATAACAAAATTTTGTTTGTTTTTTTGTTTGTTTGTTTTTTGAGAGAGGGTTTTACTCTGTTGTCCAGGCTGGAGTGCAGTGGCATGATCACATCTCACTGCAGCCTCAACCTCCTGGGTTCAAGTGATTCTCCCACCTCACCTCCTGAGTAACTGGGACCACAGGCGTGCACTGCCACACCTGGTGATATGGTTTGGCTCTGTGTTCCTACCCAAATCCCTTTTCAAATTGTAATTCCCACCGTTGAGAGAGGGAGGTAATTAGATCATGGGGGCAACTTCCCGCATGCTGTTCTCCCAATAGCAAATGAGTTCTCAGGAGATCCAATGGCTTTATAAGGGACTTTTTCCCCTTTGTCTCTTCTCTCTCCTGCCGCCATGTGAAGAAGGTCCCTGCTTCTCTTTCACCTTCTGCCACGATAGTAAGTTTCCTGAGGCCTCCCCAGCCATGCAGAACTGTGAGTCCATTAAATCCCCCTTTTTAAATAAGTTACCCAGTGTCAGGCAGTTATTTATAGTAGTGTGAAAACAGACTAATACACCCGGTGAAGTTGATTTATTTTTTGTAGATACAGGGTCTCCCTATGTTGCCTAGGCTAGTCTTGAACTCCTGGACTCAAGTGATCCTCACACCTTGGTCTTCCAAGTGCTGAGATTATAGGCATAAGCCACAGTGCCCAGCCAACAACTCTTAGAGGTAGGTATTTTTATTATAATTCCAGTCTTTTTTCAGGCTGAACAACTGGCCCAAGGCCACATAGCTAATATATGGACAAGCCAAGGTGACAACCTAAATAAGTTGGCTCCAGAGCCTGTATGCTTAAGCACCATGCTACACTATCTCCATAAAGAAGTGGCTTTTCTATGTCTCCTAAAGGCAATACATACATTTTGAAAATAGCAGCCACCTACATTACAGCTATGAATTGAAAATTGTTACATATAGAATAACAAAATAAATATTAAACAAATAAATCTCTCAGTAATCCATTTATTTGCAAATAAACCTGTAGAGTTGAAATCAAACATGTCAGAAAAGTTAAATTGCATCGTAGTATATTCGATAGAGTACAAAAGCTATTTATTGATCTGCCGGTTACTACTATATCTCTGGGCATGTCTCCTCATTTCTATGTATTTCAGTTTTCTCCTCTGTAAACCAGAAAGTTTGTACTAAATTATTTTTTATTCCTTTGCATACATAAAGTTCAAAATCAGTTTCATCCTTCCACCGTCATTTTCGGCTAAATGCCACATTTACTGCCACCTGGTGTTCAAAATAAGTAGACTGTTTTGTTATACGAAGTGATGTAAAAAACCTTTTGATATTAATAGTTTCTTTACATTCGAAGTAAGGGGGAAAGTGGTGTGTGTGTGTGTGTGTGTGTGTGTGTGTGTGTGTGTGTGTGTGTGTGTGTTTTAGACAGGATCTTGCTCTGTCGTCCAGGCTGGAATGCAATGGCGCAATCTCGGCTCACTGCAACCTCCACCTGTCAGGTTCAAGCGATTCTCCTTCCTCAGCCTCCACAGTATCTGGGATTAGAGGCGCCCGCCACCACGCCCAGCTAATTTTTGTGTTTTTGTAGGAACAGGGTTTCGCCAAGTTTGCCCAGACTGGCCTCGAACTCCTGACCTCAAGGGATCCACCTGCCTTGGCCTCCCAAAATGCTGGGATTACAGGGTGAGCCACTGTGCCTGGCCCGGAAAGTACATTTTGCTGGTGTTCAGACTTAAGGTCCATCTTTAGATGAGCTGAAACAACCACTTCTGACTGTTTTATATATAAAAGTAATTTCCAAGGAGATAACTTCAGTTAGTAAACCTCACAGATCTGATTTAGATTAAAAAAAATTTTTTGTTGTTTTTGCTGAGACATTATTTCAACAATTTATAATTGTTTTATGGAAACTTTTTTTTTTGCTTACTTGTGATTTTTCTCCACAAATATTTATTTAGCTTATGTAAAGCGCACACCTGATACAGAAAGGTCTTCCTTTAACCATATAACCTTGTATTATATTCTCTTTTGATTTTAAACAAACAAAAAGTAACAGAAAAAGAAAGAACATATGGTATTTCAGAAATATATATGAAATTAAAGCAAGATAAGGCAGAGGGACAGTAGAAATGGATGTAAATACTGGAATTTTTTTTAAAAAGCTTTATTTGAAAATTTTAAATACAATTAATTTTTTTGAAGTATTAATTTTTAAATATAGTATCTCAAACTTTCTTTAAATTTGTGAAAATATTTTTACTCCTTCCATTACAATAAAATAGATTGGAGGAAATTCAAGATGGGATTGGTTAGAGGTAACAGGTAGAAGCCCTGGCTAGACGGGTACCCAATGAATAGAGTACAACAGGGTCGAGGCCCAAAGAGTCAAAGCATTGTTTGAGGAGAGTTGAGGGAAGGTAGGCGAGAGCACCAGTGGTGGAGTCGCACTCTTCAGAAGAGGTATGCTCTGTTTGGTTACAGGCCCTTGGTCGTCTTCCAAGACCTGACACACTGTTAAATGGAGATTACTCCTGAGTGTGGCACGGCTTTGAATGACACTCGTAGTCTTCCAAACAGATACGAAATTTGAATGATACCTTTAATATCCCCTCTTACTTTTTTCCTACCTTCACCAGTTTATTCTCTTGAAAGAAAGGAGAAAAAGAAAAGCAGAACAATCGCAAGTAAAGGCAGATGTGGGGAGAGGTATATGGCAATGGTTTCTGCCTAGTTTGATGAAATATTGATGTCAATGATAAGAGTTACATGCCAGAACTTTACATCTTTGCTTTTGGGTCAACTTTGTATTTCCTGTCTTTACGAATATGTAATTAAAGGAATTCTACCACATGTTAACAAAAGCCAAAGAGGTTGGGGGCAAGTGTTGGAGATTCAGTGGTCCCTAGGAAAGAAAAGGTGATTTTATTTAAGCAAAGAACAAAGAAGCATAGAGAAAACTTAATTTTACCAGAGATTTCTTCTTTCTTTTTTCTTGAAAAATTTATGCCAAAGTCTCTGTTTATTTCTATCACTACTTGCACTATTTTAGCTTGAGTGCTATGATCTTTAATCAGGACTATAGAAACAGACTTCATAGTGCTCTGTCAACTGCCAGCATTCCTAACTCTAACCAACTCTCTACATTCTCTTATTTAGTGAGTGGTTCTCAGGATCAAGGTCAAATTCTTTAACATCCATTCTGATCTCTAGCATCAAGGTCTTTGCTTTTGCACTTTCTTTTGGTGGACCACTCTGCTCCAGCACTTATTCCTGAGCCACCTCTTTTGTCCTTCAGATCCTGGGCATCACACCCTCTAAACCCTGCTTGACCTGCCAAGTATGGAATAGATTCCCCTCCTCCATGCTTCTATTATGCTCTCAAAGTATGTGTCAAAGTATGTGTCACATTTTATTCTCATTCTTTATTTGGGCTCCAGCAAAGACTTCCCAGAACAAGTGATGCTTGAGCTGGCCTTGGAAGGTTGTTCAAGAATTAGATGGATGGGGCTTGAGGGGGAATTGCAGGCAGAGGGAATATGGTATGCAAGAACAAGGCCCTTTGCAAATCTTTTGTTTCTGTGCTGATGAAGTTGAGGGAGGACTTGGGAGAATGAGGGAAGGTAAGCCCAGAGGAAAGGAGGCATGGGTGATAAAGGTCTTGAATATGCCCTGCTGAGTTGCCTGAGCTTAAAGAGGAAAGGAGACATTTTAAATGTGGAACTATAAATTGTCACCATCATATTTGATTCTAGAAGCATTATTCCTATTTTAAAAGAAAAAAATACATATTACTCTGACAATGCTGGGAAGGAGGGTTTGAACAATAATATACAAGATAAAAAATAAAGACCTAAAGAAACTAGGGAAGTGAAAATGGAGTAGTATGGTCAGAAGTGGTAGGTTTTTTGGTTTGTTTTTCTAAGTAGAATTGAGAGGAAGTAAGTGCTTATTGAATTTGGGTAGGAGAGTAGATAGAGGCATATAAAATAAACAGAAAAGAGTTTGAAATTAGTGACAATAGATGGCAATGATGATTTCATTAACACTCCCCCCATCCCACAATAGAGTTAGTATTATAAAAGAAATAGATTTAATGGTGGAAGATGATGAGTAAAGTTTTATACATATTGATTTTGAGATGCTGTGAGACAGCCAAGTGGAAGTATTTAGGAAGAAGTTGAATGTGTAGAGATTAACATGATGTTGTCATTTAAGAAAAATGGCCAAATATGTTATTTAATACCTATATTACATATTTTTTAAATATAATTTTAACACCAAAGGAGTACATATAGAACATAATCTCTGAATAAAGTAATGTATTTCACAGAAAAAAACTTTTGTCAATCTCTCTATTTCTTAATGCGTAGAGAAATATGTTTATTTACAAAATTTAAAAGTTACAATTTCATTTTGCAATATCATATGGCATGTAATTATTTTCTGGACTCACACTTGTCACATTAGGGATCCATATTTGATAGCAATACACAGAGAAGATAACAAATATTAAGTATATCCTAGGATCCAGGGTATGTCAGGTAGTAGGATATATAGAGAACTGTGTTATGTTTCCCATCCTCCTTCAGGAACAATGAACAACGGATTCATTTCTTGAGTTGGAGAGAGTATGGGATGCGGATGGCTCATAGCTGTGATTCTCTCTGGGAATTGTCCTTAACTAAAGGAAAAAGCTCCATGCAAAGATTTGACCCTTTCTCAGAGGCAGCCCACATCTAATGACTGGTTAATATGAGTATGAAGGTCCTGTTCGTTTGCTTGGGTACAAGTTAGAGCTTCCCATGATTTCACTGAGGCTGCTGTTGCAGCTGCACTGCAGTTCTGCTGCTTCTCTGCAATCTTGTTTCCTGCTTCCTCTCAGCTATAATTACAAAGAGTACTTCCCAATGAACTTCCGTACAAATCTTTTGCTGACTCTTCTGTATCAGAAATAAGTTTATATTGCATAGTAATATTGAGGAAAATAAAGTCAGTTGCTACATGTAATATCATTATAGAAAAACTACAGGAGTTTTGAGGAAAATAGCCTCATCTTCCAGCATCTGGCACTATTTATGACTTTTTCTCATTCTATGAAAGAATGAGAATGAAAGGGTTGGAGGCCAGGGCATGAATTGGCTAATGGTTAGAACTGTAAGAGCTGTAGGAAAGAAACTGGAAATTTCCCCATCCCCAGAACTATGGCTGTTTATATATTTATATTGTAGACTGAAGGTACCAATCTCCACCATGGAAAAGTCAGAAGTTGAGGAGAGGTAAAAACTCCTCATTGACTAGTACCAGTCATGGGCTAGTATTGACAACCTCTTGTCTGGAGATCCTATTATTATATTATTTTTTATCACAGATTTTGCAGTGTGATTAAACCATGGAGAGTACCCCAACTTAAACAATGCGCAAAAATTCTGAACTTGATAAACACAGATAACTTGCACTCCCTGTTCTTTTTCAGAGTATTCATCATCATATTCTGTATTAGTCCGTTTTCATCCTGCTGATAAAGACATAACCAAAACTGGATAATTTATAAAGAAAAAGAGGTTTAATGGACACACAGTTCCACATGGCTGGGGAGTCATGGCAGAAGACGCTTTTGACATGGTGACAACAAGAAAGAATTTGGGAAGGGAAACTCCCCCTTATAAAACCATCAGATCTCGTGAGACTTACTCACTATCAGGAGAACAGCATGGAAAAGACCCACCCCCATGATTCAATCACCTCTCACTGGTTCCCTCCTACGACATGTGGGAATTGTGGGAGCTACAATTCAAGATGAGATTTGGGTGCGGACACAGCTAAACCATATTAAATTCCATGCTTCAATAATGTTGGAACAAAAGGGACTTGTCTGAAGGTTCAGCCATCCACATATTCTTGTAACTTTTGGACACCCTCAAAAATATGTGTCTGAACCAGAACCCCAGAGATGTGCAAACTGAGACCCAGTTGACACAATTACCTTTGCTAAATTTCTAGGCCATTGGCATTAAGGGATGTCATCACAAGCATCAGCCTCATGGGATCTAGAGAAGGAAGAGGAGGGCGATAGAAAGCCGAAATGATGGCCACTAGCCCATTGTAGCTTTAAATGATCTACTCTACAGGTTTTTGGAAGTCACCTTTATCATATATATTTGGAAAATGATCTGTGTCATCAAGTTGGGTTGGCAAGGACATTGTAGTTCTCAGAAATTGAAAACATAATTACTCCCTTTGACTAATTTATTTTCTTTAACATTATTCCCGCAATCACTTGACTTTCTATCCTATTTTTCAGTGATTTTACTTTGAAATATGACAGGTAATGAGCTGTTAAATAATGAGATATCATCTTCTCTGTCCTACATTTAAATTTAGAATTTCTAAAGCTGAACAAGTATGTTTAGAGTCAGTATTAAAGAACATCCATTTTTAGAAAGAATATGAAACAACTCTATGAAGGGATAAAACATACTATAGTGTTTTAAAAGGCTAGGCTTCAGAGGCAGGTGAAGCTTGTTAATTGTGTTATCATGAGAGTTAGTTAAACACTCTGGGCCCTAGCTCTCTCATCACAGGAATAACAACACCTGCCTGGTATGAGTCTGTGATTATTAAATAAGACTGTATTTATATAAAGATCTTTACATTGAGCTTGGCACATAATCCTTACCCTCATACTATACTACCTTGATTATTGCAGCTTTCTAGTTGTTTTTCAGACCAGGTAATAAAAGTTCTCCAACTTTGTTACTCTTTTTCAAACTTATTTAGGCTATTCTAAGATCTTTGCATTTCCATATACATTTTATAATTTGTTTGATGATATCTACTGTGATATTGATTGGGATCATGTTGAACCTGCAGATTAATTTGGAAAAAAAGTTATATCCTAGCAATATTGGATTTTTCAAACCATGAGCAATGTATTTTTTTTCCATTTATTTAGGTGTTCTTTAAGTCTTCTAAAAAATGTTTTATAGTCTTTAGAGTACAGGCTGCACACACAGTTTGTCAAATTTCTCTCTAAGTACTTAATTTTAAAAATGTTCTTGTACGTTGAATCTGACATTTTAATTAAGTTAATTTTTCAGTAATTAAATCTTATTATAGGGAAACACTTTATGTTTACTAATCTTGTACCTTGCTAAATTCTATTAGGTGTAATAGTTTTTCCTTCTAAAAACTTAGTGGGATTTTAGGTGTAGGTTATGTTTTTGTCTGCAAATAAAGACAGATTTACTACATCTCTTTTGATATCTTATTTGATCTATGGATCATTTAGACATGATTTTTTCTTTTGTTTTAAAATAGGGGATTTTCCATATAGCTTTTATTTGTTGCTTTATAGTTTAATTTTGATGGAGTCGGAGAATATATTTGAATAGTTTCAATGCTTTCAAGTTTGTTCACACTTGTTTTATGTTCCAGCTTATTATGTATCAGTTAATACTTTGCTTGTGCTTGAAAAGAATATGTCTTCTGCTACTGTTAGGAGAGTGTTATAAATGTCAATAAAGTCAAGTTGGTTGTTCACATCTACGTTATTCCTGACTGTGTACTTGTTCTACTAATTACTGAAGGAGGAGTGTTGAAAACTCTGATTATATTTGGGAATTGTGTATTTTTCCTTTAATCTCCATCAGTTTTGCTTTATGTATTTTGAAGCTATGCTATTATGTTCATACACACTTAAGATTTCTATTTATTCTTGTTAATTTGCCTCCTTTATTACTATAAAATATACATCTTTACCTCTGATAATATCACTTTCTTGTAAATCTACTTTCAATTTTAATAGTCCAAATTTCTTTGAATTAGTGTTTGCATATATATTTATCACAATTTTGTATTGTTAATCTGTTTGTATCTTCATATGTAATGTGGGTATTGTAATTTAGAATTTCTATTTGACATCATTGTATTTTAAGTCATGTTTAGAAGTATTTTAATGATGTAATTAACATTTTTATCAATATATAGTGTCGTTTAAATCAATCATCTTGCAATTTGTTTTCTATTCTTCCAATCTGTTCCTTTTTGCTTTACAATTTTTTTTTTTTTTTTTTTTTTTTTTAGTGAATAGGAAGACTGAAGATTTTATTTTATTTTATTTTATTTTTTATTATTATTATACTTTAAGTTGTAGGGTACATGTGCATAACGTGCAGGTTTGTTACATATGTATACTTGTGCCATGTTGGTGTGCTGCACCCATCAACTCATCGTTTACATCAGGTATAACTCCCAATGCAATCCACCACAATGAGATACCATCTCACACCAGTTAGAATGGCGATCATTAAAAAGTCAGGAAACAACAGGTGCTGGAGAGGATGTGGAGAAATAGGAACACTTTTACACTGTTGGTGGAATTGTAAACTAGTTCAACCATTATGGAAAACAGTATGGCGATTCCTCAAGGATCTAGAACTAGATGCTTTACAATTTTTAAAAAAATAATTTGCTATTTTAAGGATTTTAATATATTCTCTCTATTGGCTTATTAGCCTTTCTCTTTGTTTTATATTTTTAATTATTGTTCTATAATTTACAATATATTGTTTCAACTTATCACAGCCTAACTTGAAATACTATTATAGCACCTCAAGTGTAGTATACAAATCTTAATCCAGTATAAATCTATTTCATCAGTCTTGTCCTTTGCCCTTTGTACTATTGTTAAACATTTTTCTTATACATATATAATATGTATTACAAATACATTATCAACAACAGAGATTGTTATCTTTGCATTACACAATCTTTTAAAAGATATTCAAAATGATAAAATGATTTTTATGTTAATCCACGTTTATGTTTCTAGTGCTCTTCATTCTATTGTTTACATACGTATTTCAATCTGATATCATTTGCTTTCTTCCTGAAGAAATTCCTTTGGCCTTTACTGTAGTATAGCACTACTGGTGGTAAATTCAATTATTTTGTGTTTGTCTTAAAAAACATCTATTTATCTTCATTTTGGAAATATTACCCATATTTTACATTGCCATATATTGGCTCATGGGTCACAGAAGCACTTTGTTTTTTCCTCTCCTTGTTAAATTTAGTTTTTATTCCTACAGCTTCAAGTTCATTGATCTCTTCTGCAGTGTCTAATCTGCATTTAAACCCATTCAGTTTATTTTTCATTTTGGATGATTTTTTAAAAATCCCTAACACTTCCATTTGGGTATTTAAAAAACATCTCCAATTTCTCTTATTATTATATTTAAGTGTTCTTTTATGTTTTTGTTCATAGTTATACTGTATATAATAGCTAGTTTAAGATTCTAGTCTGCGGATTTCATAGTTTGTATTGTAACCAATTTTGTTTCTTTTTCCTTCTAGTTAAAAGTCATATTATCTGCTTCTTCCCTACCTAAATATTTTCACTGAACACTGGACATTGTGAATTTTATAATGTGCTATATTTTACTATATTTCTAAAATATGTCAGGCACTTAAACTCTGTTCAGAGTAGTTTAACCTCTTTGAGGCTTGGATTGAAGTATATTTAAGTCAGGTCCAGAGCAGCATTTCATAGCGAACAGGGATCCTCACATTTTTGTTTGTTCAGGATCCCTTCTGTCATGTTTCACAGTCCCGTGTTACCTACTTTTCAATGTCTAAAAATATTTGTTTCATGCCTTTTATCTCATTTTCTAGTTGTTTACAATGACACAGCAGTTCCCACAATAGTTAATCCATCCTAAACGGAAACAGAAGACCCTAACTTTACTTTTAAAGAATCTTAAATAAATCTAATTTTCTCAGTGATTGCACCCCCACAATAATGACAACCTGAAATTTCATTTTTTCTCTTCAGCATTAGAATATTTAATTTTTGTGCATTAAACCAATGAAGATGAGCTGGGATAGCTAAGATATGGAAAACATAACCATAGCAGAGTAGTGATTAAATAAAACTTTCTATAATCAACAACATAGAATCTGCAGAGCACTGACATGAATAACTCTATCTTATAATCTCAGAAACAAAAATATCCCATACAATTAATATTATACAAGATCTATTAACAACAATATTCACCAAGGGAAAACAATCAATATAAAACATACAGACAACATTATAATGTCTTAGACATGCCTATGAGTGTTTACTACATAATAATTCATGGTATAGTTATGATAGTATACCACATTTCCATTTTCTTGTTGATTTGTGTAAAAAGTCAAGAGGCTGATATCTGTAGTATACGATCAGGCCATGGGTGTCATCCACTCTACCCCCATCAATAGCAGCAATTACACTTAGGCAATTGTGTTAATAATTTTGGCTAATTGAAGTAAAAGCACAAAGACTGTTATATTGTACATTTAATACATAGTCTGTTATTGAGGGAAAAATACCCTCTATTTTCTTCATCTAAAATAATAAAAAGGTAATGTGATCATACTGGAGAACGATGATAGCTATTCCAGGAAGGTGCCTGGCATCTTCTGACACTTCTTGTCATCGGTGTTAAGAAAATAGAACAGAGTGGATTCATGTCCTACAATCTATTCCATCAGTGGCACATCAGCGCTGAATATTACATCACAAGCCCTTGTCCAATTGTAAGATGGCCTCATGATAGCTGCTTGTGCTTCTTAAATACTCTAGAGTGAAAGAATTTCTCTGGATTTTCACACTTGAGGCTTTTAAATATTCTATATTTCTGTTTAGTGATAAAATTCTGGTTGTTGTTCTAATTTATGTGAGTTTTCGGTAAAAGTACTGCAGATCAGTGTAAGCTAATGCACATGCAATCAATGCCTTGCAAGGCTTTTCATCACACTTTCTTCCTGTATAGATCGATTGCTAATAAAGGTATCCAATTACTTCCCTCAGAGTGTACTTGGGAATAGCATTAAGTGAAGGAAGCTTGATATGGTCACCTGTTTATAACTGTACATTATTCACAAGACCTTTCCTGTGTGCATAAAACGCTGCAGCAGCAGAGATCCCTAGCAGACCTTGACTGCAGTAGAACCTTTGTGTACACTGGAAGGATCCAGTGTTGTTGTTGTTGTATTTCTGCAGAAAGCAATGTGAGGACACAGAAATAATTTAAATACTTTATTTAGTAATTTAAAGGTCAAGAGAAAAGTAAACATCTTAGAGATAAATATTCATCACTTCTGTGATGTAAAAATAAAAATAAAAACAACTCATCTCCCTTAATCAAACTGATATTACTATCATGGAATCTTGCTTGTCCTAAATATGTCAGTGCTCCAACTTGGTCTAAAAAGGTTCACTCAGTTGAGAAAACAAATCGTTTTCCTGACCAGAACTATCAACCATGATTGTTAGAACAATTAAAAAGAAATATTTGTTCAGTAAACCAAGGGGGCTCTTTCACATATGAAACAAGGTGAAATAATGATCAAAAAGGTATTCCTGCTTTACATTGCACTGTTTCATGGGTTCATGATAAATTCCTTCCTGTTAGTTTTTGTTTAAGAATCTTGGAGAGATTTCTACTAAGCAAAAGAAGTAAAAGTCAGTGTAGGATTAGCAACTACTGCTTATAATACCTATACTGTTAATTAAGAGTCAATTATAATGGGATATTATGTTAGACAGCTATACTACCTGTTAACACTGTGAAATTACATTCAGGTTTAGGTTTCAGATAATGTAATCATCTTAATGATGATATCTAGTTAGAAAATAAAGTTTTATTCCATCTAAAGCTCCTATTTATTTATTTATTTATTTATTGAGACAGAGTCTCGCTGTGTCACCCAGGCTGGAGTACAGTGGCACGATCTCGGCTCACCGCAATCTCCACCTCCCATATTCAAGCAATTCTCCTGCTTCAGCCTCCTGAGTATCTGGGATTACAGTTGTGCGCCACCACACTCAGCTATTTTTTATATTTTTAGTATAGATGGGGTTTCACCATGTTGGTTAGTCTATTCTCGAACTCCTGACCTCGTGATCTGCTCACTTTGGCCTCCCAAAGTTCTGAGATTACAGGCATGAGCCAACGTGCCTGGCTAAAGCTCCGATTTATTAAGAAAAATATTGAAGACTTTTAATCACTGTGTGTGTCCTGAATTGTTTGCAATTTTGCTCCTCAGAGTGACAGAGCATGGCACTCATTTTTATGAGCAATTCTACTGTGGTTCCAAGCTTGTGCAACATACTCAATAAAATACAAGAATCATAGTATGCACCCTATAATAGTTTCCTTCTTTCTTTTCCTTCCTTCCTTCCTTCTTTCCTTCCTTCCTTCCTTCCTTCCTTCCTTCCTTCCTCTTTCCTTCATCTTTCTTTTTTTCTCTCTTTATCTTGATTTTAATGAAGAGAAATAAGATTTAAGCTTACCCTGGGGAACACTACTATAGGAGATAAAATTTGAGTTATTTCAGTTTCTAAACCTACTAAAGGCCCAAAGTTCAGCTGATGCATGAAACAGGGATATGCAATTATTGTAGAAAGAAGAAGTCACACTCCAGAGACCATCTGAAGAAAAGTAAGCAAAGGGGCCTATAAATACTGTAGGCAAGGTTTAAGAGGAAACCAAAGGATTATGCTTCTAAGACTGAAGGGACAAGGGAATAGTTGCAAAAATTGCCCTAGAGATTAGATGTAGATGTAAGAAACATTTACAGAAATTGTGGCCATAGGTAAAGAACGGAAGCTACACCCAGTGACTGGGGAGGGAGCAAACACTTGGTCTGGTGCTTCCCATTGGTCAAACTCAACCAGAAGCCACAGGTCAAGAGAACCCATTGAAACAGCTCTTGTGAGTGAGTCTCTAAGAGCTGAGGGCAAGGAGAAGAAGGGTAAAGAGTAGTTCTGGCAGGGCTAAAGGAAGATATCCAGTACAGATGATAAACTGTTACAAATACACTACTCTGACAAATTTCATTTATTCTTCAATCAATGTTGTTTAGCAGTGCTTCCTAAGATGATGAAAATGTAATAAATTTGTGCTGTCAAGTACGGTGGACCCTAGATACAGGCTTTTATTGAATACTTGAAATGTGGCTAGTGGGATTTAGAAACTGAAGTCTTAATTTTATTTGCTAATTAATTTAAATTTGAATAGTCACATGTGACTAGTAGCTACCAGTACAGACCTAAGTAACTGTATCATAAATTTAACTGTGCATTACAATCAGTTGAAGGGCTTGCTAACACAAGCCCCACTCCCATAATTTCTGATTCTGTGGTAGGGTCACTGAATATGCATTTCTGAAAAGTTTCCAGACACATCATATTAAAATGTTGAAAATTAAAGGCAGAAAAATCTGGAATGCTGCCAGAGAGAGATGATGCAGCCAGAGAGAGATGATGGTGATAGAAATAGCTGACTTATATTTTCATTAAACCCCATATTGACTTAAAGTGTACATACAGAGTTGCAAATTGACACTGAAATTCAATTGTAACACATAGGTAAAACTAAACCACAATACACTGATGTCAAGAAATGGTTCTAAGAAAGAAACACAGTAATGTGAAATTGTAAAACACGAATGAGAAACAATAGCCCCCCAAATTCTGTATACAACATAGATGTACTATGTAAAAAGAATCCTCTTAGATAACCACAATTTTCAATTGTGAATGTGCACCCATGGAGAGTAGTTTTGTTTGTTTGTTTGTTTTAAGATTCAAGATGTACATGTGCTTCTTTGTTACATGGATATTACATGAGTAGTGGTGAGGTTTAGGCTTATAAAGTACCCATCACCTCACTCAAATATTGAACATTGTACCCAATTGGTAATTTGTCAGTCGTCAGCTCCCTCCCACCTTCTTCGCTTTGGAGTCCCTAGAGTCCATTATCCCACTTATAAGTGAGAACATAAGATATTTTACATTCTCTAGCAGACATAATCCTTAAAGACTGGCTGAATAGAATTCTTCTAACAGAAAAGATGAATAAAATAAGAGATCATGGAGCATCAGGAAGGAAGAAGTAATAATGCAAAAAGCAGAAATATAGGTCATACAATGAGCTTTGCACGTGATGTTTGATGATTGGAACAAAATTATAGCATAATCTCATTCTCATGATGATATTATAAAAATGGGGAAGAAAAGGGAAGGTTAAAATAGTAATACAAGTAGACTCATAAAGAGATAGATAGATAGTGAGAGAGACAAGTAGATACAGGAATACTCAGAACAACCACTACCAAAAATGATACACTCAAAATCACTATAATTAAATCAGATGAAATTCTAAAATATGTTCCAGGAACATGCAGGAAGAAGAGAAAAGAGAAACAGAGGTCTGAGTCCAGAGAAAACAAACAGGAAAGAACTAATAAATGGCAATCTTAAGTACTGGCATATCAACAATTGCCTCAAGTGTAAGAATTTTAAATACATCAACAAAAAAATAGATAAAAAATATACCTCAGCTAAAGGCTGCTTACAAGAAACTCCCTTCAAATTCAATGACATATATAGGTTGAAAGTAAAATGGTGAAAAAAAATTGCCATGCAAACTTTAATTAAAAAAAAAACAAAATGGGCTACATTGTTATCTGATAAAGTTGACCTCAGAGAAAGAAAATTATTAAATACAAAAACGGACATACATAATGACAAAAAGCAAGCTATTAGGAAGAAATAACAGTCATATCTATCTGCATCAAACAACAGAGTTTCAAAATACATGTAAGAAAATCTGAGAGTGCTGAAAGGAGAAACAGGAAAATTCATAATTGTAGTTGGGGATTTCAACAGCTCCTTCTCAGGAACTGATAAAAACACCAGACAGAATATCAAAAAAGATTCTATATCCTGATTATCTGAACAACACAATCAGCGAACAGGATCTAACAAACATATACGCAACACTTCATCCAACAATTGCAGAATACACATTTTCTCCAAGTGTCCATGAAGCAATTACTAAGATAGACCATGAAGCAATTACTAAGATAGACCATATCCAGGGTCATAAAACAAACTTCAATAAATTTAAAAGAATTAAAGTCATATATAGTGTATTCTCTGACCACAAAGGATTAAAATTATAAATTAAATACATAAAACAAAGGAATATCTCCAAATCTGTAGAAATTAAACAGCACACTTCTAAATCCATGGGCCTAAGAGAAAGCCTGTGTATTTCTTATATAAGCAAGAAAGAATGAAATAACAAATAGGATAATCCTATAAAATAGAAAAATGGAAAACAACAGGAAAAATCAATGAAACAAAAGTCTGTTTTTTAAAAAGTCAATACAATTGATATACCTATAAATAAAAGTAAAATACATACCATATTAATGAGTAAGGAAAAACAAGGCAAAAATACCCAAACGATTCTCAAAACCATTTGATAGGGTTTTGATGGCAACTCTATCAAAATCCCAGCTTGGCTTTTTTGTAGAAGTTAACAAGCTTATCATAAAATTTATGTAGAAACAGCCCTAGAATAACCTATCTTGAAAAAAAAAAATTAGAACAAAGTTGAAGGAGTCATATCTTCTTATTTCCAGGCTTACTACGCAGCTACCACAATCTAAACAGTTTGGTGATGGAAAAAGAATAGATATATAGGTCAAAGGAATAGAGAATCCAGAAATAAACTGTTACATTTATGGTCAATTGATTTCAACAAGAGTGTCAAGACAATTGAATGGGGAAAGAACAATATTCAACAAATGGTGCTGGGACAGCTGGATAGCAATATGCAAAAGCATGATCTTAGACCCCTTTCTCAAACAATACACACACAAAAATTAACTCAGAAGCATAAACTTAAATATAAGAGCTAAAAACACAACACTCTTAGAAGAAAACGTGGGAGTAAATCGTTGTAAGCTTGGATTAGGCAATAGTTTCTCAAATATCCTAAAAGTACAAGTAAAAGCTTGATAAATTGGACTTCAACAAAATTAAAACTTTTGTGTATCAAAGGACATAATCAAGAAAGTAAAAAGACAACTCACATAACGTGAGAAAAATATTTGCCAACCATATGCCTAATAAAGAACTGCTATGTAAAATATAGGAAGAACCGCAATAAAAGATAAATAATCCAACTAAAAATGGGCAATGGATTTGAATAGGCATCCCTCCAAAGACATACAGATATCCAGTAAACTCATGAAAATGTTCTCAACATAATTAGCCATTAGCAAAGTGCAAAGCAAGACTACAGTGAGAATCTACTTCATACTCAGGATTGCTATAAACAAAAATACAGATAGCAAATGTTAGCAAGAATGTGAAAAAATGACACCTACATACATTGCTGGTGGGAATATAAAATGGTTGCAACAATTTTGAAAACCAGTAGAGCAGTTTGTCAGTAAATTAAACATAGTGGTACCAATTTCACCTCTAAGTACATAGTGAAGAGAATTGAAATAATGGATCTACCCAAAAATTGTACACTAATGTTCATAGCAGCATTATTCATAATACTCAAAATGTGGAAACAATCCAAATGATGAATGGATAAATAAAATATAATATATCCACATAGTTAAACATTATTCAGCAATAAAGAGGAATGAAGTACTGATATCTGCTACAACATTTGAAATATTGTGCTAAATGAAAGAAGCCAGTCAAAAAAATCACATATTTACACTCCCACCAACAGTGTATAAGAAGAAAATGTGGTACATATATGCCATGTAATACTATGCAGCCATAAAAAAGAATGAGATCATGTCCTTTGCTGGGACATGGATGGAGATGGAGGCCATTATCCTTAGCAAACTAACACAGGAGTAGAAAACTAAATACTGCATGTTCTCACTTATAAGTAGGAGCTAAATGATGAGAACAGATGAACACATAGAGGGGAACAACACACCCTGGGGTCTATTGGAGGGTGAAAGGTGGTAGGAGGGAGAGAATCAGGAAAAATAACTAATGGGTACTAGGCTTAATACCTGGGTGATGAACTAATTTGTACCGCAAACCCCCATGACACAAGTTTACCTATGTAACAAACCTGCACTTGTACCCCTGAACTTAAAATAAAAGTTAAACAAAAAAGAAAAACGATCACATATTATATTATTTCATTAATATGAACTGTCTAGAACAGATAAATCTATAGAGACAGAAAGTAAATTCATGGTTTTCTAGGGTTAGGTGGTGGTGGAATATGGAGTGACTCTCAGAGATAAAACTGTTACAAACTTGAATTGCTGTGATGCTTGTACAGCTCTGTTAATATACTAAAATCATCTAATTATATACTTTACAAGGATATATTAATCATGTCTCAATTAATGTATTTTTAAAAGAATGATTGATAGACAATACGAGCAATTTAATGTATAAGATAGCCATTGCTTGGTAATTGAGAAAGCCCACTTTAAGTGTTCTCTTTTTTTTTTTTAATTTAGAGACAAGGTCTCACTATGTTGTCCAGGCTGGTCTTGAACTCCTGTGCTCAAGCAAACCTCCCAATTTGGCCACCCAAAGTGCTGGGATTCCAGAAATGAGCTGCTGCACCCAGTCTAAGTGTTCCTTTGAAGTCATCTCAACCTTAACACTCTTGAGTTGTCATTTTTCTTTCCCTCACATGAACACATCCTAGATTCCAACTCTACCATCTCATGCCATTTTTTGAATGCTTTTTGCATAAGTAGAGAGACTTCGGGTTTATGGACTCTATTTTTCACACTTCTATATTTGCTGTTACTTCAGCTTAGGATGTCATTCCTCATTTTCATCATCACCTCCCACAAAATCCCATTTACTTGAACACTTAGCTCAAGATCCAGCTTTTCTGCTAAGTTCAGTAAGACTTTCCACTAGCTCTTGGTGAGGATCTCCGTTATTGGAAGGGAGTTAACAAATAGTTCCAACATGGTGTTTTGTCACACTAAGAAATGACTTTAAGGATAAGAGCAATCCTATTTATCTCTAAATTGTTGTGCCTAATACCTAGGAGGTGCTCAACAGATTTTTATAAAATGACAAAATGGAGGGAGAAAATAGGGAAAAAATGGTGATAAAATTGTGTATAAATGTGGACTGCAAACTTATGGATCATTTGAAGGTGTAGACTTTCAAACAGCCTAGGCTAGAATCCAGGAGTATAGGGTTATGCCACCTGGACAGTGAGTAGAACCTGGGGCTGGAGTTGAGATAGAATTCTTTGAGCCAGTGTGTGATTATAAGTAATTGAAGACAGAGGTTTCTATACGGATGAGGAGATGATTAAGTGTCTAACCCTGAAAGTTTTAGTTTACCAAACATAAAGATGAAAATTTCCACTTGTGAAGACTCAGTCATTCACTGGAGTTCTTTATTGACCATTATAGCTAAGAATGCAGACCCAGAATTTATGGAAAGGAACAGATAACAGAAGAGAAAGTTCAAAAACCAAAGAAGAAAATAAAACATGTCTGAGAAGCGATTTGAGGTGTCCAGAGTAATTCTGCTCAGATTTTCTAGCTAATCTCTGCAATAGGGATTTCATCGTCTCCTTGGCTCATATCTCTTTATCCTCCAGCATGAAGAACTATAAGCTGGATGCCCAGGTCTCATCTCTGTGGTGGACTCTTCTCCTTACACATGCCTGTGTGTTTAATAAAATCGCTTCTTTAATTGACAAAGTCCTCCTTTTCTGCAGGGGCCCACTTTACTCACTTCACCTCTGATATCCAACACAGAACCCATTATTCCTTCCTATATGTGTATTATAATGTACACTCATAGTATAAAAATTATCACATATTAGGATAACCAGCTGCATAGTTATGTTTCCCCTCAGTAGTCAGTAAGCTCTTCAGTCTCAGATATATCTTTATCTGAATAGGATCTGAGTTTACCTTTAGTATTCAGCATTCACAAAATGTTGAATTTTTCAACTTCTGTAATTTTCTCTCTCGTGACGTCCCTTTTTTTCAGGGAATGTCTCTACTTTTAAAATTCCCTCCACTAAATGGGGAAAGTGGGACAGAGGGAGATGGAGAGAGAGAGAGAGAGAGCGAGAGTGAGTGTGAGAGAAAACATATCAAGGTTCTGAAACTGGACCTGGTTTAGAGTCCTGGCCGTTTTACTTATAAGGTCTCTGCCATATAAAAACTTCATGACCTTTCTAAACCTAACTTTTTTCACTCATGAACTAAGAGTGATCACTTCTTCATGCATGATAAATATATAGGATAAGGCTGGGCATAGGAGTGTGTTCAATAAATGGTAGCTGTTACCATTATCTTTAAAACAATTTCAAGTGTATTATATCTATTAATGAAGCACAATAAAATTTTTGAAGATGCAGAAATTGATAAATAGTAGTGTACCAATAAATTTAATTTCAGCATTTTCTTCCAGAAAGCAAATTCTAATAATACGAAAATACATCTAGTAAAATTATCATTATAATTTTGATAGAAGAGTGATCTTTTTATATCTTGTTAATGTGTAGGGGCCTCTGGTAAGCTTACTAAAATTTGTTTTACAAAATTATGTGATCTAAAGAGAGCACAACTGTTTCCAGTTTTAAGCCTGAATTAACAAACTTTAATGTAAAGCTTATTTTTAAAAAGTATACTACACAAAGTTGCCAACATGATTTATCAAATTAAAAACAAACATAGCTTAATGTGGTTTACAAGTTACATTTATTATTTTCTATAGTATCTAAAAAGTAACATATTGTTAAGACTTTGTTAAAAATAACTCTTTACACAGCTTTTGGAAGCTAACTGGCAAACAAGGTTTACAAGTAAAAGACATACTTTTCAAACCAAAATCAGTTTGTTGTCTTTATGCAATCTACAGAAGCAAGTTATGATTCAGTTTAAGTATCTGAAGCAGTTTCCACAGTAAAGGATTCCCAAGAAATAGAAAACAGAGAAGCTTAGATGAAGCACCAACTGTCACATTTTCACCAAGTCAACACTGGTTCCTCACTGGTCCCCATAACATGACAGAGAGCAGAGGGAGAAAGGGAAGGAACACTTAGAGAGGAAAAAAACACCCTGAAATTACATTCATTTAGGGCATCCCCTAAAGGCATCTTGGTTAGGTTATTCAATTTCTGAGGGGCAAAAAAAGATTATAATAATTAAGGTTGAGATCATGCATTCAGAATAAAATACAATTACTGATCCATAAATTATATGGAATGTTACATAACATACTTAAAGGATGATATTTAAATCAATAACATAAATTTTCTTTCTGAATCTTTTAGGACTTAGCAGGCTCACTGAAATCAATCTTCATACAGTCGGAATAACTTGCAGAATCTCAAACTACATGGAAGTAAATGACTATATTTATATGAATAAGTCAAAGGACAACTATTTATGTCTATATTTAAAAAATAATTTCATAGTGAAAACTAATGTTTAGGATTTTACAGTTCTTTGAATATAAAACATTTTATAGAGTATTGATGTATATGATAAGATTAAAAACATTGAAAATGTAAATATATAAGGGAAAACTCACTTGTACATACTAATGTTATAAAACAACAACAAATTTAAACTTTTATCTCCTAATTCATAGTTCCCATAGTTTGAGTGACCATTGTCTTTCTCTAAGTTATAAAGAATTACAACGTACGGTAAAAAGTACCTTAAAGTTGCCACAACTTCCCAGTTAAGGGTCAAGACACTGTGAGAATCCCTGTACATAATGGTAGCTCTCAACTCTTCTAATTCATGTTTAAACATACATTTGTCAGATCTTATATATTTAATGTTACATTAGAAATAACTGGTAAAAATACATCAATTTCATAATAAGGTAAAGCTTGAGTCTATTAACATATTATCTATTACATCATTTTAGTAAATGTATACTTTTTTAAAAAATAGGTGGAAATGAGAAGAAAATGCAAAAAAATGTAAGACTTAACTCTCCTTTATGCTTCCTGTTTCATGAATCTGCCCTGTTCGAGAGCCAGAGCTTAGGTGGAACTAGCCAGAGATGAGAAACCAGGAGCTCGAGCACAATGAAATCCTATTCATTCCCCATTCCAAAATGAAAAGAAAACAAGAACATACAAAAATAAACATAGAGCTCCAACCAATCTTTTTCAAATGCAGTTTTAATCAGCCCAAGAATCTCTGAGGCTGATCTCAAAGGCACTTTCTAAAGAACTACTCTCTCCTTTCTTCCAATTGACATTTGTCTAGGCAAGTTGATGATTTAATAGCCGGTAGCATTTCACCATCCCACATCAGGAAAGTATTTGCTTACCTGTGAGTCTTAATAGTGGTGACTTGAAGCCCATTAAATTATACATAAAATATACAAGAAAGCCCCTGCTGCTGCTGATCTCTATCACCACTTCCCTTCATTCCCTAGAAGGCACACATCATATAAGCCATGTAGAGAAAACAAACATGAGATTGTCAAATGGCCACTTTAACCCACTTTAAACTCACTGCAGCAATATTAAGGGTTCTCTGGACTTGTTAGATATAATGCTAAAAAGTGAATTGGCATGAAGTCTTGTGAATATAAGCTTAATTACCACGGGTTGTAAAGAATTGATTATTATCTCTACTTTTTCTGATCTTTTATTCCTGGCTTAGGCTTTCAACATTTTCAGATATGTGAAGAAATATGCAAAGAGGTGGTAAGTGGGATTAGATCTGGCTTTGAATAGGTGACTTTTCCTTAGCTTTGTCAAAATAGGCACCTTCTTTAGTAGCGTGAACATCTCTATCATCATCTATCATATGAATGTGTGATGTATTTTTGTCATTTCGCCTCAAGCGGTAATTTTTATAAGCACGTTGAATGATGGTTGCTGAAACTGCCTCTTGTTTTCGTTTCAAAGTAGTCGTAATTGGCTCACATGTGATCTTAAAAGGGTTGGCTAACAAAAACCCTGATTCTATTTCTGAAAGAAGTTTCTCCATCCTCACATCTTTACCCATAACTCTCTTTGTAAAAGCAAGTAGGATATCGAGGCAATGAATTCTGTCCCCAACAGCCATGGGGAGGTCCAAAGCAATGAGCTGGCCCTTGTTTGGTTTTGCCATGAAAAGAGGAGGATCAAGAGCAGCTGCAAAATCTGAAAGCTTGCTAGAGTCTATGTACTGGGTCCTATCAGGATCAAACCTTTTCCATACCTGAAAGAATTTCCTAAAATCATCTTCACTCAAGGTCTTGTTTTTCTTCTTAGAAGCAATATTTAAAAACTCCATGACAACAACAATATACATATTTACAATGATCAGCCATGATATGAGGATATAACTGACAAAATAAAAAATCCCAACAGAGGGGTTCCCACAATCTCCTCTAACTTGAGTCCCAGGGTTAATTTTATCAGGATCACAGTCAGACCATTTACTGTTGAAAATTGCATCAAGCATCCCATCCCAACCAGCAAATATTGCAACTTGAAAAAGACAGAGCATACTGCTGCCAAAGGTTTCAAAATTAGACACATCATTAATTCCAGCTTCTTTTTTAACATAGGCAAAATTGTACATTCCAAATATGGCATAGATGAACATGACCAGGAAGATGAGAAGAATGATGTTCAATAATGCCGGGAGGGACAACATCAAAGGAAGCATCAGATTATGAAACACCTTTGGTCCTTTTCCAAGACGCAGCATGTGAATGATCCGTGAGAGAAGTATCAGTTGCTCAAATGAAGGAGACACAAGGTAGGATCCTACTGTCATAGGCAGACATAGTCCTGGGGGTGGGAAAAGATAAAGCAGGCTATACAATTATTCAAACACAATTGTATTTTGAGGACTATAAATTATTTTACACTTAATCGTTTTTCCCTATATTTTATTAATCCTTTATTGATCCCTTCCATTTTACTAATCATTCTCATTTAACAGTTAGTATGTTGAAAGTTTGGGTCGGCCAAACACCAACTGTATCAATGCTTATGGTATCTAGCTAAATTTGGAAGATTATTTTTCTGTAACATAATCTAAGAGTAGCACAGATCAAGCAGTTGTGGAATTACAGATGACCTGATTCTGTAATGTAGGACAATAGTCATAATTTTTTATTGCTATTGGATCAAGAAATTTTTTATTGCTATTGGATCAAGAAATTGGATCATAAATTTTTATTGCTATTGGATCAAAAATATGCAACTTTTATTGAATGCCCAATAAATATATCACATCAATATGCAAAGATGAATGACATGATTTCTGTCTTCGGGAACCTTATAATTTAGAAACTAGTGATAGACATTTAAAATAATTATAAGGCAGAAAGACCTAATTGGTAAATATAATTACAGAAATGTCTGGCATTTCATGATTCATAGATTATAATTTAATTTCTTTATTTCATAAATAGTACTGGGGCTCCAGGAACTTTAAATATGAGTTGAATAAATAAGTCTTTCTTTCTTAGAACTTTTTTGTAACTGAGGTAGTTAGATGAGGGAAGTATGGCAGTGATTAACACAAGAACTATCAAACATGTTAAAATTATAATTACATTAAAGACATGTTCTCTGGAAGTATTAGAGAGAATGTAGTTTATTTTGAGTTGAGAAGGTAGTGGAAGGAAGAATCCCAAGAGACTTCTAAGTGATACGGGAGGTTTGTTGAATCTGGAGGAATCATGTCTCACATTTCTGTTAAACTTGGTCTCTGTCTAAGATAACATTTCTCGCTGATGTTCTATCCTATCAATACCCTATCTCTATAGTGCTTTAGTGAATCTTCTACTCTGACCTAAATTCTCATTTCCCTTCAACCTTCCAAATTCTTTCATTATGATGGAAGTATCACTAAATTGTGAATTAATTCCTCTGCATTCTCATCACTAATTTTTTAACCCAATCTCTTTTTTTTTAGGGGGGGGAGGTTCTTTTTTTAAATTTTGTTTTTCTTTATTTCTTCTAAAAAAAACCACCAGGATACATGTGCAGAACATGCAGGTTTGTTACACAGTGATACATGTGCCATGGTGGTTTGCTGCACCTATGGACCAGTCCTCTAAGTTCCTTCCCCTCATGCCCCACCCTCCAACAGGCCCTGGTGTGTGTTGTTCCCCTCTCAGTGTCCATGTGTTCTCATTGTCCAACTCCCACTTATAAGTAAGAATATGTAGTGTTTGGATTTCTGTTCCTGTTTCAGTTTGCAGAGGATGATGGCTAAATCTGGCTCTATCTTGAAGCCTCTATTTCCCTTGCAACCCTCTCAAATACAGGGAGCTCATTCTTCCCCACTCCACTTTCCTCAGATTAGAAAGAAAAAATATATATCTTTCTTTCTTTTCAATATGATTTCTGGTCACTTTTCCTTCCTATTATCTTTATAAAGAAAGAGATTTTTGACACTGTGGGTCATGCCATTCAGCTATATCATTTTCTACCATTCCTTGGCTCTATAGTCTACTCATTCTTCATTCATATTCATTGAATACTTCAATAATTGACTCAATCTCTCTCATTTCACCTTAGCATCTACCATCAACAATCCATTTAAAAGCTGCTTTCTGTCTTTGGTCTTCTCAAGTTATTATATTCTTCTCCATGATTTTACAAATCCACACTTACAATCACATTCTGGACCCAGGATACCTTGCCTTCTGAAATTTCAAATTCAAACTGCTTTCTCTCTGACTGCAATTGCTTTTCGTTCCAGTTCTCTGATGAAGTCCCCTTCAGTCTTACAGGACTCTAATTCCATCCTTCCTCTGCCTTCCTCCTATCAGCTCCCTCCTGTCTTCACATACTTTTCTATCAGTTTTTCTGATAGTTTCTTCTTTTCTGAAACTTATGGTTTTTTTCAGTAGTTAGTTGCATTGTTTCCACTATCAACTGAATGAGTGAATATTTGGAAGCACATCTGGGCAAACAGTTTATCTACATTTTCTACTACTCAATACATAGAATAGTGCTTGATGCAGTAAACCTAAATATTGTTCCTACTCTCATGGAACTTACATCATAATATGTGTGTTACGGGGAAGCAGACAAACTTCTCTCTGCCCAAAACTCTTTGACACTAAATTCTTTGCTTGGCTATCTCCTTATCTGAAAAGTCTCTAATTAGATTTCACGTCTTCCATAAAGTTTTCTCCGACCTCTACTCACTGATTAGGTGACCTCCTTCTGCTATGCTGCTGCAGCACCCTGTGCCTTCCCTACCATAACCTTAATAGCACATATTAAAATGTACTGTTTAATTATCTATATCCTTTAATAGACTGTAAACTATGTATACACAGAAATTATACCTATCTTGTTTACTACTGAATTTTTTGCATATAATACAGCCTTTATTCACAAAGAGAATTATCAAGTATATTTATTAAATAAGAGAGAGATCTCCAAAGTAAGAGAAAACAAGCAACAAATTTATTAAAGCCTGAAACTCTAGTATTGTATAAGTTATAAATAGTTTTAGAGATTAGAGAGAAGGAAATAATAGCAGACTTGAAAGGTTACATCATTCTAAGGCATAAAGATCTTTCTAGCGTCATCCAGAAAATTAATGTATATTACAGAATGAAGGGGTGACTAAACATTCACCTGGTGGCTTGTGATGCAAAGTCTATGTTATTAGTCCAAGAAATATTTTTGAACATCTTATCTCTATCAGGCATGGGTGGTACATGTATGAATACAAATGTGAAGCATTCCTGTTGAAAATAAAAGAAGATCCCTATCTGTTTTGCTTATTAGAAGACTATATTTCATGAGATATTTAGTGTAAGAGCTTGCTTGAATTAATATTATTATGAATAAAAATTTGACTAAAGAAAATCTCACCTGTGATGGAGAAAATAACCACCATAAAATCAAAAATGTTCCACACAATGGTGAAATAAAAACAACGGAGAGCGATGAGCTTCAGTATACATTCCATAGTATATAGCATAACAAAAATTGAGTTAATCCAGTAGAGAGCAATGTACATTTCTAGACTCTGACCATCAGTGTCTATCATCATGGCTATTGCTTGGAAACATATAAGAACCATAACAATGACATTAAAAACTTGGCTTGTTACCAAGTCAAAAATGAATCCTTGGAGTTTGTTCTGTGGGTAAAAAAACAGGTGTAATAGTCCCATTAATAGGATACATATACATATATATGGTCTTTATACTCTACAACTTTCTTCCCAAAATAAACGAGAGTGTGAACCTAAATTTTTGTCAAACTATAACATATAGTAAAAACAAATAAACAAACAAAATGACCATGAAAAGCTTTGTTAAGGGACACAAAAATTTTGTCAAAAGCATTTGTTAAGGCTTTTAAAATAATGTATAAAAAACACCTCCATTGAAGTTTCAAAAAATCTAGACATTTTCTTACTCGTGGGCGAGGTACTGGTCTTTGAGAGTCCTCATACATTAACTTCTTCAGCCTGCGGTACTGTTTTCTCTGTTTAACTGTGATAAAGATATTTGAGCCTCCCAGGTAAAGAAAGGAAAGAAAAATATATTAAAATCACACTTAATCCAAATTTTCCCTTATATTAGTATGCATTTTAAAGACTTGGCAATTATTGATTTACTCTTCTAAAGAAAGGCTTAACTGCAGTGAACGAAATCATGTTTGAACATGTCTGACTTTCTGCCCAAAAATCCATACAAAGCACATACAGAATACACGACGATAGTGACAGAAATTCAGTAATCTCTACGGGCACTCTCTTAGGGAAGCGTCAACTCTATTTTCACATAGGGTTGTAGAAGAGGGCAAAGGAGAAACAGCAGGGGATATCTGGAAATATTTACTAAGAAAGGTTGAGTTCAACAGCTAAAGGAAAAGTTGATTTGTATCTTTTAATAAGCAGAAATAAACAGAAATGATCATATGTGATCATTTTTATATGACTGTATATTGTTTTATTTTTCAAATACTATCAGAAGATTTTTTTTACTATTATTCCAAAAGTACCTTGTGCTTGCTTCTTCATAGCACGTTTGAGGACTTACTAATTTTTGTGTTTATAATGCTAATTTCAGTATCTTATGTAATATATGTGAAGTGAATAATGTCATGTCCTAGGAATTAGGAATTGTTACTGCTCTAAATCAGGACCTGCTCGCTTAAATTGATGGCAAACACCAATTCGAAGCCTAGAAGCAAATCTTAGTATGTTATCCTGCAGGGTTGATATTCGTAGAAAGCTGAAGCATCCAATCAAAATCACATTTGATCACTCGGCTGTCTACTCCTATTTCACTGGTGGAGACTCAAGAGTGATATACAGTAGTTCCCCCTTATCTGAAGTCTCACTTTCCACAGAGTCAGTTAGCCATGGTCAACCACAGTTGGAAGTTATTGCATGAAAAAATACTAAAAATAAATAGTTAATACATTTTAAATTTCATGTGGGTCTGAGTTGTGTGATGAAATCTTGTGCCATCCTGCTCTGTGGAGATTGGAATGTGAATCATCCCTTTGTCCAGCATATCCACTCAGTCTATGCCACCCACACATTAGTCACTTTGCAGGTATCTCTGTTATCGCAGCGATTGTGTTCAAATAATCCTTATTTTAATTAATAATAACCCCCAAAATGTAAGAGAAGTGATGCTGGCATTCGAATATGCCAAAAGGAAGCTGCAAAGTGCTTCCTTTAAGAGAAAAGGTGGAAGTGCTTGACTTAAGGAAAGAAAATATATATATATATGCTGAGGCTGCCAAATCTATGGTATGAATGAATCTTCTGTCCAGGAAATTGTGAAGAATGAAAAATAAATGTATGCTTGATTTGCTGTTATACTTCAAACTGCAAATGGCCACAGTGCATGATAAGCCTTAGTCATGGAAAAGCCATCTTAACGTGAACAGAAACATGTTTTGATTTACAGCAATCAGGTTAGGTACTACCCTGCAGTTTCAGACATCCACTGGAGGTGTTGGAACAAAGTCCCCATGGATAAGGAGGGTCTACTGTACCAGATTTTACACATGGCTAAAGTTTGATTACATGGCTGAAGATAAAATTTCAAAATTAAACTATTCTTTCCTTTGACTTTTTTGGAAGGCGTCCCAAAAGAGATTAGGTGCCTGTGTAAAACAACTCGACTTACATGTCTTTTTAGTCGTTTGCATTTGTGGAGGCCCTGAAGGAAGTCGCTTTTTAGAAATGGTATGAAACAGTAGTTACTCAATTCTGTCTCTGAACTCTGTCTTATCGGGTTCAAGCACTCCTACTTAGGCCACCCAATTAGGATTTATGACTCTCTCTACTTCTAGCAGAAAGAACTACTCTAACTTAGAAAGATGTCCATGCTGGCTGACTCTGAAGGCTTTAAATATAACAGTGAGTAAAAGAGTGCTTTTTTTTTCTGGAACTCTTCACATATTTGTTAAGATAGAAAATTTTACTTACAGTATTTATTTTTCAGTACATCACAATTTTCAAAACACTTGTAATTTTTACACAGACACTTATAATTTTTAACTTTTAAACTTGACTGTGTAGCACATATTTTGGATTTAAAAGTCAATGTAAAGATGAACATTTTGGCAATGTTCATCAAAGTGCAGGAACATTAATCATGATTTTTTAAGATACATGTCAAATAAAAATGACATTAAGCTGAATCCAAAGCCAATTATTTGAAGCAGGGCATTTATATATTTATGTATATGCCTGATTTCCTCAGACATTGGATAAACAAATAATATTTATACTTATCTTTATTTTATGCTTGTTGAAATTATCAATAATAACACTAATCAGCATACTCAGAGGGAGAAATACTCCAAATATAATAAAGTTGATAAAGTAACAATACATGTAGATGTTGACTTCAAAATGAGGCTGTATATTTACCTAGAAGTTTAAAATAAGCAAATTATTGATATCGGCTTTTTAAAACAAGTTTTATAAAACAATTTATGACAAGAAAACCCAACAATGAAACTGTTTTCTTTTTGCTCTTTGGCAAAAGGATATCATTGCTTTGTATGAATGTTAAAGTTCATTTCATTCATTTAACCATTGTTGCAAAATCTGGTAACCTTTCAAATGAGCCTATGGGACCTCAATCATTGTATATAATAACTCTAGAAGAATTTCACTGCCAATGAAATATCCAATCTGAAAAGCGTTTAATTTCTATTCATTATTACTGGTGTCCTGTGCTCAAATTGCAAAAATGAGTTTGCTTGTATCCTAACAATGACTTTAAAATGACATTATACTTACAGCAACAGAATCAATTGCTGAATTCATAATAGTGATCCATCCATTAAATGTTGCCTGTAAAAATGACATGCATTTAAAATTTATGCTTCCTGGCAAATAAAAAGTAAAATCTTAACCTGTTATTAGTGCACTGAAACATTTGGCATAGGTTTGCCACACTTCCATATACTATGTAATTGGGATTCTCAACATTTTCATTATTATATTGTCTGTTAACAACTATTTCAAGTACTTAGTTTATTTGTAGTTAGTAACAAAATATTTTAAGATAGTATGACTAGAAAAAGATAAATAGAGAAACAAATATATAAATGGTAAATAAATACATGCGGCCATGTGTCATGGTGACTTGTAGTTGCTATACATTTTCTTTTCTGTGAGAGACATAAGAGGAATTGTTCAACTCTTCACATCTGCTAGATACTGAGTCACTGAGTAGCAGTTCCTCAAAATGCTACTAAAAAGTAGCAACTTGGATTGGACCAAATAATTATTACCTGTGATGGTTAATACTGACTGTCAACTTGATTGGATTGAAGGATGCAAAGTATTGATCCTGGGCATGTCTGTGAGGGTGTTGCCAAAGGAGATTAACATTTGAGTCAATGGGCTGGGAAAGGCAGACCCACCCTTAATCTGGTGGACACAATCTAATCAGCTGTCAGCAAATATAAAGCAGGCAGGAAAATGTGAAAAGACGAGACTGGCCTAGCCTCCCAGCCTATATTTTTCTCCCATGCTGGATGCTTCCTGCCCTCAAACATTGGACTCCAAATTCTCCAGTTTTGAGGCTCGGACTGGCTATCCTTGCTCCTCAAGCTTGCAGACAGCCTATTGTGGGACCCTGTGATCATTGATCATGTAAGTTAATACTTAATATATTCCCCTTTTTATATATATATATGTGTGTGTATATATATTCACATATATATGCTATATATACATATATATCCTATATATATATATGAAGGAAGTGGAGAAGCAAGTAAATTTAACAGAGGAAATATAGATACTGGCCCAAACTATTTTTACCACCACTGATCAAGTTATGGGATAATGTATTAGTCAGGGTTCCCTAGAGGGACAGAACTTATGGGAGATATATATATATACACACACACACACACACACAAAAATATATATATATAGAATATATATTATTATATGGGATAATATATAATATATAATGGGATAAATAATATATAATGGGATATATAATATATATTATATAGGATAATATATAATAGGATATATATTATATATATATAAGAAGATATATATATCCTATTAGTTCTGTCCCTCTAGGGAAACCCTGACTAATACATTACCCTATAATCTGATCGCTGGTGGTAAAAATAGTGTGGGCCAGTATCTGTATTTCCTCTGTTAAATTTACTTGCATCTCCACTTCCTTCATCCAATGGGGCAGGGACAGTATTTAACTTTCATCTCTTTTTTTTTTTTTTTTTTTTTTTTGAGAGAGTGTCTCACTTTGTCACCAGGTTGGAGTTCAGTGGCATGATCTCAGCTCACTGCAACCTCCACCTGCCAGGTTCAAGCAATTCTCCTGCCTCAGCCTCCCAAGTAGCTGGGACCACAGGCGTGCACCACCACACCCAGCTAATTTTTGTATTTTTAGCAGAGATGGGGTTTCACCATGTTGGCTAGGATAGTCTTGATCTCTTGACCTCATGATCTGCCCACCTCGGCGGCCTCCCAAAGTGCTGGGATTATAGGCATGAGCCACCGCGCCTGGGCTGTCTCTTTAAATTAGCCTAGTGTTGTATGTTGCAGGAAGTCAGGGACCTCGAATGTACGGACCGGCTAGAGTCATGGTAGAGGAACATAAATTGTGAAGATTTCGCTTTAATATGGACATTTATCAGTTCCCAAATTAATACTTTTATAATTTCTTACGCCTGTCTTACTTTAATCTCTTAATCCTGTTATCTTCGTAAGCTGAGGATGTACATCTCACTGGTACCTCAGGACCACTGTGATAATTGTGTTAACTGTACAAATTGATTGTAAAACATGTGTGTTTGAACAATATGAAATCAGTGCACTTTGAAAAAGAACAGAATAACAGCGAGTTTTAGGGAACAAGGGAAGACAACCATAAGGTCTCACTGCCTGCAGGGTTGGGCAAAAAGAGCCATATTTTTCTTCTTGCAGAGAGCCTATAAACGGATGTACAAGTAGGGAAGATATCACTAAATTCTTGTCCTAGCAAGGAATATTGATATTAATACTCTGGGAAAGGAATTCATTCCTGCGGGGAGGTCTATAAACAGCCACTCTGGGAATGTCTGTCCTATGCAGTTGAGATAAGGACTGAGATAAGCCCTGGTCTCCTGCAGTACCCTCAGGCTTACTAGGATTGGGAAACTCCATCCTGGCAAATTTTTGGTCAGACAGGTTCTCTGCTCTTGAACCCTGTTTTCTGTTAAGATGTTTATCAAGACAATATGTGCACCGCTGAACATATAGACCCTCATCAGGAGTTCTGATTTTGTCCTTGTCCTGTTTCCACAGAAGCATGTGATCTGTGTTCTGCTTTTTGCCCCTTGAAGCATGTGACCTACTCCCTGTTTGTACACCCCCTCCCCTTTTGAAATCCTTAATAAAAACATGCTGGTTTTAAGGCTCAGGTGGACACCATGGTCCTACCAATATGTGATGTCACCCCCGTCGGCCCAGCTGTAAAATTCCTCTCTTTGTACTCTTTTTCTTTATTTCTCAGCCAGCTGACATGGAAAATAGAAAGAACCTACACTGAAATATTGGGGGCGGGTTCCCCTGATAGTTGTATGTCCCATTACATTTATCTACTAATTGCTAAAATATTTTATAACCAAATGTATTAATCACCCACATTTTGTCCTTTGCATTCAACCTACAATATGGATGAATATATAATTAATAAGGAAAAGTCAAAAGTGTACTTACTACTTGAAGCAGAGAAAGGAAACCATTTCCAACATTATCAAAGTTCATTTTTGCATTTTCCCATGGCATGGATTCATTAAACAGAAGGCTTTCACACTGACTCTTATTCATGACTTCAGATGAAGGAAACCTTTCTCCACTTGTTGGGTCAATGCATTCATAGAATCTGCCAGCAAATAAGTCTACTCCCATGATACTAAAAATCAGCCAGATCATCAGGCAGACAAGAAACACATTCAAAGTAGGTAAGGTTGTTTTGATCAAAGCTCTCACAACCACCTGGCATATATAAAAAATGTAAACTTTAGATAGGAAATCTGAAACTGTTTAGTTTTTGATCAGTTTGAAAAATACTAATTGATATAATGACATATTTTTTAAAAACCTTAAAAGGCTGTATCTAAAGATTTAACAGCCCACTTGCTGGTACTGGAATAACCTAAATAGCAATTCAATTTTTATTTAGAAAATACAATCAAATCAGGCCAGGCATGGTGGCTCATGCCTGTAATCCCAGCACTTTGGGAGGCCGAAGCGGGTGGATCACCATGTCAGGAGATCGAGATCATCCTGGCTAACATGGTGAAACCCCTTCTCTACTTAAAATACAAAAAATTAGCCGGGCGTGGTGGCGGGTGCCTATAGTCCCAGTTACTTGGAAGGCTGAGGCAGGAGAATCATTTGAACCCAGGAGGCGGAGCTTGCAGTGAGCAGAGATAGTGCCACTGAACTCCAGCCTGGGCGACAGAGCCAGACTCCATCCAAAAAAAAAAAAGAAAATACATTCAAATCCAGATATTCTTAAAATGTTTGTGCTAAAAAAATCATTAAATGACAATAGAGCTTATTAGTACAAATACTAGAAAAATAATTATTTTGCTGACTCAATATGTGTGTGTGTGTATATATATGCTTATTGATTTCCTGTATTGTGCCAGAAATGATCATTCAAGATAATTGAACCCATGTGTATGTATGAGGTTATCTTAAAATATATATATTATACATTTTAAGTGAAATAGAATATGTGAAAGAGTAGTCAGGGGAATCAGAAGACCAATAGATTGTACTGTCAATGAAGCCAAGGGAAGAGATTGCTTCAGGAAACTAAACGGGTTGCTGTACTTCACAAAGATTCAATCATCACTGAACCATTTGGTGTCACTGGTGAATCACTCCAGAGTAGGAAGCTTGGGAGATGAATCCACCACCTAAACTTGAATACCAGCAATAATCTGTAATCACTGTCATTATTTCCTCAACTGACCTCACTCTTTAAAATTCAATTCAGAATTGTATTCTTATTACTCCACTGAAGCTGCTAAGGCAAATGCAAATCAGTTGCTATATCTAATATAACAATATGTTTTACTATTTCTGCTACTTATTTTTCTCTTAGCTTCTTTTTGTTTGCGTGTGTGTGTGTGTGTGTGTGTGTGTGTGTGTGTGTGTGTTTGTTTTTTGTTTTTTGTTTTTTTAGTAGATATAGGGTTTCACCATGTTGGTCAGGCTGGTCTTGAACTCCTGACCTCAGGTGATCCACCCACTTTGGCCTCCCAAAGTGATGGGATTACAGGCGTGAACCACTGTGCCCGGCCTCTCTTTATTTTATACTTTTGCTTTCCCTTTCCTGACCTTCTTTCACTTTCTTCCTGAGGCACCATTGATTCGTTTTCTACCATTCTAACCTTTCCATCCTTCAGTCATTACTAGATACTAATACTTTGGCCTGCATATTCTTGCAGATATTCCATAGTTGTCTGTCTTTGAATTAATATTTTGGCTTTTAACTATGATTTCAGTAACACTTTTATTTCTAAAACTAGATCTTTTGTTAATACTTTTAAATATTTTGAAAGGTCCATTAATGGTTCTGCTAAAGAAAAATGCTATGTCTTTTAGAAAATCCACATATAGTGAATAAAAAGAGTGGATATAGTTGACACATATATTTGAAAAGTAGACAGCACCTAAGATCTTAAACTTATTAAAAACATAAATCATTAATTTTATAAGCATGTAGCTTCCTAATATACTCAATGATATACCTTCCTAATATACTCAATGATATACCTTCAGCGATAATTTACAGAACTTCCAGAGGTTGAGATGAGGCTTCAGGTCTGAACCCGACTTTGCTCTAAGCCTGGCTACTGTTTTCCTGACCTTGAATTGTCCACAGCCTTGTCTCATTGCCATTCTAATGAATGTACAGCATTAAATAGTACAGGGCCTAATTTCTGACAGAGTCAGTCTCCCTGGCAAATCTCTTCCTGCTTTTCTCTAAATTGGGGCAGACAACTTGCTGATTGTGTTACTTTTTTTTCCTCCCTATATGTCTAAACTTATTAGGAAAAAGAATTGGTATTATCTCGTTTTTTGAAAATAAAAAAGAGTTTGTTTATTTTAGCTACATACTTACTTAGGGGTGTGTATGTGTGTGTGTGTGTGTATTTTGAGTAAATAGGCCCTCTGTAGTTTACATGTTAGAATATTCTATAATGTTTTCCTATCACTGAACAGTATTTATACTGGAAAGGTGGCTGTCTTTTTTTTTTTTTTTTTTTTTTGAGACAGTCTCACTCTGTCACTCAGTCTGGAGTGCAGTGGAGCGATGTCGGCTCACTGCAGCCTTGACCTCCCAGGCTCAGGTGACCCTCTCACTTCACCTCACCTCAGCATCTCAAGTAGCTGGGACTACAGGTGCATACACCACACCTGGCTATTTTGTATTTTTTGTAGAGACAGGGTCTTACGTTACCCGGGCTGGTCTCAAACTCCTGAGCTCAAGCGATCTGTTCGTCTTGGTCTCCCAAACTGCTAGGATTACAGGTGTAAGCCACTGTGCCCAGGCTGCTTTGTCATTTTAACTTCAACCTTATCGAACCATTCAACCACCTTATTTTCAGCTTATTTTCCACCTTATTTTGGTTTAAAAGCACTGGGGAATATCACCACCTTGTGGATCTTCATGATATGGTTAATGAAGTCTGTTTCTTAAGTTATTATATGTTACAATTACTATTTTAGATTTTTTGTTTCTGAAGTGTATAATTAGGATTTTGCCACATTTGGAATTTTTATGTATTTACCACATAATCAAAATATTAATGTCCCAACACAAATAAATCAAATGTATTTAACAAACAGATCAGGCCTAAGCACTATTATTATGAGTCAATGACACATTTGTATGAATTACAAGAATATTATCAGGAATCATGGACTAAGTATATATACACAAATATAATTAATGTACTTAAGTACTTTATACAATCATATAAAAGTGAAATTATTAAAATTTCTGAAATTATTTTTTAAATAAAATACATATTTTTAATTACTTATATTTCTGTTTGTATGTATAATAACCACTCAAATTTTGAGAGAAAAATAAACATTCGCTTTTTACCAAGTGGAAAGAGTTTAAGTGTTATGGTTTCTTAATCAATAACAGTTTAAATGTAATATATAATGTTTAAAATACAGAGATAAAGGTTAAACGTTAATAATTTTCTCACTAGGTTCTACCATAGCAATGAATATGTGATATGAGGTAGTAAAGTGGTAGACTGGTATAAAAAAATCTATGTAAATAAAAATGCAAAAACACATAAATGTATTATAAAATAAAATAAAAGGTACATTTGAATGTGTTCTGTCATTTCTGTATACAATGGGTCACTGTATAGCTACATACTTATACTACTTGTGGTGGTCAGCGACTCCATTTTTTTTCTATTAGGTCGAGCATTATGCGATTTCCATTTCAGGTACAAAAGATTGAACACCGGCCATTTTATAATATTCAATCTATTTTCTTTACATTGTTCAGACACTGGCCATTTTATAATATTCAATCTATTTTCTTTACATTGTTCAGAAGAGGTTTTAACATGTGAGTGATGAAGACAGGACATCGCTTGTGATTGTGACATTTAAAAAATTAAATTTATCTTAAAATTCAAACTTTTCTTTCATTCAGTGAGTAATCACTTAGGACATACAATGTTTGTATAATTTTAAAGTTTGTTAACTAATCCAAGTTTCATTTTCTAACAATTGTATTTTTAAAATGGAGACAATTTCATTAATATGCATATGTATATGGGGTAGAAATATACTTTTAAAACTATATTTTCTCTCTCAAATACTAGTTTCTTTTACTTGTCTGTGTTGGTTTTTATACTTTATGAGGAATAAGAACGTAGAATCTTAATAAACGTACCTATTCCTCTCTGTTTCTAAGCAATGAAATGTAAGGTTTTTATTGTATTAATACTGTTAAAGGTACAAATGAGAAGAAAACAAAGCTTCCCAATTTGTGCAAATTTAGTAATTCCAAATAAAAATCTGTAGATATAGCTTAGAAACTTATCTCTTACCTTCATTCTTTCAAATTGAGATAGAACTCTGAGGGGCCGAAGGAATTTCATGGAAATAAGTGGTTTTAGTTCTTCCCGAGTTTTGCCTATTAAGCTAAGACAAAACACCTATATATATTTTTTTAAAAAAGTGAATAGGATTCCGTATTAATATAACATGTAAAATAAAATAAACTTTGCATTTATTACAACAGATATATACAACAAAAACTTACCAGTAAATTTGTGAATTACTTTTACATATATTTCAAAATACATTAATAATCACAGAAAGTTATAAGAAAATCGTTTAGTGTTAAAATCACTTTAAAAAGATAAAACTAAATTATTTTCTGGTAATAAGGAATGTATTTTAGTGAGATAAATAAAAGTTATATATTTTATACTCTTTATGATCAACTATTTATAGAGACATCTGTTTTCAGTTTGAAATTAGATTAAGAATCAGTTTCATAATTACTTGTAATACAGTGATCGTATGCAGATATTCATTAAAACAAAATAAGAAACATATTTACAAATGCATTCATATACAAATATGGTTAAGACAATATACAAGATAGGCTTTCAGAGGATAAGCATCAAAGAAGATATGAATATTGTTAAGTCAAAAGTACACACATTACAAAAAGTATAACCAGATACAAAGGTAAATTTTAAAAGTAAATATATTCAAGGTTAATAAATGTTCATAAATACTGACTAAGGTGGTAAAGCTAAGATTAACTTTTATTATATCTTCAGATTTTTCTACATTTTCAAGTCAACATTATGAAAATTTTCTTCTTTTTACCCTTTACTAAAGAGATAGCCTTGAAGTAGGCTTTGAACTTTGGGTATTATTTTCATAAGCATGAAGGAATCTGGACACAGAACAATGACTGGGAAACAAGAAGGCGAGTCGCAGGCATAGTATGGTTTGGCTAGAGCAAAAGGCTAATTTGAAAGAGTAAACTTAGGAAAGAGAGGTCAGCTATTTTAAATCATTAATTGTAGGTTGAGGAGATTCTATCATTATTTACAGAATAGAGAGCCATTCATTCATTCAACAAAAATACTGAGAACCTTCTAATATGACAGAAATTGTTCTAGGCACAGGACTTAAAGGAGGGAAGAAAACTAAGAAAAAATTCTACCCTAATGGAACTTATATGTTAGTGGGAGAAAACAGACAATAAACAAAATAAATGAACAAATGGTACAATATTAATAGGGGGTATGGAGATGAAGGAAGCAGACAAAGAGAAAGGGAGTATTGGAGTGGTTGCAGTTTAAATAGTGTTGTAAGGAAAGACATTCAAAGGTTTCATTTTGGCTAAGGCATCAATGCCAGCCAGTGTTCCAGTTGGAAGGAAAAATAAGTACACAGGCACTAAGAAGAAAATAATCTTGACATATTTGAAGTGCTCCATGAAAGCTGGTGCTGATGGATCAGTAAATAGACTTGGACAGGGGAAAGGGAGCATAACAGGGAATATGTTTGGATTACACAGATACTCGTAGAGCATTGATTGCAAAGATTGTTGATTTTACCCTGAATGAGATGGGTGTTTATCATAAGGTTTCAAGAGAAGTGACATGAGCTGACTTCCATTTCACAATAGTTACTCTGGTTGCTATGTGGAAAACAGAATGAAGGTGTGCAGGGCAGAAGCAAGGACACCACTTTGGAATCTATTGTAGAGATCTAAGTGAGAAATTTGGGGAGCTTGGATCAGCCCAACACTTGTGAACATCATAAGTAGTCTAATTGTGATATATGATTTAAGAGTTAAGCCAACAAAAAAAAAGACTTTAGGGTGCTGATATCATCAAGATATTATGCAACAAACTTACATGATTAGCAGTAAATTCAAGGTGATTATTGTAATAATCCAGGAATAAAGTGCTGAACTTTTAAAATTTTGGAAAGAGAAGAAAATGATAGATGTTAAATATTATGAACTAAGAAAGGTGTTATATACCAATAATGTAGATGGAGAGGGAAAGGAAAGATATAATAAACTGAAAGGAAGTGAAAGAGTAAGACTGAGGAAGAAAAAGTAAATCAAATAGCCTTTTAAATTTTCTTTAAAATACGTACAATAACAACCACGAAGTCCAGCCTGTACCAGCCATTAGAGAAATAGGCTTTAAAACCATATGCCATCCATTTTAGAAGCATTTCCAGAATGAAGATGTAAGTGAAGATCATGTCAGCATATTCTAATAAAATTTTAATTGTCTTTCTCTGATCAATATATATATCTTCAAAAGCCTGTGGGTTAAAAAAAACATATGATGATTAGGTGTAGAGGTAATTTCTAAAAACTCTTTTGACATAGAAGGGAACAAAATTTCATATCTAATAGCCATATGGTGAGCACTGTCAGAGGTTGTAGGCTCCAGGGCTGGTTCACTATGCTTGTATTTATTGACATAACCATAAGTATTATTATTTGACCCCATGCCTATGACAGACATCATTAATTGATCCCAGAACTAGTTCTTATATAGGCTAAACCTGGCTTCATAACTGTTTTAAATAGCAATCCAAAAATCCCCTCCAAAATCAGTTAATCAAACTTAAGAGATGAAACCTTTAGTAACATCTGACATGAATCTTATCTGTAATTCCAGGTAGCAATTCACAGATATATACCACTTATTCATAGAGAAACAGATATGTTTTTAAAATGTCTTTAGAAATCCATAAGGCTATCAGGTAAACCAGTTGAAATACTGAAGATTAATTAAAACTATAATTGTTTCTCCAAAGCTTCTCAGTTTTAATGTCAACCTTAATTTGACTATGGAATATGTAAAGTCTGATCATGTCATTGAAAGCAATTTCATAAATATTTTAGCACTGAACACAGGCAGGCAGACTTTCAATATCAATATACATAAAAGGACAAAAAGTAAGCAAGGATTAAAATAGTCTTGTATAAAGAATGATGTGATTCCTTTTTTTTTTAAATTAAACTTTAAGTTCTAGGGTACATATGCACAACGTGCAGGTTTGTTACATATGTATACATGTGCCATGTTGGTGTGCTGCACCCATTAACTCATCATTTACATTAGGTATATCTCCTAATCAAGTGGGCTTCATCCCTGGGAGCAAGGATGGTTCAACATACGCAAACCAATAAACGTAATCCTGCATATAAACAGAACCAAAGACAAAAACCACATGATTATCTCAATAGATGCAGAAAAGGCCTTGACAAAATTTGACAGCTCTTCATGCTAAAAACTCTCAATAAATTTGGTATTGATGGAACGTATCTCAAAATAATAAGAGCTATTTATGACAAACCCACAGCCAATATCATACTGAATGGGCAAAAACTGGAAAAATTCCCTTTGAAAACTGGAACAAGACAGGGATGCCCTCTCTCACCACTCCTGTTCAACCTAGTGTTGGAAGTTCTGGCTAGGGCAATCAGGCAAGAGAAAGAAATCAAGGGTATTCAGTTAGGAAAAGAAGAAGTCAAATTGTCCCTCTTTGCAGATGACATGATTGTATATTTAGAAAACCCCATTGCCTCAGCCCAAAATCTCCTTAAGCTGATAAGCAACTTCAGCAAAGTCTCAGGATACAAAATTAATGTGCAAAAATCACAAGCATTCTTATACACCAGTAACAGACAAACAGAGAGCCAAATCATGAATGAACTTCCATTCACAATAGCTTCAAAGAGAATAAAATACCTAGGAATCCAACTTACAAGGGATGTAAAGGACCTCTTCAAGGAGAACTACAAACCATGGCTCAGTGAAATAAAAGAGGAAACAAACAAATGAAAGAACATACCATGCTTATGGATAGGAAGAATCAATATTGTGAAAATGGCCATACTGCCCAAGGTTATTTATAGATTCAATGCCATTCCCATCAAGCTACCAATGACTTTCTTCACAGAATTGGAAAAAACTGCTTTAAAGTTCATATGGAACCAAAAAAAGAGCTTGCATTGCCAAGACAATCCTAAGCCAAAAGAACAAAGCTGGAGGCATCATGCTACCTGACTTCAAACTATACTACAAGGCTACAGTAACCAAAACAGCATGGTGCTGGTACCAAAACAGAGATATAGACCAATGGAACAGAACAGAGCCCTCAGAAATAATACCACACATCTACAGCCATCTGGTCTTTGACAAACCTGACAAAAACAAGAAAGGGGGAAAGGATTCCCTATTTAATAAATGGTGCTGAGAAAATTGGCTAGCCTAAGTAGAAAGCTGAAACTGGATCCTTTCCTTACTCCCTATACGAAAATTAATTCAAGATGGATTAGAGACTTAAATGTTAAACCTAAAACCATAAAAACCCTAGAAGAAAACCTAGGTAATACCATTCAGGACATAGGCATGGGCAAGGACTTCATGTCTAAAACATCAAAAGCAACGACAACAAAAGCCAAAATTGACAAATGGGACCTAATTAAACTAAAGAGCTTCTGCACAGCAAAAGAAACTACCATTAGAGTGAACAGGCAACCTACAGAATGGGAGAAAATCTTTGGAATCTACTCATCTGACAAAGGGCTAATATCCACAACCTATAAAGAACCCAATCAAATTTACAAGAAAAAAACAAACAACCCCATCAAAAAGTGGGCAAAGGATATGAACAGACACTTCTCCAAAGAAGACATTCATACAGCCAACAGACACATGAAGAAATGCTCATCATCACTCGCTATCAGAGGAAATGCAAATCAAAACCACAATGAGATACCATCTCACACCAGTTAGAATGGCAATCATTAAAAAATGAGGAAACAACAGGTGCTGGAGAGGATGTGGAGAAATAGGAACAATTTTACACTGTTGGTGGGACTGTAAACTAGTTCAACCATTGTGGAAAACAGTGTGGCAATTCCTCAAGGATCTAGAACTAGAAATACTATTTGACCCAGCCATACCATTACTGGGGATATACCCAAAGGATTATAAGTCATGCTGCTATAAAGACACATGCACACATGTTTACTGTGGCACTATTCACAATAGCAAAGACTTGGAATCAACCCAAATGTCCATCACTGACAGACTGGATTAAGAAAATGTGGCACATATACACCATGGAATACTATACAGCCATAAAAAAGGATGAGTTTGTGTCCTTTGTAGGGACATGGATGCAGCTGGAAACCATCATTCTCAGCAAACTATTGCAAGAACAGAAAACCAAATACCGCATGTTCTCACTCATAGGTGGGAACTGAACAATGAGATCACTTGGACACATGAAGGGGAGCATCATACACAGGGATAGCATTAGGAATGATGTGATTCTTGAAATGTACTGTTAAATGGAAGTAAATACAAAATAACAATAGATTTTATGACTTTTAATTGAACCAATTGTGGTATAAATGAGTCCATAAAGATTATAAACATAAAGTTCTTAAAAATTTTTTATTTCGTTACATGTATTTATTTATTATTCAATTATTCAGGTACATAATGTGAAATATAATAAAAAGATGTACAAAAGCCTCCACTTCAATTAGCATGGGCAGAGTAGATTTCACCAGACCAATGATCCTACTGCAAAGAACCAGAAAAACAGTACAAAGTTTTAAAAGCATTTGTTTTTAAAGGCATCACAGAGCTGCTGTATCAATAAAGAGCAGATGATCCCTAATTGTAGAAAGGAGAAGGTCAAGAATATGTTCAGAACAAAAATATTTAACATGTGAATTCTAATAAAAAGAAGGCTAGTATCAAATTAGGCAAGATACATAACTTAGGATAGTTCATAATAATAGAGGGATCAATACTACAAGTACATACATACTACAAGTACATACATCTGTATGTCCAAAACAATGGGTCATCAAACTATATAAAGCAAAACTGATGACACTAAAAGAAGGTTTAGAAAAAAAAGCAATCATAGTGGGATAATTTAACACATTATATCTATAGCTAACCAAAGAAAACATCTTTGCTATATCACTAAGGCTCCCATTATAGATGAGAACAATGGTAATAACAAACTACAATTGCACCCAGCTACACCATATGACACATGCTTTTCAAGTACATGTTGAACACTGTCGTAGATGGTGGAGTTGCCTACAAAGAACTCCTTTACTATCATATCTAACTATTTCACAGCAACCGAGTGTTGCTTGATAACACACAACTAAAGCCCTCTCTGGAGAATTACCTCTGCTATAGGAGAGCCACCCCGCCTGAGAGGCAATCTTTCCACTCCTAGAGGGACCCAGCACAACCAACGGCTGAGTGGAATAGAGATATAAATGCCAGCTCCCTTGAGTCACTCAAGGTGAAATTGTGTGGTGCAGTTTGGGCTCCAGAGCCTCCCTACAAGATCAAGCTGAAATGAGTCTTTCTTGAGGATTATGAAGAGGCCTACAATAGGGTAGGTGTCTTTTAAAAACTCTCCTTAAGGTCTACCTCTACCTCCTCTCCTGGTCACCTGATGTATAAATAGAGTCAACTCTCTTCATTCAGTGGCCTGGGAAGTACCAAGATTGCTAAGGAAGGAGAAGGATTATGTACCAGAAAACCTGGTACCTATGCAGGACCTAGAAACATGTATTAGCAGGAAATGGAGGAGCTTTCCTGGGAGGGGATCCAGAGAGGGCTGCGTATCAGTTTCCTGTTGTGACTGTAACAGATTACCACAAATTTAGTGGCTTAAAAACAACACAACTCTATATACTCTCATTCTTGATGTCAGAAATCACTGGGCTAAAATCGAGGTGATGAGAAGGCTAGTTCCTTTTGGTGGCTGAGGAGTCTCAGTTCCTTCCTTTTTCAGCTTCTAGTGACTGCTTATACATTTTGGCCTGTAGTGCATTCTTGTGTCTTCAAAGGATGACACCCTAATCTCTGCTTCTATCCTCACATCACCTTCTTTTCTGACTCAACTCCTATAGAAACTCTTTTGCAGGAACCATTGTGATTATATTAGGCTCATCTAGATAATTCAGGATAATCTCCTTGTCTCAAGATCTTTAACTTGATCAGATCTGCGAAGACCCTTTCGCCATATAAGTTAACATTCAAAGGTTCTGGGGATTATGTCATGGACATATTTGAGGACCATTAATCAGCCTACCACAGGCTGGATCAAAGGGGATAGAATATGAAGCTGGATAAAGGGAAGAATGTGTTGGTATGGGGGTCACAGTTAACTCCAGCACCACAGGAATTAACATCATATTGATTCATTATATTGATGATATCATGTTAATTAGACCTGATGAACAAGAAATGGTAAGTTCTCTAGATGCTTTAGAGAGACATATGTGCCTCCTACTCTAAGAAAGAGATACAATGCCTGATAGGTCTCTTTAGGATTTGAAAGCAAAATTTCACACTTGCGAATATTGATCCAAAGATGCATTATCAGGTGATGCAGAAGATTCCTATTTTTCAGTAGAATCTGATGCAACAAAAGATACTAAAATAGGTTGACTATATTCTAAGCAGCCTTTCCATTTGAGCCATATGAAGATCCATGATGCTAGCAGAATCTGTGATGGAGAAAGGCATAGTTTGGAGTATCTGACAAGTCCACTAGGGGGTACTTGTGTTTCCCATTCTCTCAACCTTAGGATAGGTGGATTCTGGGGTCTTTGCTCCCAGAAAGGTCATTAGGGTACATGCTATGTCTCCTACTAAAACTCAAGCTTAGATGTCATTTGCTCAATTTTTGATTTATTGTACCAGTCAACTAGTAAGAAAGAAAGAAGTTACCATACCAGCAAGGATAATTGACCCTGATCATTATGAGCAAGTGAGATGCTGTAACAAAATAAGAGGAAGAAGAAATACAAAAGTAACACACAGTTTGAATCTATTTTTAATAAGTCTGAAATGGATAAAACTAATCTATGGCAGTTGAACTCCACATGCTGGCTACCCTTGTGGAATAGGGAAGTAACTGAGGGGTAAGAGTGTTGTTCTGGCATCCTGGTAATGTTCTGTTTCTCAATCTAAGTCTGGAGAGGATGTGGAGAAATAGGAACACTTTTACACTATTGGCGGGACTGTAAACTAGTTCAACCATTGTGGAAGACAGTGTGGCGATTCCTCAAGGATCTAGAACTAGAAATACCATTTGACCCAGCTATCCCATTACTGGGTATGTACCCAAAGGACTATAAATCATGCTGCTATAAAGATACATGTACACGTATGTTTATTGCAGCACTATTCTAGACCATTCTTTTCACTTATTACTCTCTCTTGATGAATTGTAGTGTAAATATGTAGATACCTTCTGAATTTTTAAAATAGCTGCACAGAGTTCCATTGGATGGTTTTTTGTAGTATCAAGTCAGCTATTACAGACCTTCTTTTCTAACCCTTTGCTATTATTACAAAACATTCTTCAGTGAATTACCTTGTAGAACCATTTAATGTGCAGATATTTGTAGAATGTTTTTTAGAATTTATATTCTGGCTGCAGAATTAAGATTGTAGGGTCAAATACATTTGTAGTTCACAGATCCTTTAAAGCATATGCAATAGTTCCCTTTCCTTTGATAGGTACCAAAGTACAAGCATATTATAGCAGTTTTGGATGTGCAAATCATTAAAATGTTTCACACGTGAAAATTCATTAAAATCAGAAGAATCCGGTATCTATTCACATTCCATTTTCCCACTGTCATTCATATATTTTGAAATTCAATATTGCAAAATAATATATTAAAAATCAATATTAAATTTAATATTGAGTGATGCATATATAAACTTTCTAAGAAAGTATAATATTTAGATTTTAAAACTAAAATCACAGAATATGAAATTTGGTGCTCTTTGGTGCTATACTAAATATCCTTGGAAATGTAATCCTGGTTTTGACTTTCTAAATTAACAGAATCATGATACATTTGTTCCCAGCAAAGTATCAAACAGCCTGGCTGCTCACTTACCAGAGTGCCGGTGCTGAGCAGAGTAACAAGGCCAATAAAACACTTAAACCAATTGTTCTCTACAATCTTGCAGCAGGTTTTCCTGATGTTCTGCCAGATTTTTCCTTTCTTGGATGCTCCACTGGTTTGACCAAGTGATGATCCGCGTCCACAACCTGTTAAGATTGGAACTGGTAAGAACAACAATCTAGAAAACTCATGAAAAAGTAAACACCTGAAACTTTCTACTATGTGCCACAGCAATTATTTATTTACAAATTCTAGTCCAGGTTGTCTCTGATTTACAAACATTTAATTTATACCCATGGTGTAGTGACCACTGTAATCACTGACCAGAAAATGGAAAACTGGACTTAGGAGTTTGGTAGTAATGAGAAGAAAGGCATTGTGAAAGGCAGAAATGACCTAGAACATCTTGTCACTCTGCAAAACATTCTGAGGGTAGGTATTCACTAATACTGCAAAAGAAAATACACACAGATATTTCACTTCTGAAAGTTACATTTTGATATAATGCCTGAAAATTTACTCTTTGAAGATTCACATGGCATAACATGCATTCCTGTTTAAAAATATAAATACTTATGAGATGTTAAGAGGCATAAAATTAGTTAAATCAAATTAATTGCTTTGATTCCAGTTCTTATGTGGCTGGAAATGGGAATTTTTATTGAGACTATTATGGAAGTAACATGGACTGTGGAGTACTTTCTGGGCATAGTACATGTGTACGGGACTGCACTTTATGCTTTGGCCAAAAGGGTTGGCAAAATGGAAACCTGAGGCTGGAGAAGAGGTTGATATACAGGTGACAAAACGAAGAAATGGAGGTAGGTGGAGTTTAAAGCCAAAACATTTTATTTTAGAATTTTGTCTTCTGTTAAATAATACTATGAGTAGCATTGTGGCAGTGGAATATTATTGATAATGGTGATTCCAAAACACATTTTTCATGCTGTAAGTAATATTGCATAAAAATAAATAATGTTCATATTTGATTTTTTACTGGTAGTTATATCACTGTGTGCTTTAGAACACAGCACAATTTAGGAGTAAAACAGAAAATTGGTATAGTTAAAGCAGCACTGAAATGTGTGTGTATACACATACACATGCACACATATACCTATATATGTTGAAGTCAAATGAAGTGTGCTTAGATCTCATGAAATAGAGCCAATATTTAAGTTACTCATATAAAAACGGCCTATAACTGTCAGAGGAAGACAAATGGTAATGGTGACATTTATATATTTAACATGAATATTAAGAAATGTATAAAGATTCAGTCAACTGACTGACACACTGGATATGGAACATATACATATATTTTTGATATTTGAAAATTTTATTAAATTTTTACCTACATGTTGGTCTGTTTTAACAATGCATAATGATATTCTAGTTTAATAAATATTCAAAGAACAATTAAACTTCAACTTTAAAGATATTTTTCAATAAAATATTCAATGAAAATATTCATATTCATTTTACATATACACTAAAATGTGTACTTACCAAATACAAAAAATTACACCTCACAAATTGTTTTACTAATTTAGCTTTAAACACACATAAAAACTCCAGTGGCAACAGAGATGGAATTGAAGTAAGTCAATTCTGTTTTTCTACCATTAGTCACTATACTGTCATTGTTTATTCATAATCTATTGTTTCAAAGTAGGACATAAGTAGTACTGTAGAAGTTACAGAAATGAACTAAGTCCTGAAATGAGCTGGAGATTCCAAATTCTTACTGTTCAATCAACAATTGTTAATTGTTAAAATAAGTGACTTAGCTGGTAGTTGAGTCTGAAATGTGCAATGCCACCTATTTAAGAGAGTTATTTGAATTAGCTTCCAGGTAGAATATGTTTACTAAAGGAACATATACATTTTGACAACTTGTAATTAAAATTAGTTTCCTAGCAAGATTAACACAATTTTCTTACCATTTTTAGGATGCTTTGATCTTTCACTTCCATAGAACATTTCTTCTTCTTCAGAGATAGCAATATCAACGGTACTGCATTCAGATGAGCTAGACTGCTTTATTTTCTAAAAGGTGAAGTCCCACCAAAAAAGTTGTGATTAGTTTCATTTACCCACAGTGGTCAAAGTTTATTTCATTTTCAGAAGTGAGAAAAATTTTGTACAGAAATAATATTGTTAGGTTTAAAAGACCTTAGGCCGATTTCATGGCTGATATTAAAATCATATATATTGATAAGAATTGAAGTTTAAAACACTATTGTATGATACTTACTTTAACCTAAAATAACACTTAGATTAAAATTAATGTTTAGTTAATAACACTTTACTTCTTTAAGATGTATAGGTTGTCTCCAATTCACAAAAGGATTTGGGTTCCAAAGTTTTCTTGAAGTAAGTCACAAGGTTCCCATATATGCTATTTCAATTAGATGAGTAGAATCAAAACAAATCATCCTTTGATGCTAAAGATGGGTAGATCTTAGGTTTCACTGTAAAAATCAGTCCAGATGGTCTTATGTATGTCATCATAGGATGGGATTTATCATGAAGTAAAATGAGGGAAAGGCACAAGAAATAGGGATAAGGACAGGCCTGGGAAAGGGGCACAGCCTTATGAAAAGCACCCAGATGCAGAGATTGACCTTCTTTCTCTGCTTTTGACTGAAGTTCAAGGCTGGGTAGAATAAGGTGGTCATTGCTTTATACAGGTAATAGTGCAAATGATACTCTTTGCCTTTATTTAAAATTATTTTCTCACAATGCTTTATTTTACCTTATTTTGAAATAACTATACTATAAATCATTCTTTAAAATCACCGAGATTCTAAGGTTAATAGCATATAGGTAATATTTTCTAATTAAAACAAAAATTAAGGCAAGTGTATTTTAACATTTGGAATGAAACCAATCTTACTTCGTAAAAATTAAGAAAAAAATCTAGGTAAAGTAGAGTGCCAAAAAAAAAAAAAAAGAAATTGTCAATATTTTGTCCTGCCTCTTAGACTTATACACAGTAAGTGTCAAGGAAATGTAATTAGAAAGCTATTTTTGCTTTAGTCCTTACGTGGTCAGTTGTCAGTAAATCATTATAGTGCTCAATTTAAAAAAGTAAAGTATCCAGCAGAATATTATTCTTAAACAGATATTTTTATTATTTCTATTACTTTTATATATTCTTATTTATTTCTAATGAAATAAAATCTGTAGCAATATATTTATGTGAGACTAGGCATTAAGTAATTTAAATATAATATTTGGCACTCAGTAATTAAAATTATACATCATACATTTTTTCTAAAGAGTTGCAAAAAGCCTTGCACATATCCTATTTGATGTGATTTTTCCAAAATACCTGTGAGTAGGTATTATTCTAATTTTACAAATAAATCAATTAAGACTCAAATTATAAATCATTTATTTTGATAGAAGATTATTTAATGGCATAATAAAGTGACCATAATATACTTCTGCATTATAAAAAATATAAGTTATAAAATACGATGTGAGTTTTGATGTTATTTTTATGATAAACACACACTATATATATGCATATATATGTCAATATATATGCTTATTTTAATAAAAATAGGCTGGAAGTACAAATACCAAAGAAACAAAGGAGTGTATCTCTGAATTATCAGATCATTTATATATTTTTGTGTTTTATTTTTGGCTGTGGGTATACCAACATCCTAAGGAGTCATGGGCTACATAATCTAGAAAGCACCTAACTAAATATATAAATAAACGAATACATCTTTTGTGAGTAGTTAATCAACCAGCAAGACCTAATAACTATACAGCATAAATAATGCAATTTTGATATTTACAGTTGTTTTAAGTTACAGCTTTCCTATGTATTTTCATACTCCAGAATTTCTAAGGAGATTAGCATGAAGTTTTCAGGGAGACTCCAACATGATGTGCTGTGGCAAATAGCAATTTCACCCAGAAATGGATGGTAATCAAAATCTTTAATGATGATTGAGATGTGTGCTGAGTAAGAATTTATGCCTGTTTTATAGTAATGGTATTAATTTAAAAGGTAAATGAACCTTAGACTATTGGGCATGTGGATTAAAAATGTTTCTCTAACTAAAATAATGATGGCTTTAGTAAATGATGGAAGGACCTTGGATAATTGAAACTGAACTCCTGTTAGAAGACAATTTGTGAAGTTATTGTAGAGCGCATCTCCCAAAACAGAAGAGGTCTGGGAAACAAGATGGTGCCAGAGATGATGGGGACCTGTTAAGAGACATTCCCTGACCCTCCAGTGCCCCTGAGTGATCTGAAATGATTCCCCAGTGGGATCCAAAGTTAAAAGCCCTTGTACAGGTGTGATCTCTGTAGGTGTAGCTTTCTATGAAATTGTACCTCCTTCTAAAACACAATGCTGTTTGCAAATGGAGACAATAAGACTGTTTCCAGTAGGGTGTATATTTTAGAAGCTAAGTGAACAACAGTATCTACCCTTCTTTGAATGCGACCCTGATTTTTTAAGCCAGTGCGTTATAAAGCTACCGACTGTGCACAATTCAAACTGGGAGGTTTTAAAAATTCCTTTAGTCCAACTTAACTACAATGTCCAAATATGGGCAGAAATTATCTGACTTAAATCTTAGAATTTTAGCAAGCAAGAAGGAAGTGTAACACTGTTCTAATTCAATCTCCCATTTTAAGATGATAAAGTCCATGGAAATTTAGTGATTTCTTAAATCATATACCTTGATTTTGAAAACTTTGGTTTCCTCAGTATACTTTTCAGCACCCTCAGACTGGTTATTAATTTATAAAATGTCACAATTATATTATCTAATGTTTCCTAAGTGCTTACTCTTTACTAGGCATTGTTCTATGTACTATTATCCCCCTATGGAGTAAATATTATTTTAGCCCCATTTAAATATGAGAAAACTGAAGCTTGGAAAGTTTAACTAATTTGATCAAAAGCATAAATTCAGAGGCTAAGAGTGATGGAGCTCGAAGTGATGGAGTTAGAATTGAGTGGACAATCTGGCTGTGGAACTTCAGTGCTTATTTACTTCCTTATCAACAATACTATAAATCACCACTAAGCAATCAGGATATTTAAACATCTTACCTCCTTGCTGTCTCCATCACCAGACTTACTCTGAATCTCCTTATTATCCGGATTTTCTATATCAGATTCTCCTGAAGCAACTGGTACAGTTTCTGAGACACTAGGACTGGGGATAAGCGATTGGCTCTCATTTTCAGTAGTATTTTTCTCTGTGCCACTGCTTTTTTCCTTATCCTTGAGAAAATCTTGGGCGTTGCTCAATTCAGAAAGGGTATGGTCAGAAATATCTTCTTTAACATATACCTCATTTACATGGTCCATTGTGTCCTTTGGGACATTTTGTTTTTTGCATAGTATTTTAAGCAGCACATAGTTTATTCCTTTTTTAATCCTTGCCACTGCAAGCTGGAGATTTTTTGCTTCATTATTCTCTTCAGCTGTTACATCCTTGCATGAACTAAATGAGCTCACCAATGCCAGAAACAGGTAAACTACCTAAATAAGGAAGTAAAATGAGGCTAAATGTATCCCATTTTGTTTCATTTTAAGTAATGAAAAGTTTGTTTACAAAACTGACTTGAGAACATTTAATATCTACTCTGTTAGCATATTTCAATAATACAATATATTGTAATTAATAACGGTAGTCACCATGCTGTACAATGCATCTTTTGAACTTATTCTTCCTATGTAACTGTAATTATATATACTTTGGCCAATGGCTCCTCAATCTCTACTTTCCCCTAACCACCCAACTTCTGGTAACCACCATTCTGCTCTCTACTTCTAGAGTGTGAATATTAACCCATTTGTGCCTAGTGTTCCATTATTGGAAGGCTAAGCTTGTGGGAGTTATTTATGTCCCACTGCTCAAGGTCATTGCCAAGGTCTGAATTTTCACACAAAAATTGCAACTTCTGACATAAATGGGTTAAGTGTTCTCACCATTAAAACGTTAACTATGTGAAGTAATGAATTTGTTAATTAGCTCTATTTAGCCATTCCACAATGTATGTCTACTTCAAAACATTACCTTGTACACCATAAATACATACAATTTTATATGTTAACTTAAAAAATGAATTTGACCAAAAAAGGCTGATCTGAGATTTGAAAATGAAGCAGATGAACTACAATACTATTCAGTTCTTATCCATCTACCACAGTGTGTTAGGTGCTGCGCTATGGATTTGTATAGCAAGAATTTATTTTAAGCTCATGACGTCCTATGCAATATGATTTGTTTCTCTTTTACAGATGGAAAAGACAAGGTTTACATATGTCAAATATCAAAGGATCAAAGGTTACATAGATTAGACCCAAGTCTGCTTTATTCCAAAGCTTATTTTCTCACTGAGTCAGGCTGTCTCACTCAAGGTGAGCAAATAAGTTGTTTTTTCCAGGCAGCTCACTTCACTTCAGCCCTGTTCTAGGAAAACATGTAATAATTCTGCAAACCCAGGAAGAACTATACAGGGATAGAGCTATCCATGGTCCTGAATATCATATCTAATGGCTTTTGTGAGATGAAAACACAGATGCTAGGAAGGTTAGTTGATTCTCTGTTGTAGTAAATTTGGTCAAACAAGAAACAGATAAGTGATGGAAGAATCATTCCTAATACTTGTAACTTATTTTGAACTCAAAGATAGTGTATATTTTGACTTTTACTGTCACTTAGAAATATGATTAAGTACTGATCACTTTCCAGAGAATCAGATTTTAAACTTGTTTATAATTGTAAGGCATACATTATAATTTTGGATAATTATGCTATTTATATGTACATGAAATAAGTATGTGAGCATCTCCAAAGACTCATATTTTGAAACTTCTTTCAAAATTTTAGATCTATGTGAACAGTTGAGTTTCTCAAACACTCCAATAATTACTCTTTTTCTCATGGACATGCACATCTGGGAAAATTAGAACTTCCGACCTAATAGTATTTAATCCTAATGGGTTACATTTACTTCTCTCTATATAGATCTTCCTATTTCTTAGGAATAGAGAAGTTTCAAATAAGACTTGTATAGAAAAATCAAAGTATTTTGCAGTGAATAAAGTCATCAAATACATAAACTTAATCTTATCCATAGTTTTAGCATAGCAATAAAATTTTGGTTATAAGATATATCAATATGGGAAATGTTTTGTGGGTGAGAGCATAGGAAAAACTGGCAGATATCTTTTATAATCCCAATGAAAGATTCTCAGAAGAGAAAAATAAAACAGAAAGGACAATGATCAAATTCTAATAGCCTCTGAAATAAAGAAATAAAGCAGACTTAGGTCTAATCTATGTAACCTTTGATCCTTTCTGTTCTCCCATTAGTGTCTCCTTTGGCAATGAGGTTTACTTATAGATAATCTAGGCAGGAGCTGCATGGCCCCCGTAGGAGCCACACTATTAGCAACCCTATTATTCTCAAAGGACAACAGCTTCATGATATAAAAGGGTGAGACCAGATATAATTTAAGATACTCAATTGTTTCCTTTTCTTCCACTGTTTGGCTAAGTATTAGGCACAGTGTGAAATAAGGGAAGGGTGTTAGTGTGTTTCATGACTGTAAGCTTCATATGAACAAAAACCATGTTTTCTCTTAATTAGACAACCAGCACACTGCTAGACACAAAATAGGTAATAAATATTTATTTTTAAAAATAAGTGATTATAGAATGAATAAAAAATAGATTTTGTGCTAGGATTTGAACAAGAAAAAGTTTATGCTATATTAATCATATTTTTAGGAAATTACATCAAAGATTTCTTATATCTTAGACACACATGTACACAAATATACACACATACATTCATATATATATGTATATATAGTGAAAATGTTCAAAGCCTAAAAATGAACGTAATCTTAAAAGTGCTAAGTGCTCTGAAACTGTAGTGTAAGATAAGAATTTTATAACCCTCAGAAATGCTACTGCTTTGTTCAGATGTGGTCTGAATTAAAAATAGCCTACTCTCTTTTAAGGATGTAAAGGAAAAGACAGGCTGTGTAAGTGGCGCAAGTTACAGAGAACTGATTACTACTTCTAATTTGAGCATTAACAAAAAAGAGAGCAGAAAATGCAGAGATTTGTATTGTATAAACTCAGAGTAACTTTAGTCACAGAATCTGTAACTAGATTAAAACCATATATTTATTATTTTTGTGTTAGGAGAGAAAAGGTGAAATAATGTATATAAAACAAAACTTTTTTTAAATTCCCCTGAATTTTGTTTTCTTGCATCTCAAAGATATCCACATATTGGGTGAGAATTGAGCAACTCATAGCAAAATCAAACAGCATAAAAGAGAAAGAAAGTTCAAGATTTAAGTAATTACTTTCTGATTTGTAATCAACAAATAAACATGTATGAAGGAATTTAACATGTATTGAGGCTACTTAATTTTAAATTTCTTGAATTATATCTTAATATATATTTAATTTGGAATTATACAAATATATATGGAATAACATATGTCTCTACAACCAAATTTTTTATTTTTAAAAAGCAACTGAAGTTTGTATTAAGTTTTCTCTTTCTTTTATTTTCATGTTTCTATCCCTCAGTGTTTGGTTTATGTAACCAGAGTCAGGTACTATATTTCACTTTGTGGCAATCACCTAAATCACAAGTAAAACACCCAGAATGAAATTAAAATCTACCTAACTAAAACTTGTCAATAATATTAAATAACTAACAAAAATCTGGTGAAGATATAGGGGTTAAATTTTTCTAGAGTGCAAAGAAATGATTTGTGTAATTTATGAATTACTTATAGGGTGCCAGATGATTACATTTAAGTTATAACAACCCTACAAGGCAGGTACTGTTATGTTCATTCCTCTGTTAAGTATGGCCAGGTTTAAAGAGGCTGTGTAATATGCACAACATCATTTATTAAGTGATTGAAATGGTTTGTCTTTCTTCCCATCCAAATCTCATCTTGAATTGTAGTTCTCATAATCCCCACATGTTGTGGGAGGGAATCGGTGGGAGGTAACTGAATCATGGGGGCAGTTACCTCCACGCTGTTCTCATGGTGGGTGAATTCTCACAAGATCTGATAGTTTTATAAGGGGTTTACCCCACATTCACTCTGCACTTCTCCTTGCTGCTGCAATGTGAACAAGGACATGCCTGCTTCCTCTTCCACCATGATTGTAAGTTTCCTGAGGCCTCCCAAGCCCTGTGGAACTGTGAGTCAGTTAAACCTCTTTCTTTTGTAAATTATCCAGCCTCGGTTACGCCCTTATTAGCATCATGAGAATGGACTAATACAGTAAATTGATACTGCAGAGAATGGGGCACTGTTGTAAAGATACCCGAAAATGTGGAAGTGACTTTAGAACTGGGTAACAGGCAGAGGTTGGAACAGTTTGGAGGGCTCAAAGAAGACAGCAAGATGTGGGATGTTTGGAACTTCCTAGAGACTTGTTGAATGGTCTTAACAAAATGCTGATAGTGATATGGACAATAAAGTCCAGGCTGAGGTGGTCTCAGATTGAGATGAGGAACTTGTTGAGAACTGGAGCAAAGATGACTCCTTTAGCCATGCTTTAGCAAAGAGACTGACAGCTTTTTGCCCCTTCCCTAGAGATCTGTGGAACTGTGAACTTGAGAGAGATGATTTCAGGTATCTGGCAGAAGAAATTTCTAAGTGGCAAAGCATTCAAGAAGCAGAGCATAAAAGTCTGTAAAATTTGCAGCCTGATGATGCAGTAGAAAAGTAAAACCAATTTTCTGGAGAGAAATTCAAGCTGGCTGCATAAATTTGCATAAGTAATGAGGAACCGAATGTTAATCACCAAAGCAATGGGGAAAATGTCTCCAGGGCACATCAGAGACCTTCACAGCAGCCCCTCCCATAACAGGGCATAGGCCTAGGAGGAAAAAATGGTTGTGTAGTCTGGGCCCAGGGTCCCCCTGCCGTGTGCAGCCTAGGGACCTAGTGCCCAGTGTCCCAGCTGTTCCAGCTGTGGCCAAAAGGGGCCGAAGTATAGCTTAGACCATCACTTTGGAGTGTGCAAGCCCCAAGCCTGGGCAACTTCCATGTGGTGTTGAGCCTGCGGGTGCAAAGAAGTCAAGAATTGAGGTTTTGGAATCTCCACCAAGATTACAGAGGATGTATGGAAATGCCTGGATGTCCAGGCAGAAGTTTGCTACAGGGGCAGAGCTCTCACAGAGAACCTCTGCTATGGCAGTGTGGAAAAGAAATGTAGGGTTGGAGCCCCAACACAGAGTCCCCACTGGGGCACTGCCTAGTGGAGCTGTGAGAAGAGGGCCACTGTTCTCCAGACACCAGAATGGTAGATCCACTGACAACTTGGACTGCACCTGGAAAAGCCACAGGCACTTAACACTGGCCTGTGAAGGCAGCTGGGATCAGTGCTGTACCCTACAAAGACACAGGGATGGAGCTATTCAAGGCCATGGGAACCCACCTCTTGCATCAGTATGCCCTGAATGTGAGACATAGAGCCAAAGGAGATCATTTTGGAACTTTGAGGTTTAATGACTGCCCTATTGGATTTCAGACTTGCATGGCAGCTGTACCCGCTTTGTTTTAGCCAGTGAATCCCATTTGGAATGGATGTATTTATCCAATGCCTTACCCACATTGTATCTAGTAAGTAACTAACTTGCTTTTGATTGTACAGGCTCATAGGTGGAAGGGACTTGTCTTATCTTAGATGAGACTTTGGACTTGGACTTTTGAGTTAATGCTGGGATGAATTAAGACTTTGGGGAACTTTTGGAAAGACATGATAGTGTTTTGAAATGTGAGGATATGATATTTGGGAAGGGCCAGGGGTGGAATGATATTGCTTGGCTGTGTCTCCAACCAAATCTCATCTTGAACTGTAGTTTCCATAATCCTCATGTGTTATGGGAGGGACTTGGTGGGAAGTAACTGAATCATGATGGTGGTTACCTCCATGCTATTCTCATGATAGTGAGTTCTCAGAAGATCTGATGGTTTTATAAGGGGCTTTCCCCTGCTTCACTATGCACTTCTTCTTGCTGCCACCATGTGAAGAAGGGCATGCCTGCTTCCCCTTCTGCCATGACTGTAAGTTTCCTGAGGTATCTTCCACCCTATGTAAATGTGAGTCAATTAAACCTCTTGACTTTATAAATTACCCAGTGTCAGGTATGTCTTTATTAGCAGCATGAGAATGGACTAGTACAGTGACAGAACTGAAATTTGAACCCACGTTTCTTTGATTCTGAACTCTGCTTTTTCTACAACTCAACAAGACATAGAACTATTTAAAAACCAATTCATTTCCTTTGGCGTATAATAATTTTTTGTAAGGTTTCTGCATAAGGCTTAAAATTACTGCTGAGTTTTCTTAGAAAATACAAAACTAATTTTTAAAAATGTGAAATATCTTCCTTTTACACTAAACCACATTAGAACCATGGAGGTTAAAAAGATCAACAGCTTCAAAGATTATCTCCTTATATTTTCCCCCCTTCTACTTATTCTACTGCCATTATCATGATGTTTCAGAGTTGGATGACTACTAAGAAAAATTAAGCTGGAAGGATTTAGTGAGCCAAGAAATATGATGGCCAATGAATTGGAAATGGAGGTTCATGTAACTCCATTTATCCTGGAATCCCTCTGCACACTGATGAAGTTTCTGGTTAGTAGAAACAACAAAAAATAGAAATAGATTGGAGTTCAAAATCAAAGAAGCAGGAATGTTTAGGCAAATATATATATATTATACATTTATATGTTATATCACACATATATGTATATATACATACATGCACATATATGTGTGTGTGTGTATAGATAATGCCTTAGTATTTCTGCTTCTTTCCCTTTGAATTATGTGTATGTATGTGTTGTTGTTGTTGCTTTCCTCAACAGCCGTAACTCTTCCTTTTGGAAACATAAATATATAATTTATTTGGGAAATTACACTTATCCCCTTATTAGTCATAGGATTTGGGTTTGATCTTATCCCATCCAGCTGTAAGGGAGAGTTATAAACAGTTTAACATAATAAATGCATTCAACACCCTGGGCAATGGAGACTAGTTAAGAATGGGCATATGATTCAGCTAATGAGATAATAGGAAAAATTGGCTGTGGCTTCTAGAAAAGAAATTCTTTCCTCTATTAGACTTGATATAACACAAAGATATGAAGTTTTAGACTGCAGCAGCCATCTTGATAAAACAGAGGATACTAGCTAGCAACGAGCACAGAGAAAAACAGAATTGAGATCTACAAAGACCTCTCTATAATGATCCCATTTAATCATCTGTGTCACACCCAAACTGAAGCAAGATCTATACCTGATATTTTGAGTTATGAGTTATGTATGCTGATATATATGATCATTTCTTGTTTCAACCAGTTAGAGTGGTGTTTTATATCACTGGGAATGAGAAGTGTACTACTATAACTACAAAGGGCAGAAGATACTGAAGTATCTTTTACATGTTGGGCACTGTTCTAGGTTTTATAATAAAGAGGAGAGTTATGGTCCTTTCCCTCATGGTGCTTACAGTTTAATAAAGAACATAGAGAAGTACATTAACAATTAAATACAATGCTAATGTGACAATTGTATGACAAGGGTCTTCTCGAGGTGAAACACAAGCCATGTGGACAGGCAAGGTAAAATTGAGTCTAACCTGAGATTTTTTTTCAGCCTTTTGGGAAATGTACTTGATCTTTATGACATGAGTAAAAAGAAAATACCAAGTCTTGTATTCCCGTAAGAATCATTTTTTAGTAAGCCATATCTTTTCCATAGATGCAGTGAAAGTTACTTATTTAATTCACTAAAACCACTTCAGTTATTAGGAAACTTATAAGTGAAAGCTTTCTTAGTTAATACGTAACATTTTTATAGACCAGTGGTTTTCAATCTTGACTACACAATTTAATCAACTGAAGATTTTCAAAAAATCCTGATGACTAGGTCATATCCACATACCAATAAAATCAGAATCTCTAAGAATGTATTCTAGGCATCAGCATAGTTTTATTAATTCCCCAGGTAATTCCAATGCCAGGAAAAGACTGACAGCAGTGTTACATTTAAGTGCTTCTTAAAATTTAATGGGCACACAAATCACCTGGGAACAGTGTTACACTGTAGATTATGATTGCATAGGTCTGGGGTCTGGGAGTCTGCATGTCTAACCACCTTCCAGGTGATGCCAATATTACATTGAGTAACAAGGTTAGAAGCTAGTGCTATCCAATGGAAATATGATGCAATCACATATGCAATTTTAAATTTGCAGTGGCCACATAGAAAACACAGAAAAACAGGCAAATTAATTTTACTAATACATTTTATTTAACAAATATATTTAGTTAAATACAATATACAATTTGTATACAATAAATACAAACATATTTGTATTTAACTAAATATATATTTAACTAAATACCAATAAATAAAGGGAGACTATTGCATTTGTATTTAACTAACAGTATTTGTATTTAGTTAAATACAAATACAGTAGTCCCCCTTTATCCAGGGCAGATAAATCCCAAGACCCCCAGTGGATGCCAGATGCAGAGGATGGTACCAAACCTCATGCATACTACGTGATCTGACAGCCCAGACAGCTACTAAAGGACCGATAGGTAGCGTATACAGCATGAATATGCTAGACAAAGGAATGTTTCATGCCCAGAGCAGGACAGAGTGGTATGGCAGGAGATTCCATTACACTACCCAGAATGGCATGCAATTTAAAACTTATGAGTTTTATATTTCTGGAATTTTCCACTGGATGTTTTCAGACAATGGTTGACCACAGGCAACTAAAACCACATACAGTGCAACTGAGCATAAGGACGACCTACTGTATTATCATTTAAAAATGCATTCAACATAAAAATCATTAATGAAATAGTTCACATCACTTTTTGTGTAAGACTTCAAATCTGGTGCATATTTTACATTTACAATACATTTCAAATGAGACTAATCATATATCAGTTGATAATGGCCACATCTGGCTAGTGGGTTACTCTATTGGACTACCACAGTTACAAACCATTAGATCCCATCAATGTACATCATGAAAATACCAAACTACATTATGCCAGTTTTCAAGGAAAATGTAAAAGAACTGACTACTCACCAGTAAATTTCCAATTAAAATGACCATCAGGTAAAAAGGAATACACCAGGATTGGCCTGCAACCTCCATACAGTCCCACAAGGTCTCTACCCACTCTCCACAGAGAATTCGGAACACGTTCAGGTAGGAGTGGAAAAAGTCATGCATGTGCCAGCGTGGGAGTTGACAGTTTTGGTCTATGTGGCAAACAAATTCTTCATAATTCTGACCAAACAGCCTCATGCCGAATGCAGCAGAAAAGAACATGAATATGAACAACAACAGGACCAAGTCTCTCAGGGTCACCCATGCATTACTAAGAGACCGCATCAAAATCTGGAATGTTGGCCAATACTTCCCCAACTTGAAAATTCTCAACTAATAGAGCAATGTAAAATCAAGAACAAGAAACAAAGGATGAAAAACCTGGTCAGTGTATCAGCGTTATACACATATACATATATAGCGTTTAGAGTTTTAAGCATTATTAATATTAACTACTGAACATTCATTTTATGTAAAATTCTTAATACATCTTAAATATTTGATAATTTTGTATACTCAGTCTAAATATATCCTCTTCTACTGATGTATTTGTCAATTCCCATTAAGCATTATACTGTTACAATTCCTCTAGCTTTATATTTTCATAACTATTAGGGGAAGTATTCATTCTTTGTTTTTGCTTTTCACAACATATTGAATATTTTTCCACATTTTTCCCATATGTTGACATGAAAATGATATTGAAAGTCTTCCAGGATCCACTGGATTCTGATGAAGGTACTATCATGTATTTCCCTTTTAAAATAACATGTCAAAGACCAAACACAACATTCTAGGTTTAGTTTGGATAGTCCCCTTCCTTTCACTAGATTTTTAAAAATTTCTGTTTATACAGAACAAGATTATCTTAATATTTTTGGTCACTATATCACAGTAAACTTACAGTCAACTAGATCTCATACATCATTTTTATACAGGCTATACCTTCCTGACACTTTCTTCTCAATTTTTGTTTGTTTGTGTGACAGAGTCTCTCTCTGTCACCCAGACTGGAGTGCAGAAGCACAATCATGGCTCACTGCAGCCTCCAACTCCTGGGCCCAAGTGATCCTCCCACCTTAGCCTCCTGAGTAGCTGAGACTACAGGCATGAACCACCACTGTGACTTTTTTTATTTTTTAGAAGTGGAGTCTCACTATGTTGCCCAGGCTGATTTCAAATTCCTTGCCTCATTTCTTGACTTTTTCTAGTGTTCAGTTGTCTTTCTGGACTCAAGAGTGAGATCTTACATTTATCTATGAAAAAAATTAATCATCTTAAATTCAGTCCATTACCAGCCTTTAAAATATTTTGATACTATCTTTTAGCACATTTTCTGCAATTGCCAGTGCTGTTTCCATAAATTTGGTGACAACACCCTGTATATATTTCTCTTATTCATTAGCAAATATTATGGATGAGGATTTAAGATAGGATTCTGAATGAGCTGCTCTCTAGGAAGTAACCATTAGAATAAGATCGAACGGACTTAATTGTTCTTAATTCCTGCTACATTCCTTCAACCTGTCACCAGAATGCAACCATGTATAACTTATCGAAAGCTTATTATTTCAATAAACATTATTCTAATAACATTACTCCTTTGTTTAATTTTCTGAGTCTCACCATTACCCTACCTCATAGACATACACTAATTTTTACCTAATAATTATTATAGTAACATTCTGCTGGCCTGACTGGTCTTCCTTTGTACCTGACATTTAGAAATACTCACCTTATTTCGGCTTCTTGGTGTCATATTAGAATTCTACTTTGGAGACTCCTAATTTTCTTGCTTTCCAAAATGTACTCAGTTACCCTGACCCTGCTTTCTAAAACTGTATCTCAAATTTCCTGCATATATGGCATTATTTCCTTTAACGTTGTGGTCAAATAACAGCATTGGAGACTGCTTACTCTTTCCTTGGCAATAAACTCTTTATATATTAATCAATTCATTTAACACTTCCAATGTCCCAATGGGATAGGTATTACTGTAGCCCCATTTTATGTCTGCAGAAACTGAGATAAACTTCGATCAAATAAAAGTTAGGTATTGGATTCTACTTACCATCCTGAATAATCGAAGAAGAGCCATTCCTTCAACATTTGCTAGACAAAGTTCTGTTAAACCATGGAACACTATTACACTATCAAAAATGTTCCAACCTACTTGGAAATACCCATATGGATGCATTGCAATTATTTTAAAAATCATTTCTGCTGTGAAAATTCCAATGAAAACCTAAATGAAAACCAAACACACAGGTGAGAATATGATTCCAAGAGCTGTATCAGAATCTTCACACAAAAACTCTGTAACACACACTGTTTACTTGTCACTGTCACATTCTTCACAGCTTCTCTGTCAAGATCTGGTTAGTTGTGGAGTCTGCATTATAAGGACAGACTCATACATTTTATTCAACAATCTAATGTCAAACATTATATACAGAATCTTTTATTATTTTAATAAAATTAATCCTAGAAGAAAACAAACGAATATTTCAGGGTGAAGACCTTTCAAGTTTGAATGATTATTTTTGAGGTACGGAGCACATGGTATGATATTTAATTTTTCAACCTCTGAAAAAACAGCACGAACCTATGGAAGCTGTCCTTTAAAAACTGTACTGGCAGAAATCACTAAATTGCTGTTTTGGTACCAAATAAATGTATAATTTGAAACTTGTTGCAGTTTGGCTGCTTTTATTAGTACCAAGCAACTAAACAACAACAACAGGGAAAGAAAATACATTTAAACAATATACATTTGCTTGAATGTGAACTATTTTTAAACTCACAGGAATTTGCTTTGTCTTTTGAATTGTATGTGAAAAAGGACAGGTGAATCTCAAAAATGCCAGGCTAAAATGATAAGTTCCAATCCTGGGCAAAGATACACGGTTAGAACAGACAGGGCCAACTGCTGCTTTAATCAGAATTAAGAATTCAGGAGTCAGGTGCTTATTATTTCACCTCTGCCCTACTCTGGTCTATGAGCTAATGGTACCAAGAGACTGTATATTTGGGAAGGGAGGGGCAATAAAGAATTTCCATGTAATGTAACTGCCAAGCAGCTGGCTATGAATCCCAAATTTAAACTGGGGAATTTTAAATTCCAGCTGTAAAACTATTCAATGATAAGAACCTTTACAAAGCAGGGGTTGGAGAGATAAAGCACAAACACGAGGCTTCATTCAATAATTATGCATATTGCCATACATTGGAGTTACAGAATAAAATAATGGGAATAATGATGAACAAAGAAAAGTTCAATGATAAGAAACTACAAGTGAAAATAATGTACAATGAGAGTCTTACCAGGTTTCCAATGTTGAGAAGATTGTTAGTTGATTTACTCATTGGATAACGCTCCAAGGCCAGAAAACATATGTTTAAAATTATGCATATGATAAGGAAAAGATCAGTAAATGGTGCCATTACAATCCTATGGACAAATTCTTTCAATTTTGACCAACAGGGAGAACAATTCCATATCAAGAAAGTTGTCGCAAATTTATACCAATATAATGGGCATATCTTTTTGGATTTTTCAAGTTCTGAAATGAAAGAATACAAAAGTTAAACATTCTGGCCAGGTGCAGTGGCTCATGCCTGTTATCCCAGCACTTTGCGAAGCCCAGGTGGGCGAATCACCTAAGGTTAGGAGTTCGAGATCAGCCTGGCCAATATAGCGAAACCTTGTCAATACAAAAAATAGCCGGGTGTGGTGGTGCCTGTAATCCCAGCCACTCAGGAGGCCGAGGTAGGAGAATTGCTTGAACCCGGGAGGCAGAGGTTGCAGTGAGCTGAGATTGTGCCACTGCACTCCAGTCTGGGCAACAGAGTGAGACTCTGCCAAAAGAAGGAAAGAGAGAGAGAGAGAGAGAGAAGGGAAACCCTCTCTTGGGCAACCCACTTTCTCAGCATGAGGAAGCTTTCTCTCTCTCTCCTTTCTTTTTTGTCTGTTAAACTTTCTGCTCCTTAACCCACTTCACATGTGTCCATGTCGTTAATCATCTCGGCGTGAGACAACTAACCCCAGCCTTGCATTTGCAGGATGAAGCCGACTTGATCATGGTGGATAAGCATTTTGATGTGCTGCTGGATTCGATAAAAACAAGCAATGGGAAAAGGATTCCGTATTTAATAAATGGTGCTGGGAAAACTGGCTAGCCATGTTCAGAAAACAGAAACTGGACCCCATCCTTCCACCATATACAAAAATTAAATCAAGATGGATTAAAGACTTAAATGTGAAACCTAAAACCATAAAAACCATACAAGAAAACCTAGGCAATATGATTCAGGACATAGGCATGGGCAAAGCCTTCATGACTAAACACCAAAAGCAATGGCAACAAAAGCCAAAATTAACAAATGGGATCACATTAAATTAAAGAGCTTCTGCACAGCAAAGGAAACTATCATCAGAGTGAACAGACAACTTACAGAATGGGAGAAAATGTTTGCAATCTATCCATCTGGCAAAGGTCTAATATTCAGAATCTTCAAGGAACTTAAACAAATTTACAACAAAAAACAACCCCATCAAAAAGTGGGTGAAGGACATGAACAGATACTTCTCAAAAGAAGACATTTATGTGGCCAACAAAACATATGAAAAAAAGCTCATCATCACTAGTCATTATAGAAATGTAAATCAAAACCACAATGAGAAACCATTTCACGCCAGTTAGAATTGGCCTCATTAAAAAGTCAAGAAACAACAGATGCTGGTGAGGATGTGGAGAAATAAGAACACTTTTACACTGTTGGTGGGAATGTAAATTAGCTCAACCATTGTAGAAGATAGTGTGGCGATATCTCAAGGATCTAGAACCAGAAATACCATTTGACCCAGCAATCTCATTACTGGGTATATACTGAAGGGATTATGAATCGTTCTACCATAAAGACACATGCACACGTATGTTCATTGCAGCGCTATTCACAATAGCAAAGACTTGGAACCAACCCAAACGCCCATCAATGATAGACTGGATAAAGAAAATGTGGCACATATACACTATGGAGCACTATGCAGCCATAAAAAAGAATGAGTTTATGTCCTCTGCAGGGACATGGATGAAGCTGGAAACCATCATTCTCAGCAAACTAACACAGGAACAGGAACCAAACACTGCATGTCCTCATTCATGGGTGGGAGTTGAACAATGAGAACACATGGACACAGAGAGGGGGGCATCACACACAGGGGCCTGTCAGTGGGTAGGTGGCAAAGGGAGGGCGAACATTGGGAAAAGTGCCTAATGCATGCAGAGCTCAAGACCTGGATGCTGGGTTGATGGGTGCAGCAGATCACCATGGCACATGTACACCTATGTAGCAAACCTGCACGTCCTGCACATGTATCCCAGAACTTAAATTTTAATTAAAAAAAAAAATCGGTGTGTGAAAAAAAAAGCTGAATGAATTAAATTTCCTCTATTGTGTTCATGCTTGGCTGAGATAGACAAAAGAAAATGAAGCAAACTGTGTATTAGAAGAAAAATGTAGGGACATCTCTCAAAAAAACAAATATGGAACATAGTTGAGAACATTGTGACTTATAATGTCTAGATTTACATGCTTTACAAATTAATGCCTTTTGATATTGTCCATGATAAATAATTATTGGTTACACATAAAAATATAGAGATAAGTCTAGAAAGGACCTTGAGATATTAATGCTATATACCACAATCTCTATTCTTAGTCACAATTTAATATGTCAGTATGTTTTTAATGTTAAACAAAGAAAATTATTTGGTACTCTTTGGTCACTCTTTCCAATGTTTAAAACACCATGATTCTGAACTTTTTATGCATGGCTTATCCTAATATTCTCAAATATTTCTTAAATTTTTGTTGTGTTACCATCTAAGATTCTAAAGAAATTGCTGAATTTCTTTAAAAGTGAATTTTATGAGTAGTACCTTCAATAGTGAGTATCTAATTATTTAGTACTTTACCTTCCTTATGTCTGAGAGTAGCATCTTCCAACACATCCAGTGATGTGTCTGTGGAAGTTGGTGACCGTTTCTTCATTTCTATTTGTATGGTCTTGGCCTGAAAAGGAATTTGATGGTTTAATACTGGCATCCTCTCTTTGCAGGTCCAAGACTATAAGAAGGTGCACAGCCTTGCTAAAAGCTCCAGTTATTCTCCTGGAGCCTTTTCGTTTTATTAAATTGATACATAATCATTGTACATATTTGAGGGGTATATGTGGTATTTTCATACATGCATACAATCTGTAATGATCAAGTCGGGTTAATTGGAATGCACATCATCTGAAACATTTATCTTTTCTTTGTATTGATAACATTTCAATTCCTCTCCTATAGCTATTTTGAACTATATAATAAATTATTAACTAGAGTCACTGTACTACTGAACACTAGATCTTATTCCTTCTATTTAACCATATTTTTTGCACCCATTAGCTAACCTCTCTTCATATCCTCTCATACATACACTTTGCAGCCTCTGGTAACCACCAATAAACTATCTCCTTTTATGAGATCCACATTTTTAGCTCCCACATACGACTGAAAACATGTGAAGTTGGTCTTTCTGTGCCTGGCTTATTTCACTTAACATAACCTCAAGTTCCAATCATGTTGCTGCAAATGACAAGACTTTATTCTTTTTAATGGCTGAATAATATTCCATTGTGTATATACTACATTTTCTTTATTCAGGTATCCATTGACAGACACTTAAGTTTATTCATATCTTGGCTATTATGAATAATACTGCGACAAACATGGAAGTACAGATATTTCTTCAATATGCTGACTTTCTTTCTTTTGAGTACATACCCTGCAGTGGGATCCCTGAATGATATGGTAGCTCTATTTTTAGTCTTTTGAGGAACCTCCATACTGTTCCCATAGTGGCTGTACTAATTTACATTCCCACTAAGAGTGTTCCAGAATTTTTGGGTTCTATCACCTGCCAATCTTTAGGCAGTTATTAAACTGATTTAGGAGTTCTTAAAATTAAATAAAATTTTATACTGTGAGCTCTGAGATCAAATATTAAAGGAGCAAAGACCACGAAATGGTTGTGGTATGATCCATATTTGACAAATAATCCAATATATAGATACAGTTTAGGATTATTGCAAAATATCCAATCAGGAAACATACTACTAAGTAATAACAAAGTGTTTTTCTAACATCTTAAATTTTGTTAGGATAATGTTAGCTTTATAACTTTGCAAATGATCTTGATAAAATAAAAATTGTTTGGCATTGTGATAATAAGTCTTGAAGAATAACGAGCACTGGAATGGATTCGTAAGGGTTGTCTTAGATAGACCGTGTATGATATTAAATGAGTAGGACAGGCATACTTCTGTAAGAGAATTACTTCTTTCTGTTTCTCATGTCTCTTGAATAATGGTTTTAAGAGATCTTCTGCTTTACTGATCTTGCATTGGTAAGATAGTTAAAACTCCCAGGCTTTGTTGTAGATATTACAAGTTCTATGCATTCATAATTCTGAGGAGTGTGACCAAAGGTGTTTCCAGTGATCAGATGTAAAACGGTATTTGAATTTAAATGTTAAGAACTAGACAATGGATGGATGATATTACACTATAGTGATCCCCAACTGTTTTTACATTTGACACATGCAAAGGATGACACTATCTGTGTATTTGTTACCTTGGGGAAAATAGGTAAAGACTGCTCTTGAATAGAGTTAACTGACACAGGGGCTGCCACTGCCCCAGCACTGAGGGAGTTAATGGTTGAGGCTTGCCAATACCCAACCCAACATTCCGGCTGGCAAATTCTGCTGTGGTATATCTTCAATGGTATAATAGATACCATGAAAATTGTTACATTATTTCACTATCAGTCAAGCTCCCTGCAATTTCACAAATACAACAGCTAGAGGAGGATAAAGCCAATCATACTGCATACTGGGTTTCCTTAGACCGATGACAGACTCTGTAGGTCTAAATTCCAGTTCCTCTTTTCTTTTTCCCCAGTAGGTAAAGTACATGAACAGACACTTCCCAAAAGAAGGTATACTGTGGTAAACAAATATATGATAAAATGCTCAACCTCAGTGATCATTAGAGAAACAAAAGTCAAAACCACAATGAGAAATTGTTTCCCACCAGTCAGAAGGGCTATTGCTAAAAAGACCAAAATAAACAAACAAACAAACAAAACAGATGTTGGTGAGGTTGTGGAGAAATTGGAATGCTTGTACACTGCTGGTGGGAATGTAAGTTCAGTCACTGTGGAAAGCCGTTTGGAGATTTCTTAAATAACTTAAAACAGAGTTAACATTAAAGCCAGCAGTCCCAATACTGAGTATATACCCAAAGGAATACAAATCATTCTATCAAAAAGACACATTCACGTTTATGTTCATCACAGCACTATTCACAACAGCAAGGACATGGGATCAATCTAGATGCCCATCAACAGTAGACTAAATAAAGAAAATGTAGTAGCCTGGAATACTATACCACTCTAAAAGAAGAACAAAATCATGTCCTTTGCAGCTTGATGAACATGGATGCAGCTGGAGGCCATTATCCTAAGCCAGTTAAGGCAGGAACAGAAAACCAAATACCATATGTTCTCACTTGTAAGTGACAGCTAAACTTTGTGTGCACATGGACATTAAGATGGGAACAATAGACATTAGGTACTGGGGACTACGAGAGGGGGAAGGCTCGCGGGTGGGCAAGAGTTGAAGGACTACCTACCAGGCACTATGCTCACTACCTGGGTGATGGGATCACTCCTACACCAAACCTCGGTGACATGAAATTTGCCCATGTAACATGTGCACATGTACCCCCGAATCTAAAATAAAAGTTGAGAAAAAAAGAGAAACTTTTAAAAAAGTAATCTAAAAGTTCAAGATGTGGATAGGTGTGGTGGCTTATGCCTGTAATCCCAGCACTTTGGGAGGCCAAGGCGGGCAGATCACGAGGTCAGGAGATTGAGGCCATTCTGGCCAACATGGTGAAACCCTGTCTCTACCAAAAATACAAAAATTAGCTGGGCGTGATAGGGCATGCCTATAGTCCCAGCTACTTGGGAGGTTGAGGCAGGAGAGTCGCTTGAACCTGGGAGGTGGAGGTTGCAGTGAGACCAGATCGCACCACTGTACTCCAGCCTGGCGACAGAGTGAGACTCCTTCTCAAAAAAGTTCAGGATGTAAGGGTTAGATTTTTGTTGTTGTTGTTTAAACTGTGCTTATTCTAGAAACTATTTTTAGCTGAACTATAAGTTTACATAAAATGTAAGTTATAATTTATGCAATTTCAAATTTTCATGACATTAAAAACCAATAGAAGTAATTTTTTGTTATTAAGATCTGGCAGGGATTTCTTATATGTGTATCTCCTAAAGACGATATTGTGAGACATAGTGAATAATATCCTTGATTATATCCTTAATGGAGAGGAATTAATTACTCTTCATAGAGCTGTTTCAGATAGGGACAATGTTTGTTGGAATCGCATTAAGAAGCAATTCAGTAAAGATAATTGACCAGGGTGGGGAATGGGGAATAAAGTACGTGGTAATAATACTGTTGCTGATATAGTTAGTGCTCAATTATCTACTACTTTGGCTTCAACTATGAATAGATTTCAGAATATGAAATGAATAAACCACATGTCTGCTTAGTAAAATATTTACCTTGATTGAGCTTCTTACAAATATTGACTAAATGCCCACACATGGGCCAAATACTAAGGACATAGCTATTTTACAATGAAAATTGAGAGGACTGTTACTCAACACCCTTCCTTTATGGGATATTTAAGAGCTAATAAGGGCATATGCCTGAACTTTTGACAATCCAATATTAAAATTAAACTGTAAAAGGTGACTAGGATTCTTTTTCTCAAAACTAGTTTAAGTATTTTTTGGAGCGGAAGTAGTAATAAGGAAGAACTTGGTCACATGTCTTGCATTTACCTGAATATCTGACAAGTTTGTCATGAACTCAGGGTTACTCTTTCCTGCAGCCATGCTGGCCTTTTTAATTCTCTGACTCACCCTGCCCACTCCATCTATTTAGCCTGGACACATTCTTCACATTTCAGCTCAAGTGTCAGTTTCTCATAGAAACCTTCTCTGACTCAGAGAATCCTTTATAAAAGGCCTTCAAAGGACCATGTCTCTCTGTTTTATTCCACTTGCCCCAGTTTCCTTTAATTTATTAAAGCAGAGAATAATAGAGTGAACCACCAAGTAACCAATATCCAGCCTCAACAATTACTAATGTTCTATTCTTCCTTTTTCATTTATTCTTCACTCTACTTATTTTCTGAAATATTTATTTTAAATGAAATTTCAGAGATAATACACTTTTCAGATAAAATATTAAAAATATAAATAACAACACCATTATCACAATTAGCAAAATTAGTAATTCCTTAATATTAACCAGTACTCATATTATACCCAATTCATTACTCAAAAACATCACTACAGTTGATTTGTTCTAATCAAAATACAAACAAGGTCCAAATATTTTATATACTTGGCAGTTTTATCAATTATCTTGTAATTTAATTTATTTTTTCCAACATGATTTATTTTGTAAAGATTCTGGGTTGCTTATACTTTAGACTTTTTCACACTCTGTATTAGGTAGATTGTATCATTTCAGTGTAATTTAATGTACTCCTCTCTCTCTTATAGTCTCTGGGGGGAAAAAAAGCAATTGGATCAAGACGCTTATTAGACTTAACTCAAATTTTGCAAAGAATATATTGTATCTGGTATTTTGTGTTTTCTATTCCATAACAGCAGGAAACACATAATTTATTGTCCTTGAGATACAATTTAGTGTTTATGATAATTTGATAGTCTATCTATCCATTAGACCATTAGCTTCATGAAGATAGACACTCTATTTGTGTTTATTAAAACTTTTTATATCCAGTGCTTTGTACAATTGTCAATCATGGTTTAGTTAGATGAATTATGACTATCATTTTAAATGTGGCAAATATTTTTTTAAAATATTTGTATTTCTACAATTTTATATACATGATTATCTTTCTGAGATTTTGCCAGTAGTTGACAATTCATAAGAAAGTTTCACCTGCAAGGAGTGCTACTGTTTCAGCACTGAGCCTCCGGAATGAGGAAGTGAAGTGGTAAATGATGGATTCTATTCCTCAGTGTTGTGAAATCAAATATCAGTGAGTATAGATCAATCTCTGTGGCTGGAACTCCTCAGTGAGGATTAAACTCAAGAATTCATGATGGTACTTATCATATGTCTGGTGCATATTTGACCCTCAATAAACATTTTATGTGACTGCTACCGTCACTTTTATTATTCTTTTAATTATACCTAAATAGAATCAAAGACAAGAATTTTATGTTGCTGGGTGTTTCTCTATTGGAACAGCCATGCCTTCTTGTGTTTGCCTTCTTGTGTTCTCTATCATTAGTGACTGATTATTTATGAACTTTATTACCATGAATTAAATTTTATAGTGTAATAATATAAACATTTTAATATCTTGTATAATATTATGGCTAGTTCTACATTTCCCACTTTGGAGACTGAACCTCAATTTTCTAATGTGAAATATTGAGATAATTCTAATACCTCAAAGGGTTGTCACAGTAGAAAGGCAACAATGTATGTACAAATTTAGCATTGAGTCTGAAACATAGTAAATAAGCAATAAATGTTGCATGATATTAATGTTATTATATTGTTATGAGATAATTCACTCCTATGTGAATTTATTCAAATGTGAGTTTATTCAATCCGATTTTTTGAATTTTGAAACTCACATTTGAATAAATTGTTTGAATTTATTCAAATGTGAGTTTATTCAATCCGATAATTCACTCCTATGTGAATTTATTCAAATGTGAGTTTATTCAATCCGATTTTTTCCACAAAAATCGTGTTCTTAATATAGATTGCTGAGCACAATAGTTTGTGTAAAAGCTCTCTTCAACATGATGCATCATATTAACATTTCATAATAATTTTATTAATATTCTTCATAATGTTTTTCAGTTGCTCAGTATAGTGTAAGCAATGCTTAGTGCTTTACATGCATTTATTTCATTTGGACCTCACTACAACCCATAAGACAGGTACTTTATATACATTTTGCAGATAAAAAAAGCTGAAGTTAAGAAAAGCTAACAAACTTGGCAAACATCATTCATCTATAAGTAGCTAAATTGGGCTCAAATCCACATTTATCTGACTGCAGAGCTGTGCTTTTGGCCAATATGACCAATAGCTTTCCTATAATGTGAGAATATGAAGCACCTGAGCAATATCCTGGCAATTCCAGCATTGGAATTGACATCTCACTGGTTTGCAAGCAGATCAGTGACCTGTAGAGCCCTCAATTTGTTCCATTTTACATTATTTTTTCCAGTTTTTGTCTTTATAAATAAAACGGGAAAATTCTTGCACAAATAGTGTATACTTTTACTTCCCAGAAAATTCTGCTTGATAAAATGTTCTCGGAATCTTCCAGGAAAAGAAATGGGTTATGATTAAAAATTTTAATAAAAATCAGAAAATGTGATCCAGAGTAGAAAAGTGAGTGGAAATATTGTAAAACTGGGAAATATCCAAGTTCTTCATAAGCAGAGTTAATAAAACATTTCATCTAGGATCAGAGAAGCATTGTTACATTCTTGGATACAATTGAGTGCAGCCATAAGCCCTTAAGATTGTGAAATACCTCTTCAGAACAAATTACACGTTCAACATATCATTCAAACCCTAATCGCTCAATCTGAAGGACCCCGGACTCATTTCTTAGAAACAGAAAGCTTTTGAAATTTGTTTTTCTGTGGCTTACTCATATATAATGGGAATACTCAATAGCCATTTTTATACATGTTTTCTTCACACAGTCCACAATTGCTTCTTGTTCAATGGTATGCATGTTATGGACACAAGCAGCTATCGAGCCATTCAGTATGATCTTACATCATGTTGTTCAGATCCCACTTTTTGGTACAGTAGCTTTCTAAAGTTTCTTGACTGGTGATGACTTAATAAAAGGGTTATATACAGGGGAGTTAACATTTCCCTCTTTGACTTAGTAGGGATGTTTGGTATTAATGTACCTTACTACATATTCCACTTCGTGGCAGAGTGTATCTCGGCCCTTTACCTTTCCCCCTTGTCTTTTTATGCCTTTATGAGAGGGTTCTGGGTATGGCTCCTCTCTATTTTTTTGTTCTCTGGCTCAATGTAGACCTTTTTCCCATTTACCAAAAAGGTAGTTCAAGGAAGAGACGTGAGATTGCCAGGTCCTGCAGAATATTAGAAAGCTACTTCTGGTTGCATTCTTCCATCTGGTCCCTTCTTTAAGCACACTCATGCACAGTTTAGATTTTTAAAGACAATTTTACAAAACTTCCTTAATGCTACTTCTGTCAATACTTTGAAATTAATACACCAAAGTTTTTGCTATGAGGCTAAATAATCTGGAAAAAAAAATTAAAGCACAACACTAAGCTAGTTGAAAATTACAGTAAAACATTGTTAGGTTTTATTCATCTGGATTTAATTATTTCAGGAATAAAATAATTCCCTGTACTATGATACATAGTGCATTACCTCTGGGAAGAACTAGAAAGCCAAAAAATTAATTTTATTTCTGTCTACAACTTCAGTAATGTAATTTTATCCATCCTTTTAGTACTTTCTAATTTCTAAATTATGGAAGATTCTGTCACTTTTGCATTAACACCAGACATTTTTCAAAGTTGTAGCAAAAGCAAGCTCTCTTATTGAAATATTTTTTGATCTTCTGATTACACACAGATATAAACATCTATTAGAAGGCAATGTACTCCAAGACCTTAAAAAGACACCTCTAGCACTGTGATTTTTAAGACGCATAAAAAAAAAGAAACCATGTCATTTGCAGCAACACGGATGCAGCTAGAGGCCATTATCCTAAGTGAATTAACACATGAACAGAAAACTAAATACTGCATGTTCTCACTTACTAAATGGGGGCTCAGCACTGGGCACACATGGACCTAATAATGGGAACAACAGACCCTGGGGACTATTAGAGGGAGAAGGGACTATTAGATGGGGAAGAGAAGAGGGAGGGCAAGGAAGGCCTGAAAAACTGCTTGTTGGGTACCAAACACTACCTGGGTGACAGAATCATTCGTACCCTAAGTCTCACTGTCACGCAATATACCCACATAACAAACCTCCACATGTAGCCCCTGAATCTAAAAGTTGAAATTTTGAGATATGTTCCATAAATACCTAGTTTATTGAGTGTTTTTAGCATGAAGGGGTGTTGAATTTTATCGAAGGCCTTTTCTGCATCTATTGAGATAATCATGTGGTTTTTGTCATTGGTTCTATTTATGTGATGGATTACATTTATTGATTTACTTATTTTGAACCAGCCTTGCATCCCAGAAATGAAGCCGACTTGATTGTGGTGGATAAGCTTTTTAATGTGCTGCTGGATTTGGTTTGCCAGTATTGTTAGACTGGATAAAGAAAATGTGGCACATATACACCATGAAATACTATGCAACCATAAAAAAGAATGAGTTCATGTCCTTTGCAGGGACATGGATGAAGCTGGAAACCATCATTCTCAACAAACTAACACAGGAACAGAAGACCAAGCACCGCATGTTCTCACTCATAAGTGGAAGTTGAACAATGAGAGCACACGGGCACAGGGAGGTGAAAAATCACACATCAGGAACTGTCGGGGAGTGGGGGCAAGGGGAGCGATAGCATTAGGAGAAATATCTAACACAGATGACAGGTTGATGGGTGCAGTAAACCACCATGGCACATGTATACCTATGTAACAAACCTGCATGTTCTAGACATATATCCCAGAACTTAAAGTATAATAATAATAAAAAGATGCTCTAATAAAGCAATTATTTAAAATTCCAAAAACTGTTGAAATTATAAAAAATTTAAAAATTTAAAACTGCATAGAAAAATAAAGAACACTACCATCACTAAGAAAAAGAACTAAAACCCAAACAAAAAAATATCATAGTATGAACCCAGGAGGCAGAGCTTGCAGTGAGCCGAGATCGTACCACTGCACTCCAGCCTGGGCAACAGAGTGAGACTCTGTCTCAAAATAAATAAATAAATAAATAAATAAATAACAATTGTTTAAAAATCATAAGTGTGGTAGATTATTTGCCATAATAGCCACAGATTTCCTTCTTTTTATTTATACCCTTAGGAAATCCCTTTCCACCTTAACTCTAACCTTGGCCATGTTACTTGCTTTACCCACTGGACAATAACAAAGGTGACACAAGCAGAGCCTTAAAGCACTTGGCATTGGTGCTTGCTCCCCTGCTGTTTTTTGCAATCTGTGACCACGAGACCAGCGATGAACTGTCTCAACTGAGCCTAAGCCATAGAATCATGAGCAAATAAATGGTTGTTGTGTCAAGATAAAAATAATATATATATATATATATATATACCTCATCTGGTTCATTTCCTTCCTGAAGTTCTTTCCCAGTCTGTTGAAATTTTGGTTCAATCTTCTTAGATGTTTGACCAACTCTCTGCTTTTCTTCTTCATAGGCCATGGCAAGTATGCCTAAGAACAAACTTGCCATATAAAAGGAAAACCAAAAACTTACCATGACAAAAAATATCATGTAGACTTTCCCAGAGGCATAAAGTATCTAAGGAAAGGTAGAAAGTAAGGCAAAAGAGTAAAATGTTATTTATCTTCCGTGATTCTCCTATTTTAAAGTAAAAGGCAAAATTTTGTTAGGAAAATAATGTAGCCATAAATGGAATGTAATCATAAGACTGTTTAAGCACTGGCTCCACCTGAAGAAATAAATGAAAACCTTTTGAACTTGAGACATGCATGTGAAATATAAAATATATGCTGTAAAACCAAGGGAAAATTAGTAATTTAATTAACTTAGGGTAAGTATTTGATTTTTAGTCTTCATTGATAGAGAAAATACATTTGAAATAATTGTCATCTCTCGATATAGAAACTGGACAGCCTCAACATGGAAAGTTATTTTCTTTGCAGAAGAATCTTTAAATATATGAAGTTTAATGAAGTCAGAGAATGTTTGGAGATTGTTTTTTCTGATTATTACTTTATGGAAAAATCACAGCAAACTAAAAAATTAGTCTTTACAAGGAATGGAGAGCAGAATTATTTCTTTACCTGTCAGAGTATCTGCTTTGGTGAACAACCTTTAGACAAGCTACATGGGGAAGTCAAATTACCCATTTACATGAAGGCAGTGCAGTGGGTGACATTTATAGATAGCAAATTACAACATTTTAGATTGCCAAACACAGCACTGACTAGCTTTTTATTTCATAATAACTGCCTAAGACAGATCAGAAAATTAAAAGATTTTAAAAATTATAAGTAGAGCATTACAAATATAAAATATTATCCATTGATTTGACCTCATTGATCAAAAGTACATAAACAAAATTTAAGAAAACAAATGAGAAATTAAATTAACAGAAAAGTATTATCTACAGAAAATATTGTGTGGATGTAAAGAATGTTTACAGATTAATAGAAAGTTCAAACATTCAATGAGAAATAATTTCTTGACCTAGAGTATATTTGTCTTTAAAAGTATTTTTAATAAGACCTATCATCACAGTGAGTAAACTATTTAGGACTGGTTAAATACTTTCTCACTGAAGTACCTGTTATTTACCGTAGCACATTCAGCAGTCAGGAACAGGTATTATAAAATACACTGCAAACCCCATCTCTACTAAAAATACAAAAAAAATTAGTTGGATGTGATGGTATTTGCCTGTAGTCCCAGTTACTCAGGAGGCTGAGGTGGGAGGATTGCCTGAGCCCAGGGTGGTTCAGGCTGCTGTGAGCCATTATCACACCACTGAACTCCAGCCTGGGTGACAGAGTGACACCATCTCTCAAAAAAAAAAGTACCCTTCAGGCCATGCACATCAGTAAATAGAGTTGGTTCCAAGTATTCATGGGTTCCATTTCTGTGGATTCAACCAACCATGGGTCCAAACTATACATATTAAAATTTTATCTATATTGAACATATAGACTTTTTATCTTGTCATTATAAACAATACAGTGTAACAACTATACAGTCTCATACCATGTAAAAACATTTAGGTCAATGACCAGCAGCATATACAACAGTCATCTCAAAAGATTCTAATGGAGCTGTTCTATATAGGTATATCAATTTTTTTGTTTTTTTATACTATGTTTTTACTGTATCTTTTATATGCCTACCTATACAAATACTTAGCATAGTGTTCCAATTGCCTACAGTATTCAGTATAGTTACATGGTGTGCAAGTTTGTCGCCTAGGATCAATAGGCTACATACGCTATATAGCCTAGGAGTATAGTAGGCTACATCAACCAAGTTTGTGAAAGTACACTCTATGATGTTCACACAATGATGAAATCACCTAATGACACATTTTTCAGAATGTATCCCTGTCATTAAGTAACACATGACTGTATTTACATAGCGTTTACATTGTACTAGGTATTATGAGTAATCTCATTTAACTTATACAGGAGATAATTTATACAGGAAGTATGTAGGTTATATGCAAATTCTATGCCATTTTACATTAAGGAACTTGAGAATTCATGGATTTTAGTATCCACCAGAGGTCCTGTAACTGATCCCCCATAGATACTGAAGGACAACTATACTTTATGTTTATTATCTTATTCAATATTGCTTTCAATATACAGAAGACAAATGAAAATTAGATAGGAAAAAAGCTACCAAGATCTCACAGTCTATGAGGGAATGCCTGAATTCAGAACTTTTGCTCTCTCCACTATATAATTCTAGTGGAGCATAAAAGCACATCCTCTTGTTAGCATAAAACAGTATACAATTTCTAGTTTTATTACATTTAATTTGAAATAGAGGCTAACTGTGACCTCTATTTCAATGCTTTTTATGAATATAAAATGAAACATTATACACGAAGATCTTAGCACATCCCGAGTTCCCAATAAATATTAGCTATACTGTAAGTATAACTTTGTTCCCTGAGGGTTGATACTGTTTTGTCCCTTTCTGTACCCACAGCATACCAGAATACTTGGATAAAATAAATATATTTTGAATTAATAGAAAACAATAATCTCCAAAACATACACTATACTCTTTGGGAAGAATTGCTAAATTTCCCTATTCATAATTAGTTCAGTTTAAGGCAATGTTCAACGTACAAATCTAGACAAAATCAAAACAAACTCTATCTACATTAGTCAGTAAAAACTTGGAGTACACTATTCACAATAGCAAAGACTTAGAACCAACCCAATGTCCATCAATGTTAAACTGGATAAAGAAAATGTGGCACAGATACATCATGGAATACTATGCAGCCATAAAAAAGAATGAGTTCATGTCCTTTGCAGGCACATGGATGAAGCTGGAAACCATCATTCTCAGCAAACTAACACAGGAACAGAAAACCAAACACCACATATTCTCACTCGTTAGTGGGAGTTGAACAATGAGAACATATGGACACAGGGAGAGAAACATCACACACCGGGGCGCCTGTTTGGAGAGTGGGGGGAAGGGGAGGTATAGCATTAGGAGAAATACCTAATATAGATGACGGGTTGATGGGGTGCAGCAAATCACTATGGCACATGTTTATCTATGTAACAAATCTGCACATTCTGCACATATATTCCAGAACTTAAAGTATAAAAAACAAACAAAAACTTGGAGTACAACAATGAAGATCCTGAAGGCCCTAACAGCAGGACACTTCCAGACTGTTTCCCTATTTCTTTGGTAGAGGGAAAGAACTATCTTAAAACAATTGCTAATGAGAAAATTAATTCATACATTTTGGGGGTAATAAGTGAAGGGCAAAACCTGTATTATCATAGCATATACTGTGATATAGCCCATACAAATTCACTTATATTTTTGTTAAAGTTCCATTAAGCATTCTATGTATAGATGCTGAGAAAGCAACAAAAATTAAAATAAGACAAAAATTCTTATTATTTTTTTTTCTCAGATAGATAAAAAGTTAGCAGGTAGTTTCTCAGGCAGTTCGTGTCTAAGTGGGAAAATAGCTGGACAAGCAACTAAAACATCACAATCTGAGGAAAGTATGGTGGCCCGTGGCATTCCATGTAGGATGTGCCTTACTCCTACACTGGGCTTGGGGAAAAGCTCAAAGAAGAAATCATGGTTTCACAGCATAAATATGAAGCATGAAACTGAAGGCAGATAGGAGGAAACTTAAATTTAGGGAGAGGGTATAACATACATGGAAATATGACATTACGAGAAAAGCTCATTTAGGAAGCAGCAAACCTTTTAAATAATTATACAGAGAGCATATATTAGAGTATGTTAAGAAATAAATCAGGAGATGTAGGCAGATGAGACCTTGAAGGGCACTATATGTCATGCATATAGAGTTGGAACTTTGGCCTATGGGAATTTGAAAAACACTGACGGATATTTAGAAGAAGAATAACATGATAAAATTATTTTAGAAATAAGAACCTCCTAGTGTTTTGGAGAAAACACTGAATCTTATCAAAGAGACTCGAAATACCAATGGAGGTACCAGTCTAACAAAATTAGAAAAATATAGTTTGTATAAAAATGTCACTTGTAATATTTTCTTTATTTTTACCAAAAATACAATTATGCTGCATGTATGTTTGGTCTACTTGATTTCCATTTAACAATATATTATGAAACTCTGTGCCCCAAATATATTACTTTAGCCTATCATCATTGATGACCCATTTATACACATATATTGCCCAAAATTTATCAAGTCAACCAAAATAAGCATGGATTGGATGTGTATGAATGTTTGTTTAAAAATAAAGAATGTTCTCCTTCAACTATAAATAACTTCAGAAGTTAGAGTAATGCTGCTTTGAAAATAACACTATTTTCTACTATGATAGAACTTCTCTTCAAAGAAAAACTGCATCCCCATTTTAATGAGCATCATACCTGAGAAACTATGACACATACATAATTAGTTATGAACACAGATTCTCAGAATTTTAATTTCAATTCTCATTACAGTAAGCCTTCTGTTATGGTAACTGGAACATGATTGAATATTGAACTGGATAAGAGGAAATAGAAGAACAAAAAGAAATAGGACACTGTATATATTCAATAAATAATTGCTTAAAACATGGTAATGTCATAAATTCAAAATGTTTTAACTAAAGAATTAATACCTAGAAATGTACTTTATTTAGTGATTATCAAATGCATAATATCACAGGCTTTGAAATAAGACTATGATCTGAGATCTGGGAGGTTCAACTGCTGTAAATTTTGGGAGGCTACTCGACCTCTCCAAATCTTAGTGTCTTCATATAAAAAGCACACACACAAACAAACACATACAGTCTCTCTCTTCTCTCTTCTCTCTCTCTCTCTCTCTGACCTTGTAGAATTGTTTCAAAGATTAAGTAAGATATAATACACATGGCATTGTGGCCAGCTTATAATTTGACATTCAGTAATTCTAGTTCTCTTTTCTTTTGTCTTCCAATTCTTCTGCACGTAAAAATTTTAAAAACTATATTACATTTGACCATTATCTTAGAAGCGAGGGCATGGTGCCATTCCTAACTACAGTACAGATTCTTTCTGTTCTTACCTGGTGATAAAGTACTTCAGGGTAATCCTGAGCCATTAACCGAAAGAGGGCAAATAAGGCCCAGCCAAAACTGTCAAAATTTGTGAAGCCTTGATCAGGATTTATGCCAGCTTTTACACACACATATCCTTCAGGACACTGACTAAAGAAGACAAAGAAAAAAACCTGCTTACTGTTAGGTGACATTATGGCCAAATCATAACTACAGAACATCTGTCCTGAGTAATAAAGAACTCACTTTTCCACAAGGAGAATAATGTCTTCTCCCAAACAATTGCCTGCTAAAAAGTCACACATGAGTTAGATTTTAAGTTGATACAGTGAACGGTGTTAATTAAGCAAAAATAAAAAGGGGCCTCAAAAGTGGTTTTTGCCAAACCATTTTTTTCTATTTCTTTATTTTTTCATTGACAAAGAGAAACTGTACATATTTGTGAAGTACAACATGCTGTTTTGAAATATGTATATATTGTGCAGTGGCAAAATGGAGCTGATTAACACATGCATGCCTCACATACTTTTTTTGTGGTGAGAATACTGAAATCTATTATCTTACCATTTTTCAAGAATAAAATGCATTGTATTAACTATATCTTTACTACTCCAATATCAAAAGGGAAATATCTGAACATCAGAGTGAACTGATGGAAAATAGTACTGATAAAAATACGACTGCAATGGTTGAGGGTATAATTTTCAAATGACTTCATGTAAAGCCTTTAGAACCCACTATTTAAGGGTGAGAAAACACTTATTGCATCGATAATTTATAAGCAGTATTTGCACATGGGGAGGCAGATCCAATTAAATATTTATTTTATTTCCTTTCAGGGAGTCCTCATATTTCTATCCATTTAGGAGCTTCGGTGTTGTGTTCCATGATTACAGTGGTAGCCCAGTAAATCATGCTTCCTCTCTCCACGCCCTTGTGTAGTTTTCTCTCATACTATTTTGGGTTTAGTCATGTTACTTGTTTTAGTTTTAATGGAACAAAGAGAGGTTTAAAAATCATTCGTGCACTGGGACTTGCTAAATTGCTGACCCATAGTATCTGAGCAAATGAAGTTCTGTTGTCTTGTTGTTTTGGGATAATTTACCATGCAGCCAAGTATGACTGCTGCAGTTGAAACACTGCATGACTTTCTTTTCTTGCCTTGAAATATACCATTGTATCCTGAATATCCATGACCACGTACGTATATCCAAAATGTATTTCAGGTCATATTTGAGTTTGCAATGTACATAAAAGGAATTAGCTGAAATGGGATGGGACAGATACATAGAGATGGGCTCACCATTTGGATATGAGAATAGAATGGGAGCCCAGCAGGAGCGGGGCAAAAAAATATGTGCTGAGGCCGGGCACAGGGTGCATTGGCTCACATCTGTAATCTCAGCACTTTGGGAGGCCAAGGTGGGTGAATCGCTTGAGTCCAGGAGGTCAAGACTAGCCTGGGCAACACAGCGAAAACCCACCTCTACTACAAACACAAAAATTAGCCAGTCGTGGTGGCACATGCCTGTAATCCCAGCCACTTGTGAGGCAGAGGCATGAGAATCACTTGAACCCAGGAGGCAGAGGTTACAATGAGCAGAGATTGAGCCACAGCACTGCAGCCTGGGCAACAGAACAAGACTCGGTCTCAAACAAACAAACTATATATATGTATGCGTGTGATTGTGTGTATGTGTGTGTCTGTGTGTTGAGCAAGTGAGAAAATGTCAAAATCCCCTGAATTTAACTAAACCATATAACTCATGCTCTCCTCCCCCATGAGCCTTTTGTTAATCTGGGCACCAGAGTATAAGAAAGAGCTGAGTTTACAGATGGCTGCCAAGTCATCCCAGCTGAGCAAAGCAACAGGAGGGAATTATGTGAGTCACACACTGCTGCGAAGTGCCCTGTTTCCCCTTTATGAATTGTAATTTTCATCTGAAATTATAGGACAATGAGACATGACAGTTTTGTCATCTCACTTAAGAATTATTTTGAAATGCTGATTTTAAGAACGAGGTTTTTATTAATGTAAATTATAGCCATAAAAACATATAAGAGATTAAATAAGTGAAATATCGGCATATCTTTTCAATTTTTTTTTTAATGGATGTGAGGCTTTCAGTACTGCCCACGTTGGCCTCGAACATGCAGCCTCGCCTCTTTGTGCGCCAGGACAACCGGCGCGAGCTATCGCGGCTTCCATCAGCATATCTTTCATATTTCTTTTCTCCCAAAACTTCTTTCCAATGATAGATTTATATTGTCTCTCTTGGTCATTCTCACTAGCTCTGGAGCACTCTTGAAAACAGAAGATAAGAGCAGCACACCAACATGGCACATGTATACATATGTAAAAAGCCTGCATGTTGTGCATATGTACCCTAGAACTTAAAGCATAGTAAAAAATAAAAAATAAAAGATTCTTGTGTAAGTCCCAGCTCTGCCATTTACTAGCTTCTTGACCTTGAAGAAATCATTGAATTAGTCTGACTATTGCTTTTTTTATAAAATTGGATGAATAGTATTCCACATTGCATACTTCTGTTATGGTCTGAATGTTTGTGTCCCCTCCACATTCATATTGAAATTCTAACTCCCAAGGTGATTAGGAGATGGGGCCTTTGATAGGTGATTAGGTCATGAGGGTGAAGTCCTCTTGAATGTGATCGATATACCAAGAGAAAAGGCCTGAGAGAAACCTCTGGCCTCTTCTGCCATGTGAGGACACAGCAAAAAGGCACCATGTATGGGCCAGAGGACATGCCTTCACCAGACACCAAATTGGCCCAGCACCTTGATGTGGACTTCTTAGTTTCCCTAACTGTGAGTAATAAATTTCTCTTGTTTTTAAACTAACCAGTCTATAATATTTCATTAACGCAGCCTGAGTAGACTAAGACAACTTCTCAGTATGGTTTTGATGATGAAATGAGATAATACAATCAAATGGGAAGCAACAGTAAAAACAACAGTCCTTCATTAAGTACTATCAACAGGTGATAATGATTTAATAGAATAAAACTAATACCACTTACCCAGCATCTGTCCTGTTGCCACAAAGGAGAGCATATCTTTCTCCTTCCAAATAATAAAAGTTTTCTGTTTCTGAAAAATAGGCAAGAAATGATATTCTATGTGTAATTATGAGTTAGCGCCACATTGGAAATCAGTTTGGATCTCTGCAGAAGCTAAAATCACTTTCTGCAATTGTGAAGAAAGGTGTAAATATCCTTGCCTTTTTAACCTAACATCCGATACACAAGCCAGTGCCTTTGGGAATCTAGCAAAATGTTGAGTGTTCAACATTTCTGGGAAGACTGCTTTGCCTTTAACAAAAGTTTCAATTTTTTTTATTTTTTTATTTTTTTTTTGAGACGGAGTCTTGCTCTGTCACCCAGGCTGGAGTGCAGTGGCCGGATCTCAGCTCACTGCAAGCTCCGCCTCCCGGGTTCACGCCATTCTCCTGCCTCAGCCTCCCGAGTAGCTGGGACTACAGGCGCCCGCCACCTCGCCCGGCTAGTTTTTTGTATTTTTTTAGTAGAGACGGGGTTTCACTGTGTCAGCCAGGATGGTCTCGATCTCCTGACCTCGTGATCCACCCGTTTCGGCCTCCCAAAGTGCTGGGATTACAGGCTTGAGCCACCGCGCCCGGCCGTTTCAATTTTTTATATACATGGCAAGGTGATTCTTACCTCGAATATAGTATGGGTTTCCAGTTTTGTTGTGCAGGGTTTCATTTTCATTCTCTTGGGGCCATCGAAAACATTTGTGTTTCAGGTTGCCCATGAAGAGCCCCATCCCAATTAGAGAAAATATGCTCAGAAAAAACAGAGTGAGGATAATGACACCAATAAGCTTCTTCAAGCAGTGGGTCAGGACCCCTGCAAGGGACTTCAGACCTGGAAAGAGAAACATTTGCTTTTGAAATAATGTAATATCTTGGAAAAGCACTATTGGCAAACTTCTCCCATAGCAACTGCATATTCCATTGAAATCAATAGTTTTATCTTATAATGTAATTCTAATTATTTGGGTCTCATACATAAAGTGAATAATAAATCAAAAGTTGAGGTTTATGTATTACTGCTAATTTTTAACACCTAACAAAATAATTCAGACACACTATTTAAAATTAATTATTTGCTTGTTTCTCTTTACAAAGAAAAACAATCCCCCTCTCTTGGTTACTGCTTGTCATACCAACCTCCAGTGTTTGTAAGCATAAATAAAGGTATAAGGTTATAAATCAAAATTCAAATGTTCTTGAAAAACTAAACAGCTTGAAACAGTAGTATTCTATATTATTCTTTAATTGACTTCATAATAATTCAATTTTGTGAACTAATTAAATAAAATTATGAAGAATTTCAATAAACAAGAATGAGAATAACACAACTGTGATCTATGTAAACTGTATTTATAACAGAATACTAATAGAGAATTCAAACTTAAAACTGGCTTTATTTAAGGATATTCATTTTTCTAAGTAATACATGCTGACTTCTGAAAGTAGAAAAGTAGAAAAAACAAAAACAACATAATCATAGCTCATAGAATAAATTACTATTAACTTTTTTGTGTATAAACTTGCTTTCTTTCTTCCATCCTTCCCTCCCTCCTCCCTTTTCTTTTTCACTTGCTCTCTTATTTGCTAGTCTGTGTGCATTAGTTTCCTAATAACTGCTCAGCACAATGATGAATAAGAATACACTAACTCTGTGATGTTAACTATGCAAGTAGTCAACATTTGTATGCTTTAGTTTCATAATTTTTTAAAATGGAAATGATACCTGCTTTCTATCTTATTGTGAGAATTGAAAACTATTCTGTTGAATGACCTCAGATGATTAGGTTTCTTTAGTAAAATATGACAGGGTTGAAATAAAGTCATTCTTGTGACTACAGAAATGTGATAATCTAGATTAAATATACAATTTTAATTTGACTTAATAATTAAATATATGTTTATAGCCTCCTTTTGTCACTTAGAATTGTATCATTCTTTTTATTACAAGCAAATCTTTTCAAAGTATTATACTAGATATATAATAGAACTTCGGTGTCAAACATACAACAGTGGTTTAGCATTGACACACATGTTCACATTGTTTTTGAGAGATGTTGAACCAAAGTATAAACCAGATTATAAGCCTTCACTAAAACTGGAACATTTCAAAACATATTTGGCAGTTCATTAGAAAAAAATTAAATCACTTCAATGTAATTTCTGTAGTTACTATTCCAAACTTTTAAAATAGGTGTATTTGCACGGTGTGCTTATTTGGCAACGGTCATGAGTCCTTAGTGTATCTTTATACTAAATTTTTTTTCATATTGTTTTGTCAGAAATGTTTTTAAGAAGAGCAATTCTTAAAGAAAAATATATGTCTGTGTGTATATATATAGATTATATATATAAAATACATACAGATAGATAATTTCCATTGTATTCCCAATTTTTGGTGGAGCTTTAATTTTAGCACTGACATTTTGTTTGATGGAAAAGAAATGACACCATCACATTTTTATAAAATTAAATCTGCTAATCATTTTCATTAGTATATACTAATTAGATTTTGTTAGAAAGTTCTGGGCCATATGCCAATCTTGATCTTAATTTTCTGGTATAACTTCCTCCTTCTTTTAAATTTTAACCTTCGTTTTGCTTAGTGTAAGTCTATTATAGAGTTTAATTGCATTTCTGACTTCATATTAAAGTCTCTGCCTTGATAAAAAAAATTTAAACCAATTGCATTTATTTTCGTAAATTAGGTTTACACTAGAATATACCTTACTTTTTTGATTTCTATATTCTCCTTATTATTCACTGTGTTTATTTTCCTTTGTCAATAAATTTACTGTGTCTATTTTTTCCTTTAGTATTTTAGATAAAATACATGTTTCGAGAACTTATATCCAATTTAAGTTCCTATTTTGAAATAACATGCATATCTCTACATCAATAAGACTGTGTCTACTCAGTCCCACCACATAAGACGAGAAAATAACTGTATTTATTTTCTCACATTTCTCTATTCTTACTTCTCAGTTTTTGCTAATATAAGTAATGACCTTTGACCTAGTTATAATTGTTGAATTGTGTATTTTGTATCACATATTATCTATCATGATTTATAGAAAGGATAAAATTCAAATCCTTACAAGGGCTTCCCAGGAAGCATAAATTCACACAAACAGGGAGTTGAGAGGACTTGGATGAATCTGCCTGACTTGAAGTGGCAGCTGTTCTTCATCCACGGCAGGTTGTTGTCATTCATAAATGTAGGTGGACCTATCCTGACAATTCATCCAAGTTAAATTGGATTTCAACATAAAATCATTAAATTTTTATAATATTAACATCTATTTCAAAGTTTTCTAAAACGTAAATAAAATATGTCTCTAGTTCAAGAATGAACTACAGAAGTCCATGTGCTAACTTCTGATTTATATTTGCATTCTGTTTTGCAACTCACTAACAACAGTAATTTGCAATCCATTCTGTGTCGAAATGGTTTCAGAGCTCATTGCAATTACTTTTAGAACTAAATACTCTTATTTCTAAATATTTTATTTTCATACTTATTTTTTCAGCAGATATTCTGAAAAGATACACAAGTACTGTTTGAGAACTCTTGCACAGCTGAGAACATACATTTGTTGACTATACATACAAATGACAGCCAAGTATAGAATTCCAGTGTCTCAACTTCCCTGACTACACTTTCCCCCAAGCTCTGAAACTCCACTGCCTACTTAAGTTTACTATTAACATGAGGTCTAAGGGTGACCTGTCCATGATGTATGTTTCTCACCTTTTTGCTTGAAGAATTTTATAATACTTTTATTCTTTAATACTTTACATTTAAAACATTTTACAATATGTCTAAGTGTATATTGTAGTTATTATTTATCTAGTATAAGCTGATCTCTTTCGTTTGTAGGGTCTTTTTCCAGTTAAAAATTTTTAAAGTTTTTTCTATTGTATATATTTCAATAATTTGTCTTTTATATTCATTCTTGTCTGTTTTCAGGATCACAGTTTATGCATAAGATGGACTTTAGTCTTTTCTCCTTCATTAATCCATTCCATTTTTCAGTTCTATTGTATTAATACAGAATTCCTCTAGTCTTTCTTTATACAAGTGTGCTTGTTTGATGCACTGGTAATACTATTTTGTGGCTTGTATTACCACTGAATATTCATCTAGGGTAGTATAATTTTTATCGCTTTTCTGTCTTAAAGTTAGTTATATTTGCCCAGATTACTCTCTCACTTCATCATTTGTTGAGAGACTGCAAAAATATAATTTATTATGTATGCTTCTATTTTAAGCACATTTATTTTAAAAGAGGATACTTTCTTTTAAATATATGTTTCTCTTTCTATATTGCAAAATATTTTCATTCACTCCATATTGCTGGTATGTGCCTAGTACATTCTCCCTTGAAAAAAAGAGTGAGAGGTCTCTACTAGCCTGTAGGCTTCCAACTCCAGTGAATGAATTCTTCTTGTATTATTACAACTTGAATTCATCTGATGTATTTAATAATTCTTACCTCTAGTCTTAAGATGAAGATACATGTGAAATATGTGGGGAGTAGTAAGGGAGCTAGAGCTGTGAAATTCCCATCAGGTTAACTCTCACTAATTGATTCCTTCACTAGATTTGATAAAGCTGCCATGCCACAGACAGTTTTTATTAAACAGCTTTACTGAGATATAATTCACGAGCTCCACAATTCAACAGCTTAATGTGTACAAATCAATGTTTGAGTATATTACAAGTTATGAATTATCACCATACTTTCCAATCTGTTTTTCTCATTTGTTCTGCCTGAACTACAAATACATAGCCTATATATATTTAGCCTTCTTTCTGGTCTATGAAAGTTGTCTGTAGGCTTTGTTTTTGCTTTTATTACATTCCTTATTTGCTTTCTTGATACAGCTATTTCATAACACTTCCGAATTGCAGCTAAAACATTCTGGGTAGCGTTGTTCTTATCTAACTGTTCTTATTCATTCACAATAACAAACTAGAAGGTGTTGGTGTGTTTCTGTTAGAATGTCTTCAGAAATGGGAGCTGTAACTTAGTCTTCAGCATCTTCCATCAATGTGGTAAAGCTGCAACCACACTGATAGAAGATGAATTTTGTGGTATGTGAATTGCACCCTATCCAAACACTCAAAGCAAAGGGGAATTCATCTTATTTTATATTACTTTGTTCATATCAACTGGTTGCTTGATAAAATGAGGAAAAGAAAGAGGCAGATTAGATATGTCTAGACCACTATTTCTCTCAGAAGTCTAAGAAGAAGTTTTTAAGTTCAAATATAATTTGTAAGAATTACAAATTAAAATATATTTTACTGATGTCTATATTTTGGTTTTGTAAAAATTGAGCCTACACCAAATAAATAACAGTCAATGTATTTTTCTCCTCTTTCCTAGAGTGACATAAATGTAAATTTCAGATAACTCACTGGTTTCAGAGTGGAAACATTATTCAATATTTCCTCTGAACAACAACAGGGAAGTTCAAGTGAATACATGGCAGTATATAAAACAAAATGAAAAAAAGATATTCAATGCAATTTCTTACCTTGATTTAAAGGAATAATTTTTAAAATTCTCAAAGTTCTTGCAGTTTGAAGCATTGGAATGAAGTTTAGAGGTGAGTATCTTATAATAACCCTGTGGAATTAAATTAGAGTTACCTAAAAGTCACATTAAGTCTTTGCGACTTATTCTTGGCTTTTTATGGTTTTTGAAACTTATTTTTAAAACCATATATGCAAACATTTCCCTTGATCACATGATTCCATATTGCAAACAGTTTTATTATTTATTAGAAGACAAAGATTACTGCAGTGGAAAGTGGCCAGGTAAATATTAATCTGTAAACTTATGAGAGTTTACAAAAGTTTGACACTGTGAATACTCTTAATTTCTCATCAAATATTCTACACTATGTTCATAAATCTTTTGTTGTCTAATTACTGAAAAGATAGTTACAATGCAAAATGAATATCTAGTTTTTTAAGGAATAAGATTCATTTTAAGTATTTAAACTTACGATGATGGTAATTATGATGGTGACATGAGAATAAAGATGAAGAGAGGATGAGAATGAGGATGATGGTGATGACATTGATGATGATGGTGATAATAATGACAATGGTGATGGTGATGATGAAGGTGTAAGGCAGACTGTGTGTTGATTAAGGGCACAGACTCTGAAGCCAGACTGCTTGTGTAGAAATCCAGGCTCTACCATGAACTAACTGTGCAAGATGAGCAAATTATTTAAATCTTTCTTGCCTCAGTTGCCTCAACTGTAAAGTGGGGTTAATAATACTTCCTGATTCAGAGGGTTTTTTGAGAGATTTAACAAGTTAACTTATGCGAAGTATGTAGAAGACCACCTGGCACATAGTAAGGGCTCTGCAAGTGTTAACTAACAGAAAGAGCAAAACAGCAAAGAAAATGGTAATAACAGTAAAAGTAGTGATGGTAATGATTACAGTGATATGATACACTATTTTAGATTGCTTAAAATATAGCAGACACTCTTTATGACCTTTATAAATGTTATTAAAAATTGACCCAAAATCTACAAATAGAAAATCACTTTAAATTATTTCTAACAAGAGTTTGATGCCAGTAATGATTTCCGTAGCTAGAATACACTAAATAGAAGTATTTTAAAAAGAGACATGAAATTGTTAGAATTGTCTGAAGCATTCCAGAAAATGTGTGTGAGGGGGTGGGTGTTTAAGATACATTATTCTGATCTCTAGCATATTTACTGGTCTTAAGCAATGTAGCTACATGCAACGTAGATTGGGAAATGAGAATCAAATCTGCTAGGACCTTCTAAGTATTCAGGGGATTTGCTCACTGATCACTAAAAGGCACACTTAAAATGCACAAATTCAATATTTATCATTCTTGCTCCAAATAGAAAGCAGAAAATAGCCCACTCCTTTCATTTTTATTGCATCTTCTGAGGACTAGGTCAGAGGCAGCTGAGAGAGCTCACTATGACTATAACTTTGAAGTATTCTCCAGTTGCAGACTATCTTCAGGCAGAAATCTTTGCAGATGTCAATTATTTTTTATGAAAAACATTTGCTGAGCAAAACATTAAAATAGACTCAATTTAAAGAAATACTCACTCAAACATAGTTACGCTGAAATCGAGCCAGTTCCACGGATCACCAAGGAAGGAAAAAGATCCTGCCCAGACACCTCTTGCAAAGAGTTTTACAAGTATTTCAAATGTGTAAATTCCAAGCAAAGTATTCCTGCAGAAATTTTTTCATATAAATATTATTGGTGAGAATAATACATTGTCAACTCTGAAATACTATGTTTATGATAACTAGCTGGCATTTAAGAATAAGTCATCAGGAAGGTGAGACCAGGTCTACTTGGTAGGCCAAAACAAACCAACCACCAATAAATTAGACAACATTCAAGAAAGCAAGTGCTCCTTGAGCCTTAATTCAATGTTTTAAATAGGGTAGGCTGTGTCTTACAGCATTTGTCATGACATTTGACTTTTTAATTTGTTTATTACTGTAGTCATGTAGTATAATTTGAAGTCAGGTAGCATGATGCCTCCAGCTTTGTTCTTTTTGCTTAGAATTGCCTTGGCTATTTGGGCTCCTTTTTGGTTCCATATGAATTTTCTTTTACAGGAACATGGATGGAGCTGGAGGTCATTATCCTTAGCAAACACAGAAACGGAAAACTAAATGCTGCATGTTCTCACTTAAAAGTCGGAGCAAAATGGTGAGAACACATGGACACATAGAGGGGAACAACACACTGGGGCCTTTGGGAGGGCAGAGGATGAGAGGAGAGAGAGGATTACGAAAAAAATAACTAATGAGTATTAGGCTTAATACCTGGGTGATGAATAATCTGCATAACAAAACCCCATGACAAAAGTTTACCTATGTAACAAACCTGCACTTGTGCCTCTGAATTTAAAATAAAAGTTAAAAAAAATTAAAAAATCAATAAATCCTAGCTGAGAGGTAATAGCCTTTACATATTATGTAGGTAAATGATAAAAACATCACATATCAAATTTGATCCCTATAGGGATTACACAATAATTAATAATCATCATTAAGGGCATGTGTAAGATCTAATTTTATTATATATATATAATATATATATTGAAGCATGTTTTTAATGGTGATATTGTTATAGTCAACTTCCAAAATTAAAGCTCAAAAGGTGGGGGCGGAGCAAGATGGCCGAATAGGAACAGCTCCAGTCTCCAACTCCCAGCGCGAGCGACACAGAAGACCGGTGATTTCTACATTTTCAACTGAGGTACTGGGTTCATCTCACTAGGGAGTGTGGGACAATCAGTGCTGGTCAGCTGCTGCAGCCCGACCAATGAGAGCTGAAGCAGGGCGAGGCATTGCCTCACCTGGGAAGCGCAAGGGGGAAGGGAATCCCTTTTCCTAGCCAGGGGAACTGAGACACACAACACCTGGAAAATCGGGTAACTCCCACCCCAATACTGGGCTTTAAGCAAACAGGCACACCAAGAGATTGTATCCCGCACCTGGCCGGGAGGGTCCCACGCCCATGGAGCCTCCCTCATTGCGAGCACAGCAGTCTGCGATCTAACCACAAGGCAGCAGCGAGGCTGGGGGAGGGGCGCCCGCCATTGCTGAGGCTTAAGTAGGTAAACAAAGCGGCTGGGAAGCTCGAACTGGGTGGAGCTCACAGCAGCTCAAGGAAACCTGCCTGTCTCTGTAGACTCCACCTCTGGGGACAGGGCACAACTATACAACAACAAAAGCAGCCGAAACCTCTGCAGACGCAAACGACTCTGTCTGACAGCTTTGAAGAGAGCAGTGGATCTCCCAACACGGAGGTTGATTTCTGAGAAGGGACAGACTGCCTGTTCAAGTGGGTCCCTGACCCCTGAGTAGCCTAACTGGGAGACATCCCCCACTAGAGGCAGTCTGACACCCCACACCTCACAGAGTGGAGTACACCCCTGAGAGGAAGCTTCCAAAGCAAGAATCAGACAGGTACACTTGCTGTTCAGAAATATTCTATCTTCTGCAGCCTCTGCTGCTGATACCCAGGCAAACAGGGTTTGGAGTGGACCTCAAGCAATCTCCAACAGACCTACAGCTGAGGGTCCTGACTGTTAGAAGGAAAACTATCAAACAGGAAGGACACCTACACCAAAACCCCATCAGTACATCACCATCATCAAAGACCAGAGGCAGATAAAACCACAAAGATGGGGAAAAAGCAGGGCAGAAAAGCTGGAAATTCAAAAAATAAGAGCGCATCTCCCCCGGCAAAGGAGCACAGCTCATAGCCAGCAACGGATCAAAGCTGGATGGAGAATGACTTTGACGAGATGAGAGAAGAAGGCTTCAGTCCATCAAACTTCTCAGAGCTAAAGGAGGAATTACGTACCCAGCGCAAAGAAACTAAAAATCTTGAAAAAAAAGTGGAAGAATGGATAGCTAGAGTAATTAATGCAGAGAAGGTCATAAATGAAATGAATAAGATGAAAACCATGACACAAGAAATATGCAACAAATGCACAAGCTTCAGTAACTGACTCGATCAACTGGAAGAGTATCAGCGATTGAAGATCAAATGAATGAAATTAAACGAGAAGAGAAACCAAAAGAAAAAAGAAGAAAAAGAAATGAACAAAGCCTGCAAGAAGTATGGGATTATGTAAAAAGACCAAATCTACGTCTGATTGGGTTGCCTGAAAGTGAGGGGGAAAATGGAACCAAGTTGGAAAACACTCTTCAGGATATCATCCAGGAGAACTTCCCCAACCTAGTAGGGCAGGCCAACATTCAAATCCAGGAAATACAGAGAACGCCACAAAGATACTCCTCGAGAAGAGCAACTCCAAGACACATAATTGCCAGATTTACCAAAGTTGAAATGAAGGAAAAAATCTTAAGGGCAGCCAGAGAGAAAGGTCGGGTTACCCACAAAGGGAAGCCCATCAGACTAACAGCAGATCTCTCAGCAGAAACTCTCCAAGCCAGAAGAGAGTGGGGGCCAATATTCAACATTCTTAAAGAAAATAATTTTAAACCCAGAATTTCATATCCAGCCAAACTAAGTTTCATAAGTGAAGGAGAAATAAAATCCTTTACAGATAAGCAAATGCTTAGAGATTTTGTCACCACCAGGCCTGCCTTACAAGAGACCCTGAAGGAAGCACTAAACATGGAAAGGAACAACGGGTACCAGCCATTGCAAAAACAAGCCAAAATGTAAAGACCATCAAGGCTAGGAAGAAACTGCATCAACTAACAAGCAAAATAACCAGTTAATATCATAATGGCAGGATCAAGTTCACATATAACAATATTAACCTTAAATGTAAATGGACTAAATGCTCCAATTAAAAGACACAGACTGGCAAACTGGATAAAGAGTCAAGACCCATCAGTCTGCTGTATTTAGGAGACCCATCTCACATGCAGAGACATACATAGGCTCAAAATAAAGGGATGGAGGAAGATTTACCAAGCAAATGGAGAACAAAAGAAAGCAGGGGTTGCAATACTAGTCTCTGATAAAATAGACTTTAAACCATCAAAGATCAAAAGAGACAAAGAAGGCCATTACATAATGGTAAAAGGATCAATTCAACAGGAAGAGCTAACTATCCTAAATATATATGCACCCAATACAGGAGCACCCAGATTCATAAAGCAAGTCCTTAGAGACTTACAAAGAGACTTAGACTCCCATACAATAATAATGGGAGACTTCAACACTCCACTGTCAACATTAGACAGATCAACGAGACAGAAAGTTAACAAGGATATCCAGGAATTGAACTCATCTCTGCAGCAAGCAGACCTAATAGACATCTATAGAACTCTCCACCCCAAATCAACAGAATATACATTCTTCTCAGCACCACATTGCACTTATTCCAAAATTGACCACATAATTGGAAGTAAAGCACTCCTCAGCAAATGTACAAGAACAGAAATTATAACAAACTGTCTCTCAGACCACAATGCAATCAAACTAGAATTCAGGACTAAGAAACTCAATCAAAACCGCTCAACTACATGGAAACTGAATAACCTGCTCCTGAATGACTACTGGGTCATTCGAAATGAAGGCAGAAATAAAGATGTTCTTTGAAACCAATGAGAACAAAGATACAACATACCAGAATCTCTGGGACACATTTAAAGCAGTGTGTAGAGGGAAATTTATAGCACTAAACGCCCACAAGAGAAAGCGGGAAAGATCTAAAATTGACACTCTAAAATCACAATTAAAAGAACTAGAGAAGCAAGAGCAAACACATTCAAAAGCTAGCAGAAGGCTAGAAATAACTAAGATCAGAGCAGAACTGAAGGAGATAGAAACACAAAAAACCCTCCAAAAAATCAATGAATCCAGGAGTTGGTTTTTTGAAAAGATCAACAAAATTGACAGACCACTAGCAAGACTAATAAAGTAGAAAAGAGAGAAGAATCAAATAGATGCAATAAAAAATGATAAAGGGGATATCACCACCGACCCCACAGAAATACAAACTACCATCAGAGAATACTATAAACACCTCTACGCAAATAAACTAGAAAATCTAGAAGAAATGGATAATTTCCTGGACACTTACACTCTTCCAAGACTAAACTGGGAAGAAGTTGAATCCCTGAATAGACCAATAGCAGGCTCTGAAATTGAGGCAATAATTGATAGCCTACCAACGAAAAAAAGTCCAGGACCAGATGGATTCACAGCTGAATTCTACCAGAGGTACAAGGAGGAGCTGGTACCATTCCTTCTGAAACTATTCCAATCAATAGAAAAAGAGGGAATCCTCCCTAACTCATTTTATGAGGCCAACATCATCCTGACACCAAAGCCTGGCAGAGACACAACAAAAAAAGAGAATTTTAGACCAATATCCCTGATGAACATCAATGCAAAAATCCTCAATAAAATACTGGCAAACCAAATCCAGCAGCACATCAAAAAGCTTATCCACCATGATCAAGTGGGCTTCATCCCTGGGATGCAAGGCTGGTTCAACATTCGCAAATCAATAAACATAATCCAGCATATAAACACAACCAAAGGCAAGAACCACATGATTATCTCAATAGATGCAGAAAAGGCTTTTGACAAAATTCAACAGCCCTTCATGCTAAAAACGCTCAATAAATTCGGTATTGATGGAACGTACCTCAAAATAATAAGAGCTATTTATGACAAACCCACAGCCAATATCATACCAAATGGGCAAAACCTGGAAAAATTCCCTTTGAAAACTGGCACAAGACAGGGATGCCCTCTCTCACCACTCCTATCCAACATAGTATTGGAAGTTCTGCTAGGGCAATCAGGCAAGAGAAAGAAATCAAGGGTATTCAGTTAGGAAAAGAAGAAGTCAAATTGTCCCTGTTTGCAGATGACATGATTGTATATTTACAAAACCCCATTGTCTCAGCCCAAAATCTCCTTAAGCTGATAAGCAACTTCAGCAAAGTCTTAGGATACAAAATTAATGTGCAAAAATCACAAGCATTCTTATACACCAGTAACAGACAAACAGAGAGCCAAATCAGGAATGAACTTCCATTCACAAATGCTTCAAAGAGAATAAAATACCTAGGAATCCAACTTACAAGGGATGTAAAGGACCTCTTCAAGGAGAACTACAAACCACTGCTCAGTGAAATAAAAGAGGACAAAAACAAATGGAAGAACATACCATGCTCATGGATAGGAAGAATCAATATCGTGAAAATACTGCCCAAGGTAATTTATAGATTCAATGCCATCCCCATCAAGCTACCAATGAGTTTCTTCACAGAATTGGAAAAAACTGCTTTAAAGTTCATATGGAACCAAAAAAGAGCCCGCATCTCCAAGACAATCCTAAGTCAAAAGAACAAAGCTGGAGGCATCACGCTACCTGACTTCAAACTATACTACAAGGCTACAGTAACCAAAACAGCATGGTACTGGTACCAAAACAGAGATATAGACCAATGGAACAGAACAGAGTCCTCAGAAATAATACCACACATCTACAGCCATCTGCTCTTTGACAAACCTGAGAGAAACAAGAAATGGGGAAAGGATTCCCTATTTAATAAATGGTGCTGGGAAAATTGGCTAGCCATATGTAGAAAGCTGAAACTGGATCCTTTCCTTACTCCTTATATGAAAATTAATTCAAGATGGATTACAGACTTAAATGTTAGACCTAATACCATAAAAATCCTAGAAGAAAACCTAGGTAGTACCATTCAGGACATAGGCATGGGCAAAGACTTCATGTCTAAAACACCAAAAGCAGCGGCAGCAAAAGCCAAAATTGACAAATGGGATCTCATTAAACTAAAGAGCTTCTGCACAGCAAAAGAAACTGCCATCAGAGTGAACAGGCAACCTACAGAATGGGAGAAAAGTTTTGCAATCTACTCATCTGACAAAGGGCTAATATCCAGAACCTACAAAGAACTCAAACAAATTTACAAGAAAAAAACAAACAACCCCATCAAAAAGTGGGCAAAGGATATGAACAGACATTTCTCAAAAGAAGACATTCATACAGCCAACAGACACATGAAAAAATGCTCATCATCACTGGCCATCAGAGAAATGCAAATCAAAACCACAATGAGATACCATCTCACACCAGTTAGAATGGCGATCATTAAAAAGTCAGGAAACAACAGGTGCTGGAGAGGATGTGGAGAAATAGGAACACTTTTACACTGTTGGTGGGATTGTAAACTAGTTCAACCATTATGGAAAACAGTATGGCGATTCCTCAAGGATCTAGAACTAGATGTACCATATGACCCAGCCATCCCATTACTGGGGATATACCCAAAGGATTATAAATCATGCTGCTATAAAGACACATGCACACGTATGTTTATTGCGGCATTATTCACAATAGCAAAGACTTGGAATCAACCCAAATGTCCATCAGTGACAGATTGGATTAAGAAAATGTGGCACATATACACCATGGAATACTATGCAGCCATCAAAAAGGATGAGTTTGTGTCCTTTGTAGGGACATGGATGCAGCTGGAAACCATCATTCTCAGCAAACTATCACAAGAACAGAAAGCCAAACACCGCATGTTCTCACTCATAGGTGGGAACTGAACAATGAGATCACTTGGACTCGGGAAGGGGAACATCACACACTGGGGCCTATCATGGGGAGGGGGGAGGGGGGAGGGATTGCATTGGGAGTTATACCTGATGTAAATGACGAGTTGATGGGTGCTGACGGGTTGATGGGTGCAGCACACCAACATGGCACAAATATACATATGTAACAAACCTGCACATTATGCACATGTACCCTAGAACTTAAAGTATAATAATAATAATAAATAAACAAATAAATAAATAAATTTTTAATAAAAGCTCAAAAGGTAACTTCAAGAAAGCCTTTTCCCCCAGATAATTTAATGGGTCTTTCCATCCTTACAGTCTAATGCAAGCCAGACGACGGGTATGTCTTCAGAAAGAGAGGAATAGAACAGAAAGGGAGAAAGGGATTTTCTTAATGAATGAAAAGGAATGAAAGTTACCTGAGTTAGAAGCAAATCAGAAATGAGATTGCAACAGCAAAAAAAATAGATGTGAAGCACTGAAATATTATCTTTATCATTAACAAATATTAAATTTATTATAATATAAAATATAATGTATTATATAATTCAATATTATTAAAATAAAATGTAAAATATTAAAAATATATAATTATATATGATATGTATAAAATAATCATATAACATACTCTAATACTGGTCTCCATTTTGGCAAATTAGTCAGGGACATGAATATGCAATCAAGCAGGACACTAATTAGAATAAACAGTCGGAAAAAGGTAGCTTATAGTCAAGGAATAATAGTTAATAAATAATATTGGAAAAGATATATTCTATTATATATATTTATATACATTGAGCTAAAATATTTTCTTAAATGTTGAAAAATATTAATCTTATTGAACAATGGGCATTAATATTTGTTAATATTTACTATTGGTGTGTATATTAGAAAATATACTTTATATGTATTTTCAAATGCGGAACACTTAATGAAGTATAATCTAGATTTCAATATGACCTAACATGAGACATAAATTGAAAAGAGAAAAATACTGCAGAAATAGTTGAATAACAGTATAGTTGCAGTTAATGTCAGCACAGTTTAAAGTCAACAAGTCAACAGAAAAGGATATGGATGTGCCAAAACCTTGATAGTTGTTCCTCTGATACAATTGAAAGGAGACAGTGTACACAAGATGGAAGCTGCATTGAATCTGAAGATTGTTCTGTTTTTATTTAATACTATGAAAGTCTGTAAGAAGAAAAGCGATCAAGTGAAATTAGAACTCAGAACCACAATCTCATCAATTATGCAACAAATTGTCAATCAATCATCATTATAGTCTTCGACTCTAACAGCTATACTTTTCTTTTTTATATATATTTTTATAGACTAAGTCAAATGGAAGGATTTCAGATGTTTTTATTCGCATTGAGGCTTGTCTGTTTCTCTACCATTTTTGCTTTTTTGGGTTTTTTGCTACTGTTACACCCAAGAAAGTTGTTTGTCTCAAGCCAACCTCTGGTCTCCTTAGAGAACTAACAGAATAGGAAGAACACAATATCCCAATGGCTCACGAACATCCATTTAAAAGTGCCGGAGCCAGTGTATCTGAGAACGTAATGAATGCTAAAAGTTAGATTTTATTTTAGAGCAAATCAAATCTGGGATTATGGTAGCAAAGAAGAGTCAATGAATTGAAATAGTACTTTAATTCTTAACAATTGTCTATGAAATAAAACCAAACTTGCATGATATCATTAACATACATATATCTAAACCAGAAATTTATAACATGTAAACCTAATACGTTGAGATATTAAAGCATTAAAATTCTAACAAAAAATAATGAAATATCAGAAATATTCCGAAATTAAAATTGAGTCATATATCTAAATATGTGTACATGCTTGTGTATGTACATGAACATGTACATACATATTCAAGTGTATATATATAATGTGTGTATATATAATATATATTCATGTGTATATATATATACCTGCATATGAGCAAGTTTGTATATTTTTATATTTGTGTGTAGAGAGAGATATATATGTGCACTCATTGAAAGTGTGTATATATATATCCACTATATATCCATTTGGAAAAATTTTATTGTGGGGTATAAATAAATACAATTAGCAAATATTTTATAGCTTACAGTCTAAAAGAGTATATTTTATAATTTATAATATATAACATACTGAAGCACAATAAATTATAGTATACTAAAATTATATATTAAATATAATCTATTAGATGCTACAGTATTATATGTTATGCAGAGGTGATTATTTCTATTTTGTATATATACAGAAAAATAGACTACTTAGTATAAATATATATTCAACAATATTTCATGAATAAATGTTCTAAATGGAAACCAAATTGTGATATAATTCTTCTTAATAAAATATTTTCTAACACACAATCTGTGAACACTTTGACCTATACTGTAGCTATCTTCCCTCTATTTTAAATGCAAACAGAAAATAAAAACTTAAAAGAGCCGAAGTAAATCTGATTTTTTAAAATGTGCTTTTCATGCTATTTTCCAGAACAATCTCAAACTTCATACAAGATGTAATATATGTGATTGTGATGAGTAATTTCAGATATAATAATCTCCCAATTTAAGAGCTGAAATTGTTTTATTAATTATAAAAGTATTTATTTTATGCCACCTTTAACAGAATAAACCTAATATAACTCAAATAAATTGTCATTTATAACAGCACTTTTATACCAAGCTATCTGTGCAGTTCTTGCTCCAGATGTTTCATGGGAACTAGACCAAGAGTAAATCTGGGCCTTGGTTTATTTTTCAAAATATTTGGTTTTGTCTTCAATAACACAACTAGCACTTTACCAACCGTGTCTGTACACACCGCAGGGTACTCAGAACTTTGCAATATTACACCTATCCCTACGGTTACTGTGCCATATCAATTATTATGACATAAACATAGCAAAAACTGAATGTAGAGGTAATTGAGATGAGGGCTTAACTTATACTTTCATTAAAATGCTCTCAAGATTAAGCATGTATATTATAACAATGCTGCATAATGCCCATGGAGGCTACCAGAGATACTGGAGTCTTTTAAGTTAATATATACATTTCTACCATAAAATGTCAATACTCTTCCACCATGACAAGTATTCCAAAGAATTGTAATTTATTTTTTAAAAAAAATCACTTTGTCTTCCATCCAGAGAATGTGGTGCAATTCCTTGTCACCCATTTGATAATATCATTGAATGCTCTACAAATTAATTTTTTTCACTATGAAGCTAATTGTCACCTTCCCCAAATTTGATATTCTTTCTAGTTATTTCATTTTGTCAGTGGCATCCCCATTCCTCTACGCTGAAAACCTTGGCATTTTTAGCCAGTCAAATCGTGCTGTTTCCTCTCAGCTTTGTTCTCTCTGTCTCCTCTTGACTTCAGTCCTGGATTACTCTCTCTGTTATTTCATCTTTCTAATCCTGTCTCTTCCATGCAATAGTCATTTAGAAATCTGTTGGGTTAATGCTACTTAAACATTATATTCATTGCATCAAGCCTTTGATCACCATATTAAATCCACGTTGACATCTCCATTATCTCACCTCATATCTCACAACTTGCAACAGCTAAGTTTCCAGTTATAGCATCACTTTTTCTTTTCCTCCTTCCAGAATCATTCTCTGCTCTTACCTACACATAGGTCTTCCCTTTCCCTTATTAAAACTTTGAAGTATTCTTTAAGCTATAACTCAAATTCTGCAGGATCCTTAATGATTCTTTCAGCTTCATTGGTTCACACCAATCTCTGATTTCTAAATGTGATTATTTTCATATTTAACGTTTTGTGCTTGTTCTGGGGTTGGACATATAGTAGCAGGTGCCTAAAGTCATTCTGGAGATAAGGAGTAAGTGTATGCATGTATGAATGAATAAAAATGATAAATAACATACGGGTTGTATTTACTTTTCTAACTTCTGAGTAAGCTCATCACATTGAACATTTTAAATTGTTGAGCACATTCTAGGCATTTTACAGGCATTTTAAAATTGAAAACCACAAATGGACAATCATCATGTTCCCTTAAAATATTTCACTTACATTAAGGCATACTAATACATATATTATGAAGTAAAGTAATCCAAAATATACTACCTAACCAGGTAAGATATCAGTTTTGATAAAAATCTCCAATATGTGTGCTCCCAAAATGAGACATCTTATGTAGTTCTGTATAATTTAAAATCAGATCTTGCCCTGTTTTTCATTATCTTTTTGTATCCTATCTCAATTACATTTTTTTATGTCTGGAAATAAAATAATAAAAATGTCATCAAAATAATCTCAATTAAATCTCACATTTTTTTTCTTGTAGTAGTATGGGTCCACATCTTCCAAGGGCTCTGACACCATTCCTTGAGAAAGGTTTCCATAAATAAATGGAAGCTCTTTGCCAACTTCCAAGTCAGGATTTGGCTTTAAATCTTCTTCATGTTCCTCATTATGTGTTTTAGCAATATGCTGTTTTATAAGTTCAAAAGACTCTTTAGTGAAGGGAACAAGACCCTTAGGTTCTGGTGAAGCCAACATTTCCAATTTTGTACCTGCAAAAAATTCTATATTAAAGTTGGGTATACTAATAAAACCATAAAAGTACAAAAGGTTGGGACATGAAAAATAGAGACCAGTAACCTGAATGCATGCATTTAAACAACATATTCCTTAGTTTTGTAGAAATCTAAGTTGTCCTGAGTTTTACTGTACTTAATATCGAACTTAATTTGTAATTTCACGAGTAACTCAATATACTTCACTTATTCATTGTTTTAAACTCTTTCTTTTACTGAAATCTACCTTTCAACTTCTCCATTATAATGAAAGAGATCTTTTTTAGAAAGATCTTTTTTGCTAGAGATACTTTTTCTGGTCAAATCCAACTATTTCCCTGGGAGACACATTTAACAATTGACTACACTTTTCTTCTTTAAACTTACTCTGCATTGGCTCTGCACCCTGCTCTTCCATGTCTCTTTTTGTATCTCTGATTACTTTTTAAAAATCAATTACAGTATCGGTCAAATATTAACCCAAATTTTAACTCTGATATCTCTTAAGGGTTTGCCTTCTTCCTCTGCTATATCTATCATTCTGATGAATGCATGGGCAAACAGTTTTAATTACTCTTTGCATACAAATATTTATCAAGTACATGAGAATATTTCCCAGATGCTTTCTTCCCCCAGCTGTCTATATAGTAACTTCACCAAAGGCAGCAACTTAACAGGTAAAAACAAAATTATTTATCTTTCTGTGTTACTAGAATTACTCTTTAACCTGTGAGCCACTGTAAAAATAAAAACTCAAACTAATCACCTTGAAAATTACTCATGGTATTTTTCTCTGTCATCAATCCTTACACACAAAATATTTTTCTTTCAACAATTTTCTATTATGATTCTTGAATACTATTTATTTATATATGTCCTTGAATGTAATCATCTTTATAATTCTATCTTTGGGGTACTCCAGTAGTCTTCACATATGTCAACTCTAGTCTTTACCTATTTCAAGATATCCTATAGGCAACTCAAAGTAGTGTTCACTAAATACAATTTCATGCATCAATTCCCCATTCATGAACCTGGTTCTTTTTTCACACATACAAACATTTTATTTTACTAATTTGTTCCAGTCCAATTCCTGTCAAAATTTACCCTTCCAATGATTCTATTCAATGTCAATTGATTGATTTTTATTCATTTGTTTGTCTAAACACTCTTTGTAATTTTATTATTGCAATTAAAGATAATAAATTTTGGTTTTGATATTGTGACATTTTGCATCTGTGTATTTTCTTTCACGGTGCTGGCACTAGCTGAGTTACTTCCATAAGATTTTCCCAAGACAGAAATCACTCACACATATATATACTCACATATATGTTCTACTTCAGAATTTTTCACTGTTGTGCAATTTTCACTGTTGTGCAAAAAATACTTTAACACATTACTTGTCTATTAATTAAAAGTAAGCAAAAGATAAGTTATTTAATATTATTGGGACACCATTCACTGCAAGAATCAGACTTCACTGCTAGCATAAGTAAATGACGAGCAGGATATATTTTAAATATACAAAATGCAATCTTGTAGACATTCAAGGGGAGGATACATGGTACATTTCTGTGTCATAAATGTTCTGTGGAAAATAAAAATGAGAAGTAAAGATGAAAATAACATTTTGGGATGACTACTTATGCCTTTTGTGGAATCAAGTTTTCTGGGTTTTGCTTTGCTTTTCGTATCTGCTGCATTCTACTTAAAGAATGGCTTCCTTTTCTTACTTCTAAGAATGCACATAGACTAAAAATATTGACAGTCTGTTAACTTTATTTGGTTTTCAGTTCTGACCACATACCTATAACATATGTCTCAAAAAAAAAAAAAAAAGATAAACAGAAATATACTTTGACTGAGCCCAGCCTCTGGATTCATTTACAAGAACCAGTCACAAATGACTGGTTCAGTCATTTGTAATCAAAGACAGGGATATTTTTGCAATAGCAGTTGTTTCTTAAGCCCAAGAGATGTTTCAGAGATACGGCACAAGGAAATTTTCAAGGGAAGAATATGTACTAGGAAGATCAACATATATCTACTTAGAGTTGTCTTCCTAGACTAATGGTATAAAAACTCACCTAAAAATTTACTTATTTCTAAATATCTGAGACGTTAAAAATTTGCTAAGATTATCTATAGATACCATATAGATACACACATTTACAAACATGCATATGGTCACATTTCACATATTAAACTTCATTAAGGGGAGAGAAGATGCTCTGAATAAGTACAATTTATGAGTATAAGCTACAGATAACTAAGTTTTCTCTTACATATGAAATCTTTTTTCCTTTAAAATAGCCTTTCAGGCCGGGCGCGGTGGCTCACACTTGTAATCCCAGCACTTTGGGAGGTCGAGGCGGGCAGATCACGAGGTCAGGAGATCCAGACCATCCTAGCTAACACAGTGAAACCCCGTCTCTACTAAAAATACAAAAAAATTAGCCGGGCGTGGCAGCGGGCGCCTGTAGTCCCAGCTACTCGGGAGGCTGAGGCAGGAGAAGGGCGTGAACCCGGGAGGCGGAGCTTGCAGTGAGCTGTGATCTTCCCACTGCACTCCAGCCTGGGCGACAGAGCGAGACTCCGTCTCAAAAAAAAAAAAAAAATAGCCTTTCAAAATATTTTTACACAGAGATCCTTGGATATATATTAAATAATTTATAAATAACTTATTGGTTATCTTTATAAACATTCTTTACTATATTATGATAAAATATAGTGATGCTCCCAAAGGCAACTGCTGAATGATCCTGTTATACTTTTAGAGTTTTGTTTCCTGCCTTAGCAATTAACTGTGACTTGACATTTTCTTGGTATTTCTAATCTCCTCCTTCTATGTGAAAAGAGAATATCTAAATTTTCTGGGTGAAGAACTAAAGATTGTTGAACCTCTTCAAAGAAAAAATTCATGGGCTTTGTGACAGTTACTGGCTGCTCAGGTACTTTTATTTACATGACCAACTCTATTCATGCTCTATTTTCTCACCATAAGACTTGATTATTTAATAAGGAAAATGAAGTAAAATATATGTATTTGAATTTTAGTAAGTCAAACTGTAAAATGTCTCACAAGATGAAAAAATACATGCTAGACAGCATTAAAATAAGATAGGCCTATAAGGACTCAGGGTTTTTGTCTAAAGGCTGGTGGCCAATGGATACAACATACCCAAGTTATCTATATTCTATATGACTTATTCAACATATCAACAATTTAGGTTGTGATAGAGAAACAACCTAGTAGAAACAAATAAAATCATGATCTTTGAACTCAGACCTACAGTCAAATCCTGAACTCTGTTACTAATGTTCTAAGAAACCTCAGTCAAATTATTTAATAAAAAAAAAAATTATTTAATATCCCTGAACATATTTTCTCAGTCATAAAATTGGGATTCCTCCTCAGGTTAAATAAGGATAAATCAAAATAATATAAGTAAAAATACCTAGTACAGTGTCTGGCACATAATACATGGAAAATAAATATAAATTTTTAACTGTGATAAAATTTGCTATATTAGAATGGTGAGTCAAATTTACTAGAAAAAATGCAATAGAAATACTTGTAAAACTTCAAAATTTGGACTAAAATACCCATCAGCACAAGTACAGTAGAGCTATGCTTTTGTAACAGAGAAAATTGTCAAGGGATTTTACTTAATAGTAACTGCAATACAAATCAATACTAATTTGTGTCTGCCAAGAACACTAATATAACCTCTATCTGTGTTGATGGAAGATGCAGGAGGCAGTCCTTCTCTACTGTGCTGTAATCCAAGAACACTACAACTAAAAGGCATGTACATAAACTGAAGGGTCTTCAAATGGAACCAGAAGGTTGATTAAGTAAAATAGAACAATTTATAGACAAGCTAAAAGAATGGAGAATGTATAGTTGAGGTGGAAAAAACTCAAGTACAATCTTACTATTTCCAAGTATCCGAATGGTTCTAACGTCGAAGAGAAATTAGACTTTCATGTTGTTCAAAAAATATGAACTAGAATCAATGAGGTGAAGCCAGAAGAGATTTGGCTCGAGAAAATAAAGATTTTTCTAATAGCTGTCAAAAATGAAATGGGTTGATTTGGACATCAGACCTTCCCCTACTACCAACATGGAAACACATACTTCTTGACAGGCAGTGGGATGATTTAAATAGATCTGAATATTGGTTGTTAATTTCCACATCTTATAATTTTGGAACATTCTAAGGTTAAGATCATTGGATTGAATTTGTTGCACAGTTGCACATGATATAAAAGTCTGACTGAAATATTAGCTAACTAAAACTATGCAACACTGAATTAACAAAATCAATACATTTTTGATATTTTTAGGGATCCGTTCTGATTGCTAACAAATATTACTAAACTAACGTAAGTTAAGAACATTGGCCTTAAAAGAAGACACAAAAAGAGGTTACAAACTTCTTGCATGGATGCTGTCATTAATGAAAATGGTTTAAACACCTTCTATCGAAACCGCAAGACCCAATTTGCCAGCCTGTCTTCCTATTGCATAATCCTAGTATAATATCCCTTTTTTTTTTCTTTTACTACTCCATAAAAAATAATCTTGGACTCTTCATTTTGCCACCCCCCAGCTATAAGACCTTAGTAACATCACCTGACCTTTCCTCATATGTAAAATTTGGAATTCCTCATATATCTCACAAGGTTTTAAAGATTCAATCAAACCACAAAGAAATCCTGGACCACAGTAGTGGTTTCATCAGTACTGATTCTGTCATTCAACTCAGTCACTTATCCTAGAAGACTGTTTTAGTGATAATTGTGATGCTGAATGAAACTACCCTGGGTTGTTGACTAGATGAATGAATGAATGAATAGACAGCAGGCATTGCCTTCTGTGATACTGCAAAAAAAAAAATGCAAGCACTTATCAAATGGAACTGGCATGCATCCGACTTCTAGATGGTTGAGTGCAGACTGTTAAATTATTAATCATTAAATCATAATTCAGTAAAATCATTTCTGTGGGGAATTTATGTAATATGGTCCAGGCACTGTGCTTTCTGGTGAGCCATCTTAATACAGCACTAAAGTCTGAAAAAATATAGAAAGATTAATAGTTAATCCATCCATTAGACTTCTTTCTGAAAAATTGAATAGCTAAAGTAAGCTTTTGGCAATAATTGTATAAAAGTCAATTGTATCAAGTCCAGATTTGGACACTAACAAATTCATTGTACCAATATTTTATATTGTTGACTGAAGTGGAATCCGTTTCTGTTGAATATCAGTTGACATTTGCAGGAGCAGCAGAAGTACATGGAAATGGGGTGAATTCTTATAGAAAAAAAAATTCTCCTTGAAATGAATTTCAAATTTAAGTATGAGTGAAAATTTATTTTAATCTTTATGGAAATTATGATTATGGCCATGCTTACCAAGTACCATTTTTAAAGCACTGAACTAGATGTTTCTAATTAAATTATCTTATTTTCTCACATATCTTCCTTATGATTACCATTTTAAGGATGGGGAAACAGTGTTTGATCAGTATAATGACTTTTCCATCATTGTATAGCTCTTTATAAAGGTGGTAGAAATAAATGCTAATCTAGGTATTTAAATCTAAATGTTGGTACACTTAAACTACCCTGCAAAAATACATATGATATATACTTTTGGGGGGCAAGTGTAAACAATTCATACTTCTGTATGGCTACTTTAGAAACGTCCAAAAACCAGCGAGCTCACTGGGATAGTTTAGCCACCAACATGCACAACTGAGTAGCTGACAGGTTGATGTAAGTTGGGAATGTCTAGAAATTTTCTTTAGGTAAATGTTGTCAAAGTAAAACATTTTCTGTTTTGTAAAACCGAAGGTGAGCAAGAATAGAGGACATTAATTTAAAGGGGACATAGTACTGCCTAGCATGGTAATCCACTGTCTGGATTTAGGGAACTCATTATTGTAGGAATTGCAGTTGGAGACCTACTGCAATAGAAGTGAAAGAAAGCATCAGATAATAACTTGACCAGCTTCTTATGGATATAAGAGGTGAACACATGACTGGCCAATCCAATCAATGAACCAACTCAAAATTTTGAATTTAGATCTAAAAACACAAAATAAGAGGGGAGTGGGGTAATCCATTTTTGCAAGAGAAACAGAAGCTTCAGTAGCAATTTGGGAAGCAGTAATATCAATGGAGCCTACAGCTGTCTCCAGTGTGACATTTTTGGTGGTTTTAGGATGAAGTATTATTTATGTCCACTGGACTGGTTTTGTCATTTGACATTGGCTGTGGTCTTGGCTACATCTTAGTACCTGTCTGAGCACAGGTAGTAGTTTTAGTTTATCACATAATTTCATTTCCCCATGCCAATTTTGTTACTGTGATTAAGCATAATTTGAAGTATTAGTATAATATGGAATCTACATAACAATTGACTAGTTTATTTCAGAAGAAAGTGGAGAAATCGAAGATATTCAATAACTGATAGAGGGAAGCTTGTAAAAAATCTTTTTCATTGGTATATTCACACTTAAGGTGGACATTCTATCAGTCACTGAATCAGTGTTAGTTCCCACCAATCACTTTTTCTCTCTTCTATGTCCCGATTTTCATAAAGGCTTTGGAGCATAAGATATAGTTCAAATGAATTTGGGTTTACTTTTCTTTTACAGGCATTTTAAAGATTGAGTATTCGCTGTCTTTTAGTTATGCGGATAGTGTGGGATTTGTGTAGGTTTGTTATATTTAGTTGCATAGTTTTGTGTACATATTATATTGTATTTGTTTTTCTTGTTGTACTGCATTGTTTGTGGAACACCTACAGGAAGGTTCGGAAGTGGGCAGTTTTCATTATCCCTGGCTCCATGTACTACTTGCATTAAAATAAATTCCAGATGGCTCGACTATGTAAATGTAAAATAAAATTTAAATTTAAAATAACAAAACTTATAAGATCAATCATATATAAATTTATTTTTAATAATTTAAAATGGAAATCTTAGTTTAATGAAGTAAAGTGCTGATTAGGGTATGAAAAAAACACTCAAACTTTTTTTGATCATATAAAATAGTATAATTATTCTAAGAGGAAATCTGGTACTGTTTATAAATAAAAGTGTTTACACTTTATCCTAGCGATTCAAGCAACAGAGACTTGACCCTTGGGTACAAATGTCAAACCAATTTATGCACTCAAATATGTTCACAGTAGTGTAATTTTTATACATGAGAAACAGTCAACAGGTATCTCAGGTGCAGCCACTAAAAAAGATTATAGTTCATCCTTAAAAGGAACTACTATTATTTTTTGTTATTCTGTAACTATAGTGAATTTTAAAGTTAAATACATATAGAATGACTTAAAAATAGAAACAAGTGTTAACTGGGAAATAATGTGTCTCTTGATATCTTAATAAATTTTTTTAAAAGACTAATAGCTTGTTTCTAAGTTTCCACATAGATAATGGGTTCTCATAGTGAAGGCTATATAATCTGGCTTGTATGACTGACAGTCATTCATATAAAGAATATGGACTATGGGGAAAGCATCGGCTTAGAAATTAGGGAAAGATAATGTCTTTTATTTTTTGGTGAGTTTGAGGTACATGTGAAACAACTAAAAGAACAATTCAGATATTGGAAATATAAATCTGGAGGTTAATATATGTAATTAAACTGTATGTACGTGTACATGTTTTACATGCAAATATAAATAGGTATATTTATGTACATATGAGTGTGTATATTAATGTATATATAGTATATGGATGTATGGTTATATAAATATATAAATAGCTGAAACAGAGAAATAAAAAGATTATGTGCATCTGCAAAATGTGTGAAATTCTTTATGGAGTGATTACAAGGGTAGCATATTGAAAAGCACCTACCTATTATAATTTATGATTTAAAAATCTAATCTAGAAGGCTAAAGATTTTATATATCATCACTAATACATGTTTTAAGTCACATGGCTCATATAGTAGTAAGGTATATCACAGTCAAATCTTGAAAAAATTTGGAAAAAATGACACATTATAAATTAGGAAATATTGATTAAGCATGATCACTGCCTTCTTAGCAGAAAATAAAAAGGAAACCAGAAGACAGTATAACAATATCTTTAAGGTGTCAAAGGAAAAAGAAATTTAAAACTAGAATTCTACATACAGAAAAAATACTCCAAGAATGAAGACAAAATAAATATATTTTCACATATTTCAGATGGAAATTTCTATGTTTAAGAAGGAATGAAGAGAATGAAAAATAATAAATATATGGGAATATATTTTTTTAAAGCATAAGTACCCAAAACCAGAAATAGTCCATCAAGACGAGAATAGATTTATAAAAATAAAAATGGAAGTCTATTTATCCAATAGAATAAAATTAGCAAAATAATCAATGAACTACTAATACACATGACAATGAGTGACAAAAACATTGTGCTGAGTGAAAGAAGTCTTATATCAAAGACTACAAACTATATGATCCAATTTATATGAAGTGCTAGAAGAGAGCAAGCTAATCTTGGGAGTAGGGTAGGAATTGACTGCGAAGGTGTGATGATCTCTGTGGTAATGATAATGTTCAATATCCTGTTAGCGACTTGCAGCACACCGGTGCACACATTCGTCAAAACGATAAAATAGTACACTTCAGATTTGTGCTTTTACTTTACCTTCAAAAAAACAAATACTGAATTCTAGTTACTTATATGAATCACACAGTGTTTACGTATAAGATTTACTGTGGTTTGCAATGTATTTTGAAAAGTATCAAAAAATAAGAATTGATGCATGGTTTGAGGGATGGACACAGGGAAAGATATATGATCAAGTAAATACAAAATAATAATTGAAGACACTAGTTATTGAGAATATAGTTATTCTTTGCTGTTCTGCCAACTTTTCTAGGTGTTTGAAATATTTTATCATAAATATTTGGGGAAAAGATTTAATTATGGAGCAAAATTGTCTAGATTCAAATCTGGGCTTTATCATTTTCTAACTGTAACCTTAGGCAAGGTGTTTAACCTCTCCATGCCTTAGCTTCCTCCTCTATAAAATGGAAATAATAACGGTACCTACCTCATAGATTAATATTAATATTGAATGAGTTAAGACATATAAAGCACTTAGCACAATGCCTGCCAGGTACTATGCACTCAAGAAACATTAGCTATTACTAGTTCTAATCCTTTAAAGCACTGTATTTTTATTTTTATCCATCTTTTTAGTGGAAATATTACCTTAATAGAGGATATGCAGAACTTAATTTTCTTTTACTGATAACTCAAAATGATAATAATAATAGTAATAAATTACAATGATAATCTGTCACATTTTAACATTCTTATTTTTAAACTCAAAGGGCTCTGCTTTTTACATTCTTTCTTGCTTTATATATTTGTATGTCCTTTCTCATCATTTTAAGATTTTAATCTTGCTAATTTTGAGTTGCTTGTTCATATTTGCTTCATCTTCTAACAAATGTCTGTAACCTGCAACCCATAAAGACCATAATAGTAGACTGCAAGTGACATCCATGATGCCCAAAAACAACAACAAAAAATCAACCACGCTGTCAAACGTTTTGCTGTTAAGAAACTCTCTTCCTTCTGCATGCCTCACCCCCGCCAACCTGATGCCCCAGTATTTTCTTGTCCTGAGCTGTAACTTGAAGGGTAGAGATTGATGGATGATGACTGCTGGATAAATAAGGCATAGCATGCTTCTCTCTAGATTCCCAGACTCCACTCAGGTTTAGAAGAAATTGATGATATCACTTTTCATTCTAAGTGTAATCTGAAACATGTCATAATTATTACTCAATGACTTAAAGTCCCAAGAGCAGAACTGTTTATCTGTGGGAAGATTGAGAGGCAGTCAGATGGACGGATGTAACATCCAATAAAAAACAGTCATGTACTGCTGTGAGTATTCAAGCTCTAGTCTTCAATACTGGCTCAGGCTTGACCCTATTTGTTGCATAACTCATTTATAGTCTTGGATTCTTTTTTTTTTTTTTTTTTTTGAGAGAGTCTTGCTCTTTTTGCCTAGGCTGGAGTGCAATAGTGCCATCTCTGCTCACTGCAACCTCCGCCCCCTGGGCTCAATCAATTCTCCTGCGTCAGTCTCCTGAGTAGCTGGGATTACAGGTGTCCACCACCATGCCTGGCTAATTTTTGCATTTTTAGTAGAGACAGGGTTTCACCATATTGGCCAGGCTGATTTTGAACTCCTGACCTCAGGTGATCCACCCATCTCGGCCTCCTAAAGTACTAGGATTACCAGCGTGAGCCACCGTGCCCAGGCAGATACTTTTTGTATTTGCATTTCTTTACTCTAGTGTGGCTATGACTTTCTTTACTCCAACTCCTTTTCTTGCCACAGAGATTGTTCAACTCTTTTACAACTTAATAACTTCGATGTATGGCTCTAATCTTTAGATTCCTTACAATTGTGTTCTGCCCACAGTTCAGCAGTTTTGCCTAAGGCTCCTCAATCTCTCTGCCTGACCTAGGATTCATCTATTTTGGATCCCAGTTCTAGGATTTAGGCTGGCTTTTGGTTTCTAGACTGTGTAAGTAACTCTATCCATTCTTATATCTCTTGTCCTAATCTGTCGCAGGACCCTTGAAACATATTATTAGAATATGCTATCTTGCAGAAAGAAGTTGTGAAGAAGTAAGTCTCTCCATAATAAAATCATATTCATTAATTTTTATAATTATATATTTTAACATTTTTATTTCAGATATATTAAAAAGCTATAATTTTTCTTTAAGAGATTATTCTTGCGGGTTATATTTGGCAATAAGCTTATCTACAGTTGTTAAGTTTGACATTCATTTGTTGAGCAATCATTTGTGGAACATGTACTTATTGAGTGCCAAGTATGTTACCAGGCAGCAATACACTAGAAATAATAAAGTATAGTCACTAAATTTATGGACAATGGATACAGACTTGTAAACAAATAAGAACCAAGTCTTACCTTGTTAATCTCTCAAAATGATTAGTTTCAAGAGGAACAGAGACTGGAATTAAAATCATCTCAAACATTGGTGGGTCTGGTTCTACAGATTATGTGTTAAATCTCCCAATAATATGGGACAATTAATAGCTCTCCTCTTGAGGGAAGGAACAGTTTAGGACATTAAGCTTCAGAATGAGAGTCAACAGACACAATAGGATTAGAAGTCCACAAACAGTGCCGGATAACCAAAGCAAATCACACTGTCACATTTGACTGCAAATATGCTAAGATCAATGAGCATAAGGAAGGCTTAGTGGCAGTTGAAACACTAGAAAAGGACACAAATCACTGGGAATAAGATCTTTTTGAGGGTCTCCTGCCTCACTGAGAAATGTGAGTATGACAGTGATAAAGGCAATAGAAAGGGAGGTTTCTAGGAATAAAAAGTAAAGCTGGTTCTGCCTAAAATGTTGCTGCTTGAAGCTTCAAAACAGTAAAGATCTTTGATTCCCTACCAGTAGCCCTGGGAAAGTGGTTGACCCCCACATTCTACAGAACTCAGTGTTCCCAATTTCTCCAGATGTTCTCAAAACTTCCACTGCTTTGCAAAATAAGCCTCTATAACTCTAAATTATCCTTTGTTATCTCATCAAAAAGAGCAAGTTGTAAGGGAGCCAGGACTGTCCTGGAATTCTATTTCTAGTGGATCCAGTCTGTTAAATCCTTGACCAAAAATTCCTGGCTAGTGGCCACATTAGGATTCAACAAGCGAAGAAAAGTAGGCTGTGCTGCTTCTCAGAGGAATACAAAGGAGGCTGTATGATGCAACCAGACTATAACTTGCCCTTCATCCTGAGGTCTTTGATACAAAATGGTCCCCTGAGATGCAAGACCTGATTTCTCAACTTCTGTTTAAAAAATTCCAGAACTAGGACATCCCTGGGACTCTTGAGGACCTCTCAGAACTAGCTGACCTCCTTGAGTATCCTCTTAATCTGTGGTTAGCCTTAATCTGTAGATTTCCTTGACCCTTCACTGTTGCCAGCTTCTCCTCAGCAGTGGAACTAAGCTCATAGATCCACAAATGGTACCCTAAATCAGTGAATAGACAGAAGAGTTCTAAACAGTGTCATATAAGGTCACTCATAAACCTCTAGCACCAAGTCTGGCTCAGTGTTAGATTCAGATAGACACAAAACCTTCAACAATGTACCAGACCCTGGAAGGTTGACTAGATGTGACCGTGTCAAATCTGCAGTTCACAAGTCCTGGAGCTTCTAAGAGGACAGAGAAGATGAGAGGATGGTGACTTCTGGTTAACACGCTGGTCCTGAGAGCTATAGATAAAGACAATCTCAGTACAAGTGATTTCAATCATGCAAGCACTGAACTGCATATCAGAAATCTCCTGCGGATAATATTGAAAATCTAGGAGCCAGTGGCCCAATCCAGACAGACTATTTCAGAATAGCTTGTGCTGCAGCCCATTGAGATGAATCTGATGCAGACTGCTAGGCAGAAAGATGCCTTGGTTGATAGCTAAGCTTCACCCAACCACCTTTATAAAGCAAGCAGACACATCATTACATTTTCTTGTTTGTTTTTTCTCATCTGATAGCCTGAGCATGAGAGATAAAGCATATACAGGAGTTGCTGAGACAAATATACCTGTTCAGCAACAGCCCTTCTCCAGAAGATCCACACTCTTTTCGTATCTTTGGGCACTGGTTTTCCCTCAGCTCTAATGACCTTGCAATGTTGGCATTCACATGGTGGAGGACCTGTTGCAAAACAGCTCTAAAGTTTGAAATCAAAAAACACAACTGGGACATTCACCTTTGCCCGTGGCTCCCACCCACCTCCAGGATAACAACTGTCTTTTCCCTTCCACTCTGTCCTCTCCTTTCCAACCCATCCAATCTCATGTTTAAGTAATGTGGCCTGAAGTTCTAGGTTACTTGGGGGCAGTTTGGGTTTATGCCTGTTGTTGAGGATTAACTATTAATTACATCCTTTCCTTTTCCAAAACATCCTGAGTTGGATGATAAATTACATGGCCACTCAATCAGTGAGCGAATGCTCTCTCTAGAGAGCCCCGTTCCCATGCAAGAGGCTGCATCAACAGCATTTCGTAACAGCAACTGCAGCTGCATCTTCTTAGACAATGAAGGACGGGGAAGAAAAGGAATGCCAGAAGTCAGTGTTTTTCTTCTTCCTTACTCACAATTCCCAATTGTTTCCCCTATCCATCAGTTTTATTTCTAGAGCACAGCCTGCCAGGAATGCACTCAAGCTGTGGAGACAGATTCTCCATCTGTAGGAGATGACTGCCCAGGTCAGGCACAGCCTCCTCACTTCCATTTATTCCCATCTTAGGGAATTGAAAATGCAGCACCTAAAGAATCAATCTCTCTGCTTTTTGAGAAAATGGAGTTGATCCTAGGGGAGATAAAACAAATGTTAGATTAGCTTTGCCAGATAGAATTGTGGAATGTTCTATTCTATATCAAATATATATATTCTTAATGCATTCCAAAAGGATTGAGGTTCACATTTAAGAATGTAGACCATAGAGCAAGATAATATCAATTAAGAAAAATGAAACAAAAAAGTAAGGACAGTGGATCAATAGACTGAGGATAATATTGCAAACACCAATTTCATTCTGTGTGCAGCAGGAGATAAGGATAAAATGACTTCTCACTTAGTTGTTTTCAAGCTACTTTGAAACAATTATGCTGTATATCAGATATGGAAAATGTATCATGCCTATTGCACCAATGACATTTAGATAGGTATAAAACCAAAGCAGTGATGACAATAAGGCTAAGTTAACTCGGGATTAGAAGGTACCATTTGCATAAGTAAAGATACAGAGTTAATGCAACCATTGTATATAATCTGTATTGTTGAGAATTTAAGACTCATACCTGCTGACCAATTTAGCAATTTAGTGACCAACTTATATTGACATTTTTGTTGGTTTGGGCAACTTGACTGCACTTAATAGATACATTATGGCTTATATTTCATCTTTCTCACATTCCATAATGATTACAGCTAAATTCTCTAATGCAGGGCCTTTTCCCATAGAGCTTTCTGACTAGAATGCTTTTCCCCTCAGGGTTTACATACCAAATGATATTAAATGCATTTCTTTTTAAAATTTTTATGGAAGGCTATGAAAATTTTATCATTGACTTCTAGGAAGCAGAAACCTATGAGGAAAGATGACTGAAGCTAACAAAATTCTAAAGGATATACATAAAATTACTCAATCAGTAATTTTAATAGTCTAACTCTGTAGAGACATAATTGAGATTCATCTCAATGAATATGACCATTTACAGGCTGGGATACGGAGGCAAAGGCTACCCTCACACAGTGCAGGTGAGAATATTACTTGGCGCAGTTTTTTAAAAGGCTACTTGTCAACAGTTTCCTTTTTTTTTTTTTTTTTTTTTTTTTTTTTTTTTGAGACGGAGTCTCATTCTGTCGCCCAGGCTGGAGAGCAGTGGCACAACCTCGGCTCACTGCAACCTATGCCTCCCTGATTCAAGGGATTCTCCTGTCTCAGCCTCCTGAGTAGCTGGGATTACAGGCTCGTGCTACTACACCTAGCTAATTTTTGTATTTTTAGTAGAGATGGGGTTTCACCATGTTGGCCAGGCTGGTTTCAAACTCCTGACCTCAGGTGATCTGCCCACCTAGGCCTCCCCAAGTGCTGAGATTACAAGTGTGAGCCACTGCGCCCGACCAACAGTTTCTTAAATAAAGTTTCGTGTACTCTTTGGCTCAGCAATTAAGCTGCCATGTAGAAATCCTTGCTGAAGTTTGAGAAGTCATATTTGCAAGGATGTTTATAATAACATAATACTTTTAACTCCAAAGAGTAGAAATAAAATATCTACCCTAAGGATCTAATAACAAAAATTCTAGTACATTGCTATCATGGAATACTAGTTAGTTACAAAAAGGAATGAGATGGATATGCCTGTGCTCATATGGAAAGTTTCACCAAATCAATTACTAAGTGAAAATGTAAAGTTGAGAACAACTTGCACCATTCACCTTTGAATAAAATGTTGTATAATGATTATATACACAAAGTTGTATATGTTAGCATGTGCATAATGTTTTCCCCTCTGGACATGAGTAAAGTGGTTACATCTACAGAAAGAGTCCAAAAAGGTGTCAGAGGATTCTGTTGCTTTCCAGGTAATATTTCTATACTACTTGAACATAACTCACCATGTATATGTATTATCAAAGCCCAGAAATGGAAAATTTGCACACTGAAGTTTGAGGAATAAAGGACAGCTTGACTAAAATGACATCAATCCACTTGAAATTTTGCAGCCATCTGTGTGAATAAACGTTCTTTAAATACCTCTTGACTTCAACCCACTTGGATTTTGCTTTTGGATTATTTTTTTCACTTGGGTTGGTTACCTCCCATTTGGAGTTGATTATCTGATGCCTACTTTTTTACTTGTCTGTGGCAAACAGTTTATTAAGGCTGACTTAATTGACTTTTGCTACTTTCTCCTTGGATTCTGACTGCAGCTATGTTCTGCTTCCAAGTCAGTCCAATTTGGCTTCAGGTTCTATTCTTCAGTATGTCCACTTAATTCTAGACTCAACTTTCTCACTCTGACAATTTCAGCCAACAAATTCCTAGAATATGTTATCTTGCAAAAGAAAGTGGTAAGTAAGCAACTTTCTCAAAAGCATAAATATGCACTGCCATTTAAAAATTATTTTATCTCTAATTGATAAATAGTAATTATATATACTTAGGGGATACAAGGTGATGCTATTTTATATATATATGTAGTGTATATATATATGTACGTATACACACACATTGTGAAATGATTATATCAAGCTAATTAATATACCCACTATCTCACAAACTTATCTTTGTAGTGGAAACATTTAAAATCTATTCTTTTAGGATTTTGAAATATACAACACATTATTATTTAACTATCACCACCATGCTGTTCAATAGAGCACTTATACTTATGCCTCCTCTCTAACTGAAATTTTGCACACTTTGACCAACATCTTTCCTTTCCCCATTCACCCCCTCACCCCCAGTCTCTGGAAAGCACCATTCTACTCTCTACCTCTAAGAATTTGTCTTTCTTAGATTTCACATATCTATGAGATCATGCGGTACTTGTCTTTCAATGCCTGGAATATTTCACTTGGCATAATGTCTTCCAGGTTCATTCATGTTGTCACAAATGATGTGTATTCAAAAGAACTGAAATTAGTTTGTCGAAGAGATATCTGCTCTCCCATGTTTGCTGCAGTATTATTTACAATAGCCAAGATATGGAAGAAACCTGAGTATCTATCAACATATGAATAGATAAAGAAAATGTAGTTTATATACACAAGGGAACATTATTCAGACTTTTAAAAAAGGAGACTCTGTCATTTGCACTGCCATTTGTTTGGATTATAATTCTTAAAAGTTTTTGATCCAGGCATTTTCTGAAATAAAAAAATCTAGAACTGGCACATTTACTGAAACCCTGGAGGCTTCTTAGAACTGGCTATTTACCTCTGCTTCCAACAACTCCAAAAATGTCTGTATGTTTTTCCAGGATTCCAACCCACCCTCCCCGCAACACTCCCAAAAGCTTAATGTGAAACCAAAAATACAGATGTCCATCCCCTTCTCGAATTGGAGAGAAACTAGAGAGGTGCCTTGAAATATATTAGGGTGAGCATAATTTAGTTTTTATCTCACTCTGAGTTGGGCAAAAATGTCCAACATAGAGCCCCAGGGCCAGAGAAAGAGAGTAGATATGGGCAAGAACCTGTAATCAAGTGCTTAGACCATGTCGCCTCTGGGAGAACTCAGAGGGTGAGCAGCTGGTGGACTGGAAGCCTCACCTTAGCATTTAAAATAGAAAAGACAGACTATTCTACTCAACACAATATATTCACCCAGGGTCTAGGGCCCCCAAATCAGTATCACCTCCTGTTGTAGTTTAAAACCAAATGCCCTATCATACTATCAGACCTTTCTAGGCAGAATTTCCATGAGTGGGGCCCCAGATTCTGCATTTCTATCAAGCTCTTTGATGTCTAGGCAGTCAGTGTGGCACCTGACTCACACCACCATCAGAGCCGTCCATTGAGCTGGTTATCCTTATCCAGCACCAGGCTGAGTCAAGCCAATTACAAATACTGCAGAGACAACAGGGATACCTGTTTGCTAGGGATTCCAGGATGGAATATAAGAAGATGGAGCCTCATTTGTAATAAACAATAATTGAACAAATGTATGTAAATGATAATCTCAGCTGGGTCAGGAAATACTCACCAACTGAAAAATAACCTCTGAAGCCCTCAGATGAAATCTTATCTTTAACCTCAAAGGCTCCCTCTTTCCATGTTGCTGCAATGAGACCTCACTTGTCTGGTTAGTCCTCACTAATAGAAGAGAAGGAACCAACGCGGGAAAAGAAAAGTGATATCTGTTTTTACAAGATTTTCTCATGTGACAATGGGTGACTGTGCATTGCTGATATCTGGGGTGGGGGTAGGGGTGGGCAGAGGTTATAGATGCTCTTCTCACACTGACAAATACTGAAAATGCTTAGTGGAAATAATGGGATCAGACTCCCAGAAATCAAGAATGTCCCTTTTACTCCAATGCCTCTACCATAAGCTTTCAGGAGGGAGCCTAAGGTGGTAGATAGATGGTGAGTCAATCTCTGAATACCCCAGTTGTGATGCATATCTCAACCCAATGAGATCTACGGCTGGAGTGTCGATTTCCCAATCCCTGAGTAAGGGATTGGGGAAAATACTGTTATTTTTATTTCTAGTATGCTTTAGACAGGTATTTATCCTACTTTGGGAAAATCAGTGAGAGTATATATCCCCTACCAAACCATCTACCACACAAGGCTATGGAGACAGAATGTCCAGTTTTGAAGTGCTTGGCTCTGCCTCCAGTTCTCCAGTGGAGACTGATATGCAGCAGCAGGTCTAAGGGTTGTGTGCCATCTGGGATCTGTTGACCCCTTTTCCTGAGCCCATGTTCAAATTGAGGTCTTTCTTCTATTACTTTAAACATATCCATGGGAAAGAAGGGACTCAGTACCTATCCCCCAGGTGCAAGACTTTAATTAATATCTGCAGTCAAGAGTAGAGTATTTATGCCTAAACTTTGATTTCTCCTATGTTAAGTAGTGTACCAAATACATTCAGCAATATCCAATATACGTGATGGCTTCATCCCCAGAAAACAGAACTACACATCTAAAATCAAATTTAAAACAAAAAACAGAAAGAGAGAGGGTAAAGCATATTTGGAGAATATTACAAGGTATTTAAATATGCAAAGCTATCCAAAGCACACACTTTTCACTTTTTTGAGGATAAAGGCTTTCAGATTAGAATATGCTTTAAACTGTACAGGTGGCAAGAAATGGATTAGAATTTCACTTCCTCTAGTGCATTCTAGAGCTGCATGTCAAAGTCCTCTGTATGCTTATATTGAATCAGACTTAGAAGGAAAACCAACATAGTGAAGCAGATAAATACACAGAATAATCCCTTATGCAATCAACAGTTATACATATTACTTTCATAAACCCTTTATATCATCTCTGTCAATTAGTTTTTATCAAGACTTTTTGAGTGTCATTTATAAATAAAGAAAATAAAGCTTATTCAAGTTAAATAATTGGGTTAATGTGTACCCAAATTGAAATCAAGTTTTACAGTTCTAAATCCCAAAGACTTCTTCATTGGACTTCCCGCTCAATTACTGATTGCCAGGTAGCCTCAGCAAATCACTCCTTACAGGTCTGTCTTGTAAAAACAGCAGTTGGATTATAGAATCTTTAATTAAGGCTAGTCATAGCAGGTATGGTTCCCAGGATTCTGTTTATTACAGGGCCCAGTTTCCTTCTACTTTGTCATAAACTGCTTTCCTGAATGAACAGCAGTGGGGGAAAGTATCCACAAGAAGCATCACCCACCCAAACTCTTTCCCATTTCAAGATATTTTTCAGTCCAATATCCAAACCGGAACCCATCATTTTCATTAATGAAAGGGGCCCATCGGTGTGTCATTCCACATGCGCTCATCATTTGTCTTGTTTTGACCAAAGTCATAAGTTTTGAAGCTAATACAATCAGTCACACTATCACTTGTAAAAGAAAACCTCCAGAAGATACACATTTTATAGAGCAAAACAATGCAAAAACAACCACCACCACCATATCTCTGTTGATCTAGTCAATACCAAAATGCCCAACTGACTAAATCGACCACGCTGCTTCCAATCACATCAATGCCTCTACTTTTATACTGACTATTCTTTTGGGAAAATCAGTCTTGAAATCTCTGTTATTTAGAATAAGAGATAGGATTCCTAGAAGTGTACACCAATCTGCATAACCTTTCCTCCATTTTATACTACCATTGTATCATGTAATGTAAGTCATCGTCATATAGGGTGTCTAGAATTTTACACTAACAGAGAATGTTGGTTTCAAAAGCTTACCTGATGGAATTAGAAAACTGACTGCACATGCCATGCAAACGCCCACAGACTACGGCTGCTCTTGAAGTGTACTCTTGAAGTAACTCTCTCAATGCACGTTCAAAATTTAAAATCTCTATCCTCCTGCTGGGAACCCTAAGGGTGTGTATGGGATGGGGCAGGTGGGAGTGGCTGGGAAAGGCTGGCAGCAGATAGCGGCTATCACCATTAAGGACACAGCATCAAGAAAAACGCACTTACTTGCTACGAAGCTACAGGTCTCCACCAGTGCCTGAGGGAATCTTCAGGAGCAGGGCTCCTTGGAGCCCTTTCCTCCTCCTGGGCTTCTCTTTCTCCACGGATCTCTCGGGTTTTCTGAGCTCTAGTTGTGGAGAAGCTGCTGTTAGGCTGGCGTCTGCCCTCTCCAGCTGCGGCTCTGCAGTAAATGGGCCCACTAAATTTCCAGTTAGACACCGACTCCCTGGGGCGGCTCTCCAGCCGCTCACCCGGAGACCTCTCCTGCCCAGATGTCCAGTTGAGCCGCGCCCGCTGCTTGGAAGCTGTTTTCGTCTCCTTTCCACTCCTCCCTCCCCTCTCTCGGCCACTCCACTCTCTCCCCCGCCCTCATCTCCAGGCCAGTGCGCGACTTCAGCATCCAGATCGCGCGTGGCCGGGTGATATTGACAGAGACCTGCTGCAGCGGCAGTAACAGCAGCCGCTGTGGCGTCTCCTCCAGCCGCTGCCGGGAAGGGAGGGAGGAAGAGGAGTGGGGGTTGATGAGGAGGGGAAGAGGGGAGAGGGTCTTCAGAGCCTGAGGGAATGAAGGGGCTAGGGAACAGCCAAGGGGGAGAGGAAAAGGAAGAGCGCGGTGCAGCTAAGTTGGGGGGGAAGGGAGAGTGAAAATGAGGGAGAGGAGAGGAAGACAGCAAACTCTGGTACTCTGGTTCTTTAACCTCCAGTTGTATTCTCTCTCCCCTTGCCTAGGTGGTCCAGCAGAACTTAGAGGGGCAATTGTCAGCCTGCAGCATTCAAATCTGGGCATTGCTGTAGCTAAGAGTTTGTAATCTTGTTGTTGTCGTGTGAGTCTGTGTGTAGCTGTTTTTAGGAAAGAGTCAAGAGTCGGCTGGAGCTGCTTTGTACTCTGGATCGCTTTCCCACTCTAGTGATTTGAAACACGAGGGACAGAGGAAAAATTATGTTTACTTTAGAGAACTGCGGCAATACAGTTTAGTTTGGGAGTGAAGGCAAGAGGGGTTGGACCTTCTTCCCAAAGGCCACACCACAGAACCTTCATTTTGTCACCCTATTTTGTGCACACATCACATCACTTACTTCAAAAATATATCAGCATATGTCTCTGAATGATAAGAACTTCTTAAGATTTTAACTCAATACCCTGGTCACATCTAAAAATTAACAATAATTATTTTGTAGCATCAAACATTCACTTGATTTCTTTTTAATGGACAACTGACTGATTGCAGGCTTCTCTTCTCCACACTCTGGTGATGATGCAAATGAATTTTCTAGAGCATAAAACTTTCCCTTAGAGCAGTCTGACACATATATCCCTTTTCACCCAGTAAAATTCTACACACCTTTCCGTACATTCAAACACAATATAAATTTAAAGAACTTAATAATATCAAATATTTCAAAGTTCAAATATGATATTTAAAATAAAAAGAAGTACTGCTTTTTATAATGTGTAATGAACAGGCAGTTGATCCCAAGATATTGTACAAACCAATCATATAAATGAGAGGCAAATAGATGGGAAACCAATGGTGTTGGTTTTATATTCTGAGTTGGCCAGCCATTTTCTTGTTTTGGAACAAATATTTGTTTTGGAACAAATATTTGGCACTACAGTTATATAATGGTTATATAATATTACCAGGTGGGATCTGAAAAGTTTTGGCAATTACTGTGCCCCTAATAATGAGCTGAGGATCCTTCCTCCCCTATTGAGTTTCTCAGCAGGAGGAACTATGCAGTGGAGAGTCTGTTTTCAACATTTCTGCCTTAAGAACTTTATAAGCATATTTCTAAACTGTGCTTTCTAGGAATGTATTCAGCAGGTGGAAGCTCTAGACCCTGCATACTCTCCCATGTCAGGAGAGAAGCTGGCTCTATCACTCTACACTTGAACCAGATATGCCCCTGTGGGCATTGGCTTCCTTTCAGTCTGTTTAAATGGGAGCTGTTATTAGAGATGTCAGTGTCAGAAGTGTGGATGGACCCGATGTTTCAATTCTCAAAAAACTTCTCTACATCCAGAGTTGATGAAACCCTGTATAAAAAAAGACAAGCAAACAGCTCTCCCAAAACACACTCAAACAAACCCAAAACTCTTTCTTTGGAGCTATGTTCTCCAGTTGCACCATCTTTTTCTACCTGGCTACATGGTAGCCATCACATTCTGCCTTTATGGACACTCTTATTTGTTAACAATTTATTTTGTGGTTGATAGTCTTTCCCTCCATTCACACCCTTGCTTTCCTTCTTAAAAACTTTCTTATCCATTTGAATACCAATAACTATTTGGATGAAGCGTCCAACAGCCTAACTTCTGATTTCATCCCTAATGGATTATCATTTTCTCCACATCATCTCTGCTATCAATTCCCACTTTCACCGTTTGAATCCTATCATAGTTAGCAACTGCTTTATATTTCTTCTTAGCGCTTATCTGGCATGCTAAATATCTGTTGCTTATTTGTTTATTTTCTGTCTTGTTCCACTAGAATGCATTCTGCATGACAGCTGATACTTGTTTATTCCCTGTTCTACAATAGGGCTTAGAAGAGAGGATGTAGTAGAGTAGGTACCAGTATATTTGCTAAAGTATTGAGCATCATGCATGACCTAATCTACTCTATGCTTTGTGTGCAAATGTGGAGATTCACTATAGGAATAGACCATAGATCACATGTAATATAAAGAACATGAGAATTGTTTGTTGGTCTGTTTCATTCTTAAACCCTGGTGCTTGGATGCTTTAAATCTTCTATAACATATAGGTGTGAGAATTTCCTTTGGCTTCAGAATCTTGACATACAGCATGGGTCTGCCTGAAAAGAAATGGTAAAAATAAGAAAGTTCAGTCCTGTCTATGGGGAATACCAAGGGATGCAGAGAAATAAAGCACTCAGCCTCAAACCTAAGCTGTTTTTGATAATAGCCATTCTAACGTGTGAGGTGATATCTCATTCTGACATTATCAAAAAGATGAATGATAACAAGTGTGGGTGAGGATGTAGAGAAAAGAGAACCCTGTCCAGTGTTGGTGGGAATGTAAATTAGTACAGCCATTTTGGAAAAGGGCAAACTCAAAAAACTAAAAATAGAATTACCACATGATCTAGCAGTCTCACTCCTGGGTATATATCCAAAGGAATTTAAATTGCTATGTCAAAAGGATAGTTGCAGTCCCATTTTAATTCAGCGTTATTCACAGTAGCCAAGATATGGAAGCAACCTATATGTTTATTGATAGATAACTAGGTAAAGAAATGTGGTATATACACAAAAGTAAGTACCATACAGCCTTTACAAAGAAGGAAATTATGTCATTCAAGACAAGGTGATACTAGTGTACATTATGTTAAATTAAATAATCCAGGCAGAGGATGATAAATGCCACATGATCTCACTTATATGTGGAGCTAAAAAAGTCAATCTCATATAACAGAGACTAGAAAGGTGGTCTCCAGAGGCTTGGTTGGGAAGGGGAGGGAGAAGGAAATACAAAATGTTGATCAAAGGGTACAAAGTCTCAGTTAGAATGGATGAATACATTTTAGTGATCTATTGCATTGCATGGTGACTACAGCTAAAAATAACGTATTGCATATTTGAAAATTGCTTAAAGAATAGATTTTTTAACATTCTCACTACAGAAAAAAGGAGAAGCTGGTGAGACAATGGATATGTTAATTAGCTTGATTCAATGTTTTACAATGTATATACAAATCAAAGCATCACAGTGTACCCCATAAATATACAATTATTTATTAATTTAACATAAAGTAAAATAAAATAAAATAAAATTCAAAAAAGGGAGCTGTGCTTCTTAGAATGCATTCAGAAGGCAGAAGATCTAGACCCAAATGTTCTGTCTTGTCAAGAAAGACACCTCCTCTTTCACACTGCACTTGAACCAGATAGGCCCTGGGAGATCCACTTTCCCTTTAGCCCGTTTAAATAAGGGTTGGTTATTCTTACCTCAAACACATCAGTGTCAAGAGTATGAGTGGATACTTCCCATAGCTTTATTATAGGATAATATAAAATAGAGACTGATTTTGGATCGCTGTCACAATGCAAGCCTAGAAAAATGAATATAATGTGAACCATATTGTAGAATCATGTCTTTCTGAATCATTTGAATTTTATGATTTTTTATTTTATTTTATTTTATTTTATTTATTTATTTTTTTTTTTGAGACAGAGTCTGGCTCTGTTGCCCAGGCTGGACTGCAGTAGTATGATCTCAGCTCACTGCAATCTCCGCCACCCAGGTTCAAGGAATTCTCCTGCCTCAGCCTCTCAAGTAGCTGGGATTACAGGCGTGTCCCACCATGCCTGGCTAATTTTTGTATTTTTAGTAGAGGCGGGGTTTCACCATGTTGACCAGGCTGGTCTTGAACTCCTCACCTCAAGTGATCTGCCCTCCTCAGCCTCCCAAACTGCTGGGATTACAGGCGTGAGCCACCATGCCTGGCCTTTTATATTCTTAATACTTCATATATTCTTTTGCAAATGCAGGTTATCTTTTCAAGTGCTATGGGCAGTATCGCTGGCAAATACCTATTGTCTTTTTTTTTTTTTTAAATAATACATTTAGGGGCTGCAAGTGCAGATGTCTTATATGGATTGTGTTGAAGTCTGGGATTTCAGTGTACCCCTCACCTGAGGCAATTTTCAACCCTTACTCCTTCCCATGTTCCCACCTTTTGTAGGCTCCAATGTGTTTTATTCCACTCTGTGTCTATATGTACCCATTGTTTAGCTCCCACTCATGAGAACGTGTAGAAATACATCTTATTTGTTCCTTTCAGTTTTTTATCATCCTTACATGCCTGCACAAACACAGTACTGCCCAGAATCAGTTTCTTGTCATTGTTCTTATGTGTACAACATTCAACTTATGATTCTAACTATTAATACTCATGTGTTTGAGTTCCTTGGAATTGCTCTAGAAAACCTTGCTGCAATCTTCAACCCTGTCCTAAGTTCCAGAACTATAAGAATCTGTACCTGATCAGTGAAAAAAACTGTGAAGAGCTGTTTGCGAATCACAGAGGAGAAAAATAAACAACTTGTTTCTCAGGGATTCTCAGAAATGAAAGAACAGGTCATAGATGATAAGAGTCACTTGGACCTCTCTCCAAAAACGTAGACAAAATTCCCTCTAGACTATTGATAATTCATTGATACATTTCTAAACTGGTTTCGATTTTCCTAAGATATATACGTAAACACATTGTCCCAGTTCTACTTTTCAAATATGTTCCAAAGTCAGGCATAGTCAATACAAATCTTAGAAAACAAAGTCGACTTAACATTAGAAATCAGCAGAGAAAATATGTCAAACATCTCTTTGAGAAAACAGACTCATAATATAAGTTGGACATTTTATACCTGTATTATTTAATACTTTGTATTCCCTAAAACAGATTCCAAAAATCATAGGAACATCTGGAGTTTGTGTTCAAAATGTTCCTGACCATAATACATTCCATTACCAATTTCATGTCCAAAAATTCTCTCTCAAGTAATTCCCAGTCAGGCTTGGCAGAAGCCCAGGATAGTATATTTTCAAGTGAAAAAATAAAATACAATTACACAGATAATTACAAAGTTGTAATCTGTCATTTATCTAGAAGTCCCATTGTTACTTGTGTGTATATACATGAAATAGTTGAATATGTGCATGCCATGTGCAAAAGTCAGAATTGACTGCTGTAATAAAAAAAAACTAAAATAATAGTGGCTTGAATAAAACAGAAACTTATTTCTCTCAAACCTATGATTCCAGGTATAAGCAGTCCAGGGCTACAAAATACAAAGGAATCAGGACATTTTCAATCTTGTTGGTTTTTCTACCTCTAGAGGACAACCCCCACTTGCATGAATGAGGATGGATTAACAACACTTTTACATTCCAGGCAATGGAAAAATAGAATAGAGGAAACTAGAAGTATTAATTAATACCTTCTTGAGTTCATATCTTTTTAGCCAGAACTTAACCCCATAGACACAACTGGTTGCAAGGAAAGGTGAGTAATGTCATATTTATTTTGGTGCCTATTTCAAGAGCTAAAAATTGAGATTTCTAATAAGGTAGATAAAGGTAACAGTAAGTTTGGGGGGATGACCAACACTTCTGTCATGCCATGTCTGTGTCTACAGTTGACATTCTGTTTGGACTGGATGTCCCTGCTGAATTAGGAAAAATGTGTGACTTTCAAAGATTTTAGAACTTGCAAAAGCATAATCAAATTTACCAACAAACCTTTCCTCTAACCTAAATTAGAATTATGAAGCAAGGAATTCATATTGAAGAATTGAATACTATAATAATAGATTCTAGTTTATTTCCTCAAATTCACTAGGTTTCACAGTTACATTATTTCATTTATTTCTACCACTTTGTGTTTGGTTTGATAAGACACCAGCTCAAAATTTTTCTCACGTATTTTTTCCTTCCCCAATTATTTAAGACAAGGAAAACAAACCCCAGAAATTCCTAACTACATTTTCAGTGAAACTATGAAACATCTGTAACATCAAAATATATAATATTAAATAGAATGTAGATGGAAAAGTTAAAAATGATTTAGTAAAGTAAAACAAAGAAAGTCTAACTTAATTGTCTGTAAAAAGTGAAACTGGTAAGAATCAAGCCAATTCTATCTACAGACAACTATGGCATCTCAGTCCTTGAAGAGACCCTGTTATTTTGCAACTGGACAAGGTTGGATGCTGAAAACAAAGTTGTTTGAACATCTTTAGGCCGCCAGAAGGCCAGCTCCAACTTACCCTGACTACTGCTCTTATCCTCTACTTAAGGTGAGAAGTATGTTCTCTAGAAAATCTGCATTATAGAGTCTTGAAATCTGAGGTATTAAACACAGAAGATGAAGAGAAGTGCTGCCCTGGCAGCAAGAACATTAAAAAGTTTGTATTCTAAATCATGAGATTCTTCCCCTCACTCCAGGTTCTTTCCCTTACTCAGAACCCAGAAATCCAGTCCCCACATTTTATATTTCAGAAGGACTGCTCTAAAGTCTTCCTCTGAAAAACCTGACCTGACCCATAGGGGTAGACCCACTGATATTAGTGTCCTCAACAAAAAAGTTAACTGATTCCAGGCTCATCCTAGAATAAAGCCTTCTAATCCTCAAGATTGACTTCCTAAACTCCCAAACATGTGCATAAATACATAGAGTATCCTGTTGGTTTCTTAGTGATCACTAACCAAGAATCACTGGATATTTGAGGAATGCCTTCAGCATGGCAGAAAAAAAATGAAACAAACTTATTGAAAGAAGTGATTTAGTGGAGGTAGAGATCGTAAGGCACAGAAGAAAATTCAAACATAGTACGACCAATATGAGAAATAAGAGAGGTATATTTATGAAGCAAGAAGAGGATGCCGTATTTTAAAGGAACAGAATAGACAAATACTGTTATTATCTCATTTACATGTGGAATCTGAAAAACTCCACCTCATTGAAGCAGAGTGTAAAAATGTGGTTTCCAGTGGCTGGGACATAGGAGAAATAAGGAGAGGAGATGTTGGGAAAAGGGCACAAACTTTCAGTTATAAGATGAATAAATTTTAGGGATCTTGTGTACAGCATGATGACTACAGTCAGTAATACTTTATTTTTTTGTCAGAATTTGCTAAGAGAGTATATCTTAAGCGTCCTCACCACAAACACACACCCACACAAATAGTAATTATGTGTAATAATGAATGTGTTGATTAATTTGACCATGGTAATTATTATAGAATATATACATATGTTAAATGATCTCATGGTACACCTTGAATATATGTAACTTTTATTTCTCAATTAAACCTCAATAAAGCTAAAACATAAAGGAGCAGTATATGAAAGAGCTCTTGGAAGTTTAATCTATGAGAGTTTATTATTATTATTAAATGGTTTGGTAATAAAATTATGGAAATTATCAAGAATGTATGGGAAAAAAGGACAAAGAGAACATTTAACTTCAAAGTGAAGAAATGTGACAAACCCTATTTCTGCCAGGTGATCAAGGTCAGCATCAACAGTCATAAATCATATTGATTGTATGTACCTTCGATATGTGATATCATGAAAATCGCACTTTACCTCTGTGATATTCCTCCAAAATCCCTTATCATCAGACTAATAATGAGGGAAACATCAGACGAATTCCAATAGAAGAACAACCTACAATATACCCAGCACTCTTCAAAACTGTTAAAGAAATAAAACAAGGAAAGTTTAGGAAACATCCATGTCCAAAAGGAGCCTAAGAATATGACAACTAAATGTAATATGGCAAGTTGAATGGGATCCAAGAACAGAGAAAGGACATCAGGTAAAAACCAAAGAGATCTGAATTAACCATGTACTTTAGTTAATAATTATGTCTCAACATTGTTTAATTGATTGCAACAAATGTACTCTATTAATGTAAAATGTTAATAATAGAGTAAATTGTGTGTATATCTTGGGGGTATATGAGTATTCTTTGTAATATTTTCTCAATTTTTTGCTAAATTTAAAACTTTTCTAAAAAGTAAAGTCTATTATTTAATTTTTTAAAAAAAAGTCCTGTTTGTGTAGGCAAGACTCATTGATGGATGCCAAGATTAGTGAAAGAAAGTATTTGCACAGTCTCAAAGCATCTATAGGATAGGTATTCATTACAAAGGGGAAAATAGTAACTTTATAGTGGATTATCCTGACGAAGGCCAACATAATCAAATGACCAAAGTTAATATCACCAATAATAAGACTTCGGGTACCATGTTTCTCTGATATAATTCACTGTAAAGGCATCAATATAATTTCTGTGGTATTTTCCCAAATATGCATAAATTCAATATAAGCCAGAGAATACATCAGAGCAGCTCAAATTAAGGAATATTTCACAAAATAGTCAGTCCGTCCTCTTCAAAGTGTCAAGGTTTTGAAAGGCAAAGAAAGACCAAGGAACAGTCATGGATTATAGGAGACTAAGGCAATATAACAATTAAATATAGCATGGAACTCTGAAACTATCTTTTTTTCCATTGCTCTTTTGTATCAAACATTTATTTTATTTTATGTTTTATTTTAAGTTCTGGGATACATGTGCAGTATGTGCAGGTTTGTTACATAGATATCCACGTGTCATGGTGGTTGGGTACAGCTATCAACCTGTCATCTAGGTTTTAAGCCCCACATGCATTAGGTATTTGTCCTAATGCTCTCCCTCCCCTTGCTCCCCACCCTCTGATAGGCCCAGAGTGTGACATTCCCCTCCCTGTGTCCATATGTTCTCATTGTTCAGCTCCCACTTATGAGTGAGAAGATGTGGTGCTTGGTTTTCTGTTTCTGTGTTAGTTTCATGAGAATGATGGCTTCCAGCTTCATCCACTACCCTGCAAAGGACATGAGTTCATTCTTTTTTTATGGCTGCATAGTATTCCATAGTGTATATGTGCCCCATTTTCTTTATCCAGTCTATCATTAATGGGCATTGGGGTTGGTCCCAATCTTTGTTATTATAAATAGTGCTGCAATAAACATATGCATGCATGTGTCTTTATAGTAGAATGATTTACAATGCTTTTGGGTATATACCCAGTAATTAGATTGCTGAGTTAAGTGGTACTTCTGGTTCTAGATCCTTGAGGAACCACCACACTGTCTTGCATGATGGTTGAACTACTTTGCATTCTCACTAACAGTGTAAAAGAGTTCCTAATTCTCCACAGTGCTGCCAGCATCTGTTGTTTCCTGGCTTTTTAATGATCATCTTTCTAACTGACATGAGATGATATCTCATCGTGATTTTGATTTGCATTTCTCTAATAACTAGTGATGATGATTTTTTTATATGTTTTTGGCCACATAAATGTCTTCTTTTGAGAAGTGTCTGTTCATATCCATTGCTAACTTTTTGATGGGGTTGTTTTTTTCTTGTAAATTTGTTTAAGTTCCTTGTAGATTCTGGACATTAGACCTTTGTCAGATGGATAGGTTGTAAAACTTCTCCCATTCTGTAGGCTGCCTGTTCACTCTGATGATAGTTTCTTTTGCTATGCAGAAGCTCTTTAGTTTAACTAGATCTCATTTGCCAATGTTGTCTTTTGTTGCAGTTGCTTTTGGTGTTTCAATTATGAAGTCTTTGCCCATGCCTATGTCCTGAATGGTATTGCCTAGGTTTTCTTCTAGGGTTTTTATGGTTTTAGGTTTCACATTTAAGTCTTTAATCCATCTTGAGTTAATTTTTGTATATGGTGTAAGGAAAGGGGTCCAGTTTCTCTTTTCTGCATATGGCTACCCAGTTTTCCCAACATCATTTATTAAATAGGGAATCCTTTTCCCACTGCTTGTTTTTGTCATGTTTGTTGAAGATCAGATGGTTGTAGATGTGTAGTATTATTTCTGAGGTCTCTGTTCTGTTCCATTGGTTTATATATCTGTTTTGGTAGTAGTAACATGCTGTTTTGTTTACTGTAGCCTTGTAGCATAGTTTGAAGTCAGGTAGCGTGATGCCTCCACCTTTGTTGTTTTTGCTTAGGATTGTGTTGGTTATATGGGCTCTTTTATGGTTCCATATGAAATTTAAAGTAGTTTTTTTCTAATTCTGCAAAAAAAGTCAATGGTAGCTTGATGGGAATAGCATTGAATCTACAAACTACTTTGGGCAGTATGGCAATTTTCATGATATTGATTCTTCCTATCCATGAGCATGGATTTTTTTTTTTCATTTCTTTGTGTTCTCTTTTATTTCCTTGTGCAGTGGTTTGTAGTTCTGCTTGAAGAGGTCCTTCACTCAGGGAAAGTGCTTGTAAGTTGTATTCCTAAGTATTTTATCCTCTTTGTAGCGATTGTGAATGGGAGTTTACTCATGATTTGGCTCTTTACTTGTCTATTATTGGTGTATAGAAATGCTTGTGATTTTTGCACATTGATTTTGTATCCTGAGATTTTTCTGAAGTTGCTTATCAACTTAAAGAGTTTTGGGGCTGAGACAATGAGGTTTTCTAAATATATAATCATGCCATCTGAAAACAGGGACAATTTGACTTCCTCTCTTTCTATTTGAATACCCTTTATTTCTTTCTCTTGCCTGAAGTTCTGCCCTGGCCAGAACTTCCAATACCATGTTGAATAGGAGTGGTAAGTGAGAGCATCCTTGTCTTGTGCCAGTTTTCAAAGGGAATGTTTCCAGTTTTTCTCCATTCAATATGATATTGGCTATGGGTTTGTCACAAATAGCTCTTATTTTAAGATATGTTCCATCAATACCTAGTTTATTAAGTTTTCAGCATGAACAGATGTTGAATTTTATCAAAGGCTTTTTCTGCATCTGTTGAGATTATCATGTGGTTTTTGTCCTTGGTTCTGTTTATGTGATGGATTACGTTTATTGATTTGCATATGTTGAACCAGCCTTGCATCCCAGGGATGAAGCCGACTTGATAGTGGTGGATAAGCTTTTTGATATGCTGCTGGATTTGGTTTGCCAGTATTCTATTGAGGATTTTTGCATTGGTGTTCATCAAGGATATTGGCCTGAAATTTTCTTTTTTTTGTTGTGTCTCTCCCAGGTTTTGGCATCAGGATGATGCTGGCCTCATAAAATGAGTTAGGAAGGAGTCTTTTTCTATTGTTTGGAATAGTTTCAGAAGAAATGGTACCAGCTCCTCTTTGTACCTCTGGTAGAATTTGGCTCTGAATCCATCTGGTCCTGGACTTTTTTTGGTTGGTAAGCTATTAATTACTGCATCAATTTCAGAACTTGTTATTGGTCTGGGATTCGACTTCTTTCTGGTTTAGTCTTGCAAGGATGTATGTGTCCAGGAATTTATCCATTTCTTCGAGATTTTCTAGTTTATTTGCATATAGATGATTTTAGTATTCTCTGATGGTAGTTTGAATTTCTGTGGGATCAATGGTGATATCTCCTTTATCATTTTTTATTGTGTCTATTTGATTCTTCTCTCTTTTCTTTTTTATTAGTCTAGCTAGTAGTCTATTTTGTTAATCTTTTCCAAAACCCAGCTCCTGGATTCATTGATTTTTGAAGGGATTTTACGTCTCTATCTCCTTCATTTCTCCTCTGATCTTAGTTATTTCTCATCATCTGCTGGCTTTTGCATTTGTTTGCTCTTGCTTTTCTAGTTCTTTTAATTGTGATGTTCTGGTGTCAATTTCAGATCTTTCCAGCTTTCCGAAGTAGGCATTTAGTGCTATTTCCCTCTTAACACTGCTTTTGCTGCATCCCAGAGATTCTGGTACATTGTATCTTTGTTCTCATTGGTTTCAAATAATTTCTTTATTTCTGTCTTAATTTCGTTATTCACCCAGTAGTCATTCAGAAGCATGTTGTTCTATTTCCATGTAGTTGTGCAGTTTTGAGAGAGTTTCTTAGTCCTAAGTTTTAATTTGATTGCAGTGTGGTCTGAGAGATTGTTTGTTATAATTTCCGTTCTTTTGCGTTCACTGTGGAGTGTTTTATTCCAGTTATGTGGTCGATTTTAGAATAAGTGCCATATGGTGCTGAGAAGAATGTATATTCTGTTGATTTGGGGTGGAGAGTTCTGTAGATGTCTATTAGTTCTGCTTGGTCCAGAGCTGAGTTCATGTACTGAATACCCTTGTTAATTTTCTGTCTCTTTGATGTGTCTAATATTGACAGTGGGATGTAAAAGTCTCGCACTATTATTGTGTGGGAGTCTAAATCTCTTTGTAGGTCTCTAAGAACTTGTTTTATGAATCTGGATGCTTCTGTGTTGGATGCAAATATATTTCGGATAGTTAGCTCTTCTCATGGCATTGATCCCTTTACCATTATGTAATACCTTTCTTTGTCTTTTTTGATCTTTGTTGGTTTAAAGTCTGTTTTATCAGAGACTAGGACTGCAACTCCTGCTTTTTTTTTCAGGGTTGGGGGAGGCTTCCATTTGCTTGGTAAATATTCCTCCATCCCTTTATTTTGAGCCTATGTGTGTCTTTGCACATTAGATGAGTCTCCTGAATACAGCATACTGACGGTTCTTGACTCTTTATCCAATTTGCCAGTCTATGTCTTTAAATTGGGATATTAGCCCTTTTACATTTAAGTTTAATATTGTTATGAGTGAATTTGATCCTGTCATCATGATGCTAGCTGGTTATGTTGCACATTAGTTGATGCAGTTTCTTCATAGTGTCATGTCATTGGTATTTATATTTTGGTGTGTTTTTGCAGTGGCTGGTACTGGTTTTTCCTTTCCATACTTAGTGCTTCTTTCAGGAGCTATTGTAATGCAGGCCTGGTGGTGACAAAATCTCTCAGCATTTGTTTGTGTGTAAAGGATTTTATTTTTCCTTCACTTATGAGGCTCAGTTTGGCTAGATAGGAAATTCTGGGTTGAAAATTATTTTCTTTAAGAATGTTGAATACTTGCCCCTACTCTCTTCTGACTTTTAGGGTTTCTGCAGCCTGATCTGCTGTTAGTCTGATGGGCTTCCCTTTGTAGGTAAACTGACCTTTCTCTCTGACTGTCCTTAACATTTTTTCCTTCATTTCAACCTTGGAGAATCTGATGATTATGTGTCTTGGGGTTGTTCTTCTCAAGGAGTATCTTAGTGGTGTTCTCTGTATTTTCTGAATTTGAATGTTGGCCTGTCTTGCTATGTTGGGGAAGTTCTCCTGGATAATATTGTGAAGTATGTTTTCCAACTTGGTTCCATTCTTCCTGTCACTTTCAGGTACACCAATCAATCCTAAGTTTGGTCTTTTCACATAGTCCCACATTTCTTGGAGGCTTTTTTCATTCCTTTTCGTTCTTTTTTTTCTCTACTCTTGTCTTCACACCTTATTTCAACAAGTTGACCCTCAATCTCTGATATCCGTTCTTCTGCTTGATTGATTCAGCTAATGATACTTGTGTATGCTTCTGCTTCACAAAGTTCTTGTGCTGTGTTTTTCATCTCCATCAGGTCATTTATATTCCTCTCTAAACTGGTTATTCTACTTAGCAGTTCCTGTAACCTTTTATGAAGGTTCTTAGCTTCCTTGCATTGGGTTAGAACATGCTCCATTAGCTCAGAGGAGTTTGTTATTACCCACCTTTGGAAGCCTACTTCTCTCAATTCATCAGTTCCATTCTCCATCCAGTTTTGTGCCCTTACCAGAGAGAACTTGTGATCATATGGAGGAGAAGAGGCATTATGCTTTTTGGAATTTTCAGCATTTTTGTGCTGGTTTTTCCTCATCTTTGTGGATTTATCTACCTTTGATCTTTGAGGCTGATGCTCTTTGTATGAGGTTTTTTGTGGGGGTCCTTTTTGTTGATGTTGATGTTGTTGCTGCCTGTTAGTTTTTCTTCTAATAGTCAGGTTCCTCTTCTGCAGGTTGGCTGAAAATTGCTAGAGGTCTACTCCAGACGGTTTAGCCGGGTATCACCAGTGGAGGCTGCAGAACATCAAAGATTGCTGCCTGCTCTTTCCTCTGGAAGCTTCGTCCCAGAGGGGCACCCGCCTAATACCACTGGAGCTCTCCTGTATGAGGTATCTGTTGACTCCCTTTGGGAGGTCTCTCCAAGTCAGGAGGCATGGGGGTTAGGGACCCACTTGAGGAGGCAATCTATCCCTTAGCAGAGTTTGAATGCTGTCCTGGGAGAATCCTCCTTGTCAGGATCAGCTGCTCTCTTCAGAGCTGGCTGGCAGGAAAGGTTAAGTCCACTGAAGCTGCACCCACAGCCATCCCTTCTCCCAGGTGCTCTGTCCCAGGTAGATAGGACTTTTATCTGTAAACCCCTGACTGATGCTGCTGCCTTTTCTTCAGAATTGCCCTGCCCAGTGAGCAGGAATCTAAAGAAGGAGTCTGGCGACAGCTGCTTTGCCACATTGTGGTGAATTCCACCCAGTCCAGACCTCCCCGCCTCCTTAGCACTCTCAGGGGGAAAGTGCCTACTAAAGCCTCAGTAATGGTGGATGCCCCTCCCCCTACCAAGCTCCATCATCCCAGGTCAACTTCAGACTGCTGTGCTGGCAGTGAGAATTGCAAGCCTGTGGTTCTTAGCTTTGTGGGCTCCATGGGAGTGGGACCTGCTGATGAGACCACTTGTCTCCCAGGCTTCAGTCCCCTTTTCAGGGGAGTGAATGGTTCTGTCTTGCTGGGGTTCCAAGTGCCACTGGGGAATACACACAAAAAACTCCTACAGCTGGCTCAGTGTCTGCCCAAACAGCAGCCCAGTTTTGTGCTCGATACCCAGGGAGGCACACGAGGGACTCTCTTGATCTGCAGATTGCAAAAACCACGGGAAAAGTACAGTATCTGGGCAGGGCAGCACAGTCCCTCACGGCTTCCCTTGGCTAGGGGAGGAAGGTCCCCTGGCTCCTGGCACTTCCCAGGTGAGGCAATGCCCCACCCTACTTCTGCTCGCCCTCCATGGGCTGCACCCACTGTCTAAGCAATCCCAATGAGATGAACTGGGTACCTCAGTTGGAAATGCAGAAATCACCCGCCTTCTGTGTTGGTCTCGCTGGGAGCTGCAGACTGGAGCTGTTCCTATTCGGCCATCTTGCCAGATTGCCTGAAATGGATCTTGAACCAGAAAAATGGCACTGATGGGGGCACTAGCGAGATTCCAATGAAGTCTGTAGATTAAAAACAAGAACAAGGGACTGGGCTATAAATGGTATCAAATGTATCAATAGCAGCATTGGAATCCAGAAGACAATGGAGTGGCATATTTAAATTTCTATACAAAATTTATCTCTAATCTAGAATTCTATACACATTCAGGCCACAAATCAATATGAGAGATTAAAAATAATTTTTAAACATGGAAGTTCCCCAAAATGTATTTTATATTCACTTTTTCACCTTTATGTATTCTTGCTAAATAAGTTATTGGAAAGTGTAATATATCCAAAGAGGAAGCAAAATGAAACAGTTCCTAGTATCAAATAAACAGGATTTCAATATATGAGAAATGCAAAGAGGCATTTCCTCATGATGTGAATGGATGTGCCAACAGGGAGATGCACAGGAGGCTCCAAGGGCACTCGCTGCAGATTGGAGGTGGAGGAACATGGTGTATTACAGAAATGAAAGGTGTGAGGATACTTGGCCAATGGTTAAAAAAAAAATACATTTAAAAAGTTATCCAAATATTAACTCTAAGAAAAACAAATACATCTATATATATACCTATATATTTGAAGAAATATTATTACAGTACTCTCTGACTCAACAGAATCATAATTATGAAAATAACCAGTGTGGACTTAATCAGTGTCATATAGCCACATGGCAGAATGACTGCATGGAAAGTGAATGAATGAGAGGTAAAATGTTCATTTTATATAATAGAAATGTGATAGATAATATCTCATATGGATGAATTAGAAGACAGCAGTTTTTATGTATTTTTTGTAAATGTGGTAGAACATTACAGGTGAAATCACTAAAACGATTGAAATGAGTGGTTATCAGGAAGAGAATTCAGGACAATGAGAGAGTTTTATGTCTTTTAGGACTATTTAACTTTTTAAACTATGTTCATGTTTTACCTGAATAAAACATAAAAATAAATTGAAAATAAATATATAATTTTTAGGCCACAATCACACCAACATGAAAATAATAAACAATGTCCCAGCTTTTGTTCTGATGCTTTATCTCTTAATCCACCTGAAAAAAAAATAAACGTGGAGTAATATATTTCACAAAACGGCAATTCAAGAGGTGGCTCTCCAAATAGAGGGTATCCCCATCTTTTCACCTCAGCAGGTATGAGGTGAATTTCCAGAAAAATAACCAGATCATGAATAGGCTTTTCTTTTGTTAAATCAATATTGCATTTATAGCTATAACCCAAGAAATTTCCTTCCATCCTCCTTCCAAAGCCCACCCCTCCATTCAGCTGAGCCCTCAGGATGAGTTACAGACCTTATCTTATCACCTCCCCTGCATTGGCAACTCTCTCCCCTCTCCCAAAACGAATTGCCTTCTTCAAGGAAACAGAATAGAATTGTCCTTCAGGACTCCTCCCTCAATATCATAGCTTAGGGAGGAACAAATCTTGAAGGAATCATCAGTCAACTTGGAATGAAATGCTCCAGGAGGAGCAACAGCATCTGTCTGCACAACAAATACCAGCTGGGATAAAAAAAACCGATCATCTAAATCCATTATTCCAGAATGTTTACAAACAAAGAAATTAGGATTTTTCTTCAACATACTAATATGTTTCTTCTGTTTATACAAAAGCATGGAAGAATTAATTATTACTTAATCATGAGTCAGGGACTTCTCCAAAAGTATCTCAAGCTATTTTGCCTCTTGCTGTATTTTCTTTTCAATTGTTTGTCCATTTTTAAAGTCCTTAAGTTATCCTTTGCTGCATCCTACCAGACTGAGTTAGCTGGCCAAGTTATGGGCTTTCATATTACATTTATAACTAAGTTATTCATTTTGTCACTATTTGTTTAATTGCACTTTCTTCCCAGAGTGTGACACTGGAGGAGACAGAGAATGTATCTCTTTCTTACCAGGAGGTCTCAGTGTTTTAGACACTCAGATATATGTTTATTTGTTTTTGACTGATAGGCTGTAGGAGCGAACAGCTAAAATTATGAGCTTTGGAGACTCAAGAATTGTTGCATATATTAAGTCATCTGTAAAAAAAGATAATAATGTACAGTACATATGTCTAAAGTAATTAGAAAGACTGACTACATGATGCAATAGGGCTCTTCAAGATGGTAATTACTTTAAAAATGTCACATTTTACTTATTTTTGGATTTTTGATAATAGAGTCCTTCGGGACAATCAAAACAATAACAGAATAACAATGGTTTCCAAATATATACTTTAGAGTAAAATTAATCTGGACAAGCTAGAGGAAAATAGCACTGCATCATAATTAGACAGGCTACCTAGGAACTGTGACTGCTTATTGTAAAGTACAATGAGGACTTTGGACAGGCTGGAGACAGGTGGAAAATAAATGATGTAACATGAGCAACAAAGGAAAGGAGATTCTCAAACATACTAAATGTTTTCAAAACATTACAGTTATACTGCATCTAGATCTCTTTTTGGAGGGTTCTGGTCTTGGTACAAGACCAGAATATTAAAACATAGCACTGATCACAGTCAGCTTAAGTGCTTACTTAGTATTTATTGATAAATTAGTTTATAATCAATGTTTATAGATATATTCTATACAATGTATTATATGGTTTTAGAGATACAGTTTTCTATGTAGCGACTACATATAGGAAAAAATATTTGGAGAAAGCTTGAGAGAAATCAAGAAGACATGTGAAGGTCTCTAAACAATTTTTCAGGCCTCCATGATCTGATTATTCAAGACCGTTTCTCTGCCTATCTGCCTTTCTTCACTTTAATGACCAAAACTGAGGCTTTTGTAACTCTGAGAGGGAAGATTTACTTCTCCCTCTCTTCCCGATTCCTTTTCTTACCTGCTTCCTCATGGACCTTGCTCAATTAGTTTTCACCTTTTTTTCTTTATTTTCAAATCTTCCCATTCAACAAAACTACAGATACACTATGCACTCTATCTACAGAAAGAGAAACAAATGCCCAAACCTAGAAAGCTTTGTACGTAGTTTCATAAGATCTGTGAACTTGTCTGAAGCTTGTCTGTTAATCTTAAAGTCGTCAGTACAGTGAAACAAACTCCTGGTCTTTAATAGTTGATGTTTCTACATTCATCCTATTTGTTCTTTCATTCTACTCTGGTATTTGGCCTTAGACTCTTTCCAGTTTAATGCTGTTGCCTGGGTCACCAATATGAGAATTTAATGTGAATAAAATACCTTGCAGAGGGTACACAGTGCTTGTGTACCACTGAGGTAGTGGCCAATGTCCTTATAAGGTGCCATATTAGTTTAGCTTTCCTCCAGTTTTTAATTTCACAAGCGTTTTGTAAAGTTTACATGACAAAAAATTAAAATTGGACATGTGTCAATGCTAATTAATTGATATTATATACAATTTTGTCTTACAATTTAGTACACCTCATTTTGTTACTATTATTTTATCTTTCTGGAAAATCAGAATATTATGTCAGGATCCTGGGATTTGAGAAGCACTGTATATAGTTATTTAATGAGATTCCTGAAACACCAGAATCAATGAACACTTTTCATTTTCCATCTGCTTAACACTCCTGATGTATTATTTCCTTCTTGAAACTTTCTTTTTCTTTGTGTTTGCTTGACACCTCACTTTTCTGGCTCAATTTCTTTGGCACATCTTCTCAAGAGATCTGGTTTTACTCCAGCTCTTTCTCTGGTTTAGCACTGTTTTAAAGAACTTTATAAAATAATCTGCATGACAAACACCAGTGACAAGTGTTTACCTGTATAACAAACCTGCACATGTACTGTTAAACCTAAAATAAAAGTTAAAAAAATTATATGCAATTTTGCATGTAAGGTGTATATAAAGGGCCTGGTAGTTGGTAGTAATTAATGTATGTTAGTTATTATTATTATTGAATTACAGGAGCAAAAATTTCTCCAGCATTGACTGCTCTTACAGTGATCATACCAAAGAATCTGAAATGATAAAAGCCTATTGCAATAGTGGCTATAGAAATGAAGATGGGGGAGTAGACTTGGGAAAATACTCGGAAGAAGTCTATGGATAAGACACAATTTTTTTACATTGGAATTAGGCAATGTAAGTAAACATAAATTACAATGTGGTTAAGATAAATGTATATTTTTTTTAAATGAAAACAACTTTATGCAAAGAGGAAAATGTTTGGTATCTGTCTGAATAATACAGTAGTCACTAGTCATATGTAGCTATATTGAGCATTTGCAGTGAAATTGAGAAACTGCATTTTAAAATTTTATTTTATTGTAATTTATACTTAAATAGCAACATGTGGCTAATCGCTACTATATTGATCAATGTAGCACTTGAAAATAGTGTGATATTAGGAAGATACTTCTCTTCTCAGCTGCTTCATCCACAAAATAAAGAGGTACAAAAAGTTAGTTTACATGATCTTTTCTACTTTCTAGCTCTAAAATTTTGCTTGTATTTCTTCACATGAAGAAAAAAAAAAGTGATTTTCTGAAAACTATGATGTGAAGCAGGTTGAATACGGAAGAAGAGAATTAGCACTAATTTAGTCACTGTCATTTATTCAGAAAGAATTTGGACAAAGAAAGTAGAATGCCACTCAGTAAATTATAGTCTGATTCTAGAAGAGGCATGAGCATTAGTAACTTTGATTTTAACTGATTTAGGAAACATTGACTTAAGAAAACATACATTCTGTGGTGGATATAAAAGTTATTGCATTTTAAATCTTATGAGCTGTATATATTATTTCTTAAGAAATTTCCTCAACGTATTATTCAAGGTTCTGCCCACAGTGGCCATTCAGTAAAGGTGGTTGATTTCAAATGCTTTTTTACAGCAAGAATTTAGACTGTATTTCAAATGAGAAAATGCCCTACCGCCCTCTGGTGTTCAAATTTAGCCTTGTATGCCATATAGTCAGTATCCCCTTCCCTTACTCCCAACATTTCATTAAGCTTTTTCCTATTGCAGATAGGGTGTTGTGCATAATTTTGGTTCAGCAAGCAGATCTATTCTTATTCTAGCTATAACTTTGGTGATATCAGTAAATGTATTTGACATGTTTAAGTTGATGCAATTAGTATATCTGAAATAATTCCAGCCTGTAATACAAAATTTAGAGTTTGTATCGGCTCTCTCTTTTTCTCACCTCTTTTCCCTCCCTTGCTCCTTTCCTTTTCTCTCCCTCTCATTAATTACTTGGCATATTAGTCTCTGTTCTCCTATATTTATTGATATTTTGTTAATATTTTCTCTCATAATAATATATAATCTTATAATACATAGCATATATATAACAAAATTACAATACATATATATTTAATGAAATTATGGAGGTTGAGAGGTCCTGATATTGGCACTCAGACACATATTATGCTAGGCACAAGGCCGACAATTTCTGTAGTCTAATAAAGGATATAGATAAATAAGTAGGACTTACAGTGTAATGTGATAAGTGCATTAAAAATAAATATAAAGTGTTATGGAGGATCAAGAAGAATTGTTCTCAATATAGATGACAGAAATTTTAAAACTTCTCATAAGAAATTATGGCTAAGTTTTGGCTAATATAGCAATTTCAATCACAAATCCATTAACAGTTGGCTTGGTTGTATCTGCAATAAATTTGACCAAGAGGTATAAGAGTAAGGGGCTTATATTTCCAGAGACCATATTTGTTTGGAAATAGGGATGTGTTTGTAAAGAAAAAAAAATAAAACCTGAAAATCATTATCTTCCTCACTAAATAGTTGAGTGTCCCCTAAACTAGGCTTAGGGGAAAATAAGGAAAGCGATAAAGAACCAAGTTGGCAGGAAGGATAATAGAAGACTTTTAAATCATTTCAGTAAAAAATAATGCACTAAAGTGCTTTAGGGAAAGGATCACATGTGAAATTCTAGCAGACTATAGGGAATTTATATAAAATCAACGCTCAGACTTTATTTAAGAAAACTTGTTTAGAGAACTCAGACTCCCAGGAAATCTTTGCTACACTTTGGGGGAGGTGAGTGTGATCTTATAAAAATACCATTTTATATTGGAATCGAGAAAAAAAACCCATCATACTGGGAGTCGAAATTAGATGTCAAGTTCCAGATCTTTTTTAAAAAATGCTTTAGAAAATCATCTTTTATATTTTACTGATAATTGAGAAATTATCATCCAAGACATCTACAATTTCAGATTTTAAAATTTCTACAAATGCTGTAATTGTGACTAAAAGAACTTTCTGCATACAATCGATTGCAATAGCTTTTTGGCTTCCACAGACAGAGTCATTAAGAATAAATGTCAGTGTTTGTAAGGGTACAAAAATTAGTCTTGCTGCAATGGTAATGATTTTCAATAGTCCAAGAGTGAGGAAGAAGAACTGAAAATGCATTTAGATGCTGAGGATAATGTAAGAAATAGATTACTGCCCCAGCAGTTTCTCCAAGTATTGGGGACTTGAGACCAAGAAGACTGTAATTGCTAGCTGAAAACTCACAATCGTATGTGGAGCACAATCACTTCATTTTACCTAAAATCAATTGCTTAAAAATAGTATTTATTTTTTAAATTTGTATTAATGACATTAGATATATATGGCATTCATTTCATAGAGAGTTAGTTATTTTTGAAGTCAGAGTCAGAATGACGTGTGTAAATAATGCAATACATTGTGCTCAAATAATTTGTTTCTATGAAAATAGCCTAGATTCACTTTTCAGTGGGGATCCTCTCTCCTCAGCTAGTTCCTTCATTCCTTGTCCCTCTGAGATCTATTCTTCACTTGTTTTCAGACTGTAAATAATTCTGAATTGCTTACTTGTGTGTCAGTCACTTGGGGGCAACTCAGCCTGTGCTTCTCTGACATTGAACACAACTGGACAAAGATGCTTCTACTTAAAGAAGTCTGGGCTCTCTCAAGTGTGGTGACATAACTAGATCATAAGAAAGAAACCCCTGGCCTCTGAAAAAAAATGCAGGATGCTTATTTTTTCCATTAAAAATATATACCTAATTCTGTAGGTTTGAAATCCAGTGAAAATGATCATTTGGAACATTCTTAAAGGGGAAATGAGTTTATTAAAAGTCAGCACACAAGAAACAAAGACACTGGAACTATGGAGCTTTGGCCTGACGATTGTCACTATAGCCAGCCTTCATCGAGCATACATCCTATGCTGTGTTAAAGACACATAAGAGAAATAGAATTATCATCTCAATGTAAGTACTGAGTCCATGCTTTTAATCCCTAGAGGATAACCTCTTAACCTTTAGATTCTGAGCCAACCATAGTACTCAAACTTCAGTTTTCATTAAAATGGCTTGAAGAACTAATTGAAAACCTAGCAAATATTGAGTGGGAGAATGGGGTTCAGGGATCTCCATTTTAAGTTTAGACCAGGTCACAAGTTTAGACACACCACAGTCTGTCCTTTACCGATTTGGCAAGGATCATGAATATAATAATGGAGTAATTTTGTACGGTGAGCTTAAGGTATTTGTTTGCAAGGAGTAGAAGGAGCTGCCTCTTTACGCCCCTCCCCCTCCTGCATGAGCTGCCTCCCCGCATTACTACTGAGCACCAGCCAAGCACCTTCTTAGGGGCTGCTCTATTTTCTCTAGAAAAGTGGCCCCGCTTCATCCAAATATCCACTTTTCCTAATGTAACTGCTTTTAAGCATTAATATATTCTTAGGACACTATGCCAAGAGTCAGAAGAACGTAATACTCCTCTCATGCCCTCTGGGACCTGCTGAGTGGTGAGTTGAAAAATAACTCATTCCAAGTTTTACTAAGAGCCATGAGTGGCAAGTTAAAGTTGAATCCATTTTCTAAACGCAATTAAATGGAGATGATAAAAGAAAGTAGTCATCATTTATGGCAATAACACAATTTCCAGTATTATTGTAACTTGAATATAAAAGAAGTGTTAAATAACTTGTAAAATCAATTAGCATATCAGTCATTTTTATTCCTTATTGGTAACCACTCTCTTTCCACTTTCACTGATATCTAAATGTACTTGTAAATTTATTTTGCAGTGAATATTGTTTATAACCATCTAAAAGGAATCCAGGTTTAGTCATCACACCAAGTTTTGTAATGTCTGAGAAATGCATAGCGCACTTAAGAAATGTTAACAGAAATAATGACTGTACTGTAAGTGCTATAAAATATGAAAAATATGTGTTTAGGTGAAGTTGTTGGTTTTGAAAAAGCTTGGCATTAGCACTGGTCTTATTAATATGTTCAGAATTTCAGCTTATGATTTATTATCTGAAAGATCCATTATTTGAGGATACTAACCTGGTATGTGCTGCTAGGATGGGTGAAAGTATGCCCCAGATATGAAAAATAAAATGGTGTGGAATTTTTTAAAAAAGTCAGAAAGTCAATCTAACAGTATTCTTAAGTATCAAGTTCAAAACCAGTAAATAATTTTGTTCATTGGAAAGGCAACACTAGATACAAAAATTAGCAGGCATGGCATCTCATGCCTGTAATCCCAGCTATCCAGAGGCTGAGGCAGGAGAATCCTTTGAACTCAGGAGGCGGAGGTTGCAGTGAGCCGAGATCACACCACTGCACTCCAGCCTGGGTGGCAAGTGAGACTCTGCCTCCAAAAAAAAAAAAAAAAAAAAAAGGCAACACTGTAGAAATACAGAATATCTTTCTAGAGTATAACAGGCAAACTTGGGCTATATGAGTGCATCTGTCACCACTTATGGCCATGAGAGAGACCAGTTCTACGGTCCTAGCTGCTGTCACTCTACCAACTTTATGTAAACTTTGTCCTAACTGTGGCAACATTACCTAATGCCAAATTTTGTAACCCTTGGTCTTCCCATCACTACCTATCCAGAGAAAGTTCCACTTAGCAGTTGGAAGGATTTGGCTTCACTTACCAAAGATAAAATGGTCAGGGGAGACACCTGGAAGTAAAAGAAAGTTGCTCTTTCATAGAGAAAGTTTTGATCAATGAGAAGTATGAGACCAGAAGTAACCAGAATAAATTATCTCTCAATATATATCCTCCTGTTTTGTACTATTTGAAAAGCAAAAACTCATCCTTGCTACAAAGCTGTGGCCACTTATTAATGAACTCCGGTAAATCTGTTCTGCCTCGGCTGGGCGTGGTGGCTCACACCTATAATCCCAGCACTTTGGGAGGCCCAGGTGGGTGGATCACTTGAGGTCAGGAGTTCAAGACCAGCCTGGCCAACATGGTGAAACTCCGTCTCCAATAATAATACAAAAATTAGCTGGGCATGGTGGAGCACACCTGTAATCCCAGCTACCTGGGAGGCCGAGGCAGGAGAATTGCTTGAATCCAGGAGGCAGAGGTTGCAGTGAGCTGAGATTGTGTCATTACACTCCAGCCTGGGTGACAAGACTGAAACTCCATCTCAAAATAAAAAATAAAAACAATCTGTTTTCCCTCACCCCCTTTAAAAGAAAAAGAAAAAGAAATCAGAACCTGAAGGAAGCATAAGCTTATCTGCATGTGTTTTCCGGTGATTGCCATCCTTCAGACCTGCTCCTATGGAGTTGCAATCATTAATAGGCACATAACCTTCTACCTCATATTCTGTTTTCTGTGTAATTCCACCTGCTACAATGTGGCTGGCTGGGTAATGCTTAATTACATAATTTCAGTCCTAATGCAAGTGTCAAAGGGTGCAACAATTTGTTCAGCTTCCACTGGAGGGAGCATAGAAAGCTATACTGAAATATGCTTCACCAGAGAAAAGAGTCAGAGAACTCAGAAACTGATCCAATAGGGAGAGTTATATGCCCGACACTGTTTAAAGACTGCCTGAGTATTGTTAGATTGAGATTTGGAATTGTGATTGAAGGATACCCCAATTTGGGACTAGAAACACTTTCAAAAGGCAATAGAAAGGAAAATACAATAATATGAAAAATGACATTGAGGCTGCACACTTTCTATCCCAGCACTTTGGGAAGCTGAGGTTAGAGGATTGTTTGAGCTCAGGCACTGAGGCTGCAATAAGCCATTTTTGTGCCACTGTACCCCAGCTTGGGCAACAGAGTGAGACTCCGTCTCAAAATAATAATAAGAAGAAAAAGATATAAAAATAAAGTTGAGGCCGGGCGCAGTGACTTACGCCTGTAATTCCAGCACTTTGGGAGGCTGAGGCAGGCGGATCACAAGGTCAGGAGCTCGAGACCAGCCTGGCCAATGTGGTGAAACCCCAACCCTGCTAAAAAATACAAAAATTAGCTGAGCATGGTGGCCCGTGCCTGTAGTCCCAGCCACTTGGGAGGCTGAGGAAGGAGAATCGCTGGAACCCGGGAGACAGAGGTTGCAATGAGCCAAGATCACGCTACTGCATTCCAGCCTGGGTGACAGAGTGACTCCATCTCAAAAATAAATAAATAAATAAATAGATTTGAGAAAATCAAGAAGTAAAAGAGGCAAATGGTTCAAAATTCAGTTGAAAGAAGGACTCTGGCCTGGAGATGGAACTCTGCTATAGACTGTCATACTATCTTTGCATTCCTGCAAATAACATAAATTTGATTATGGTTTATTATCCAATACATTGACTTTGATTTACTAACATTTTGCCCAGAGTTTTGGGATCTATGATGATAAGAGACATTGACATATAATTTGTCTTTTTATAATATGCTTGTCAGATATTGGATTTGTCATTATGCTGATCACATAAAAGAATTTGAGAAGTTCTACTATTTCCTGAAAGAGTTTATGTATATGTTTAGAGAAATTCACTTGTGAAATCATTTGGACCTGGTATTTTTTGGAGGGTAATGGTTTAATGTTTTATTTAATTTTTAAAAAGAAATAGAACTATATTGTCCATTTGTTCTCATGTTTTATTTTGAAAATTACATTTTAAAAAATTTTGTCCATTTTAGTACAAAGTTGTCCATTATACCCTTGCCTTATTATCTTAAACCTATAGAATATGTAGTAATGACCCATGTTTAAATTCTCAATTTGGTAATTTCTCTTCTTTTTTCTTGATTAGTTTTCTTTTCCTTTCAATTTTCTTTGAGAACTAAATATGGTTTTATTGAATCTATTATTCATTTATTTTCTATTTCATTGTGCACTTATTTTATCTTTATTATTTATTTTATTCTCTTTTACTTGGAATGGATTTGCTGATATTTTTTATCTTCTTGAGATGGATTCTTCAATTATTAATGTTCAGACTTTCTTCTTTTCCACAATATACATTTATGCCTATCAATTTTACTTAGCTCTGCTTTAGCTGCATTTCTCAAGTCTCTGTTTTATTTTCATGTTCATTTAGCTCAAAATATTATCTAATTTCCTTGACAACTTGTTTATCCAATCAGCTAGTCAGAGTACTTTATATAATTATTAAACAGTTGAAGATATTTTTATTCCTTGTTGTTGTTTACTACTAGCTTAATTCCACTGTGGTCAGAGAAATATTCAGTGTGCTTTTCAAACCTTAGGTTATGGCCCAAGACATGGTCTATTTTGTTAAATATTTCATAGCCCTTGGGCAAAAAGGTGTATTCTATTATTGGGTAGAAGGATCTTATGTCAGTGAGCTCATTTTTGTTAATGGTGCTGTTCAAATATTTTATATGCTTCATGATTTTTTGCCACTTTTTTATGAGTTACTGAAAGAGGCATGGTAACATAGGTTAGTATGACTTTTGGATTTGTGTATCTTTCATTTAATTTACTCCATATTGGCTCTTCTATTTGAAGCTACATTTGGAGTACACAAACATATAATACTGTGTCATTTTATCACTGTGTTTAACCTTTTATCATTATGAAATGCCATCGTTGTTTCCTGTGATGCTTCTAGCTCTAAGTCTTTTTGTACGATTTTAATCAGGCTGTTTAGTCTTTCTTTGGTTAATATTGCATGGCATATCATTTTATATCCTTTTATTTTCATCCTTTCTTATATTTAAGGAATGGCTAACATCCTCTAAATCAGCAATCAAGATTGTAATCAACAAATAGTTAGGTTTGGTTTTCATTCAGACTGGAAAATCCTCATCTCTTAATGTTATCATTGGCATATTTGGATCTAGCACTATTTGCTTACTCTTTTATCCATCTTTCCTTTTTGTTCCTGTTTTCTTTGTCTTTCTTGACTTATTGTAAATTAAAAGCTCATTTAAAAATATTACTATGTTTCTTTTACATGAACTTGTTGACTATAGATTGTGTTACTTCTGGGGAGGGGAGAATGAGTTTTCGGAAGATTACAAAATGAACCCATGATTTATTAAATATATTTTAAATTAGCATTTTACTTCTTCTAAGGAGTACAAATTTCTCCTAACACTTTAATCTGTTTACTGCATTCCCAACTTCTGAGTTCTCTTCACCATGTGTTTTAAATGCACAGATTAGTATTATTGTTTTAAATAACCAGTGTTTATTTACATTTGCTAACATATTTATATAGCGTATTTAGATTAACCAATATAACTATACCTTCTAAAAATTACAGCAATTCAGTAAATACATGAGAACCAGGAGAAAATTATAACTTTAATAGTATTTGTTGATTAGAAGAAAATTAAACTCAAGAAAGTAACAGAAGATCATAACAACCTCAATCATGTAGTATGAAGGGATTAATATTAGTAAAAGTATGAACTAGTAATAAAATTTAAAGAAAAATTAAAAGGCACTATAGACTTGATGAATAAAATTAAATGAAAATCCAAATAAAATAAATAAACTATCTGCAAGCCTATAAAAGGAAAAAAAGGTACAATAAAACTAGAATAAAGATTAGCTATATTTTCAGTTGCAGAGAATGCTAAAAAGTATGAAGTAACTAGTGTCATTAGAAGTACATTACATTTGAAACTGTAAATGAATTGAGCTAACAAAAGAGAAAAAATCCAAAGAGATCAATAATTAGAGAATAATTTGAAAAGATATAAAGATTTACCACTAATACTAATACCAGCCCAGGAAATTTTATTGGAGATTCCAAATATATTTTTAGAAAACAAGTAATTCTTATGTTATGTACATTTTTTTTAAAAAGTAGACAAATCTAACATTTCACCTAGGAGAACTAGGAAAAAGATCCAACCTTAAAGCTAGCAGAAGAAAAGAAATAACTAAACTCAGACAGGAAATCAATGAAATAGAATTAAAACAAAAGATCAGAAATCAAAAGTTGGTTCTTCAAAAGAATAAACCAGATTGATAGACCACTATGTGGATTAACAAAGAAGAAAAAGAGAGAAGATTCAAATAAGCACAATCAGAAATGACAAAAGTGACATTACAACTTATCCTACAAAAATACAAAAGATTCTTAGAGACTATTATGAATATCCGTAGGTGCACAAATTTAAAAATCTAGAAGAAATGGAAAAATTTCTAGAAACATAAAATCTTCCAAGATTTAACCAGGAAGAAGTGAAAACCTGAACAAACCAATAACAAGTTCCAAAATTGAATCAGCAATAAAAAAGAATTTACCAACCCCCAAAAAAGTCCTGTACCAGATGAATTCACAGCTGAATTCTACCAGACAGACAGAGAAGAGCTGGTACCAATCCTACTGAAACTATTCCAAAAAATTGAGGAGGAAAGATTCCCACTTAACCCATTCTATGAAGCCAGCATCACCCTGACACCAAACTCTGGCAAAGACAAAAAGAAAACAGAAAACTTCAGACCAATATCCCCAATGAACATAGATACAAAGATCCTCAATAAAAGACTAGCTACCACCATTTGGCCCAAAAATCTCATTACTGAGTATATACACAAAGAAAATAAATCATTCTACAAAAGGACACATGCACCCACATGTTCATCACAGGGCTATTCACAGCAGCAAAATCCTAGAATCAACCTGAGTGCCCATCAGCAGTAGATTAGATAAAGAAAATGTGGTACATATACAGCATGGAATACTATCCAGCCATAAAAAAAAATAAAAAGAATAAAATCATGTCTTTTGCAGCAACATGGATGAAACTGGAGACCATTATCCTAAGGAAACTAATGCAGAAACAGAAAACCAAATACTCTATGTTCTTACTTATAAGTGGGAGCTAAACAGGGGGTACACATGGACATAAAGATGGGAATAGTAAACAGAACTACTAGAACAGGAGAGTGGGAGGAGGGAAGGGCTGAAAAACTACATACTTGGGACTATACTCACTACCTGAGTGACAGGTTTAATTATACCAAGTCATGGCATCATGCAACATACCTTTGTAAACAACCTGCAGATGCATACCCTGATTATAAAATAAAAGTTGAAAATTAGAAAATAAAAATAATAAATGACAAAAAAAGATAAACAGGGATATATTCTCAATTCATTCTATAGTGAATCATGTTAAAAGAACAACATAAAATGTCTACATAATGTTCATACCGGGAATGCAGCATGAGGTAACATTAAGAAAAATATGAATAAAACTCTCTATAATAATTCCCGGAAAAAATATGATTGTTACATGTCATTTATATAACTCATAATTCATTTCTGTTTAAAACTTTAAATGTTACAAGAGGCTGACTTCATTTTATTTAGTAAGTGGACATTTTAATGGTCCTATGCTGGGAATATATTTTAAACTTAATACAAGTCAAAGATACATCATCTTCCCACTATCATTCAGTAGTGTTTTAAAATTTACTAGCCAATTGCAACTAAAGAAAACAGGGAAAATTTGAAAAGAAGCAGGTAAAATTAATATTATTTTATTTTATGTGATTTTATATCAGAAATACTTAACAGAGTAAATTAAATCATTGTTACAAAGAATAAGATGATATGGTGAAATGATTGGGTTGAGTATTAATTTACAAACATTAGTAACTTTTCCATACTTAAGAAACAATCAATTAGAAAAATACAACGAAAGGAACAACCCATTGTAATAGCAACAAAAAATCTAAGAAACACCCCAATAAAAATGTGGAACACTAAATAAAAATAATATATCAATAATATATTAATCGATTTTATTAATCATTTCATATAAAGACTCAGTATCATAAAAATATTATTAATAGGTCCAGACCTTCAAAAATAAATTTATAAATGCAATATTATTCTTGTAAAATTTCTAACATGATTTGTAAAAATGATTTTTTTTTCCCTATTGAATGGTCTTGGCACTATTGTCAGAAATCACTTGACTGTATGTGTGAGGGTTTGTGTCTGGGCTCTCTATTCCATTCCATTGGTACAGATGTCTGTCTTTATACAAGTACCACACTCTTCTGATAGTTGTAGCTTTGTAGCAAGCTTGGAAAATTGGAAGTGTGAATCTTTCAGCTGTGTTTGTTCTTTTTAAAGATTGGTTTGGATATTTTGGCCCTTGAGAAACTATATAAATTTTAGGATAGATTTTTCTAATTCTGTAAATGCATTATTGTAATTTTCACAGGGATTACATTAAATCTGAATTGACATCTTAATAATATTTTCTTCTAATTCCTAAACATGGGATGTGTTTCCATGTATTTAGGGCTTCTTTTATTTCCTTCAGCAATATTTTCTAGTTTTCATTGTACAAGGTCTTCACCCCCTTGATTAAATTAATTTCATTAATAGAATCTTAAATATTTTATTCTTTTTGATAGTATTATAAATGGGATTGTTTTATTAATTTCCTTTTCAGATGGTTCATTGTTAGTATATGGAAATGCAACTGATTCTAGTGTGTTGACTTTTTATCCTGCTACTTTGCTGAATTCATTTATTCCAACAGTTTTCTTGTGTGGAATCTTTTGGGTTTTCCCCATATAAGATCACATTATCTGCGAACAGAGATAATTTTATTTCTTATATTCTATTTGTATGCTTTTTTTCATTTCTTTTTCTTGCCCCAGTGCTCTCACTAGAACTCCAGCACTATTTTGAACAGAAGTAACTAAAGCAGGCATGCTTGCTTTGTTCCTAATTCTAGAGGAAAAGATATTAATCTTTCACCATTAGTATGATTATCACTGCGGGTTTTCCATATATGGATTTTATTATATTGAGGTGGTTTGCTTCTATTTGCAGTTTTTTGAGTGTTTAAATCCTCCAAGTGTTTAATTTTATGAAATTCTTTTCCACATTGAGACAATCACATAGTTATTTTCTTTCATTTTGTTAACGTGGTGTATTTCAGTGAGCAATCTTTATATGTTGAATGATTCTTCCATTCCAGGAATAAATCCCACCTGGTCATGGTTTATAATCCTTTTAACATGCTACTGAATTTGGTTTGCTAGTATTGTTGATGATTTTGCATCAATATTCATAAGGAATATTGGTCTGTAGTTGTCTTGTCTTGTAATGTCTTTGTCTAGGTTTGGTATCAGGATAATACTGGCCTCCCAGAATGATTTAGTGAGTGTTCTCTCCTCTTCAAATTCTTGGAAAAGTTTGAAAAAGACCGGTTTAGTTCTTTAAACGGTCGGTCAGTGGAATTCACCAGAGAAGCCATCAAGCCCAGTGATTTTTGTTGTTTGGAGATTGTAAATTACTGATTCAATCTCTTTACTAGTTACAGCTCTATTCATATTTTCTCTTTCAGTGTGGTTTAGTCTTGGTAGGTTTTGCATTTCTAGGAATTTGTCCGTTTCATCTAGGTTATCCAATTTGTTGCTGTACAATTTTTCCTAGAACTCTCTTACAATCCTTTTTATTTCTGTAGAATTATTAGTAATGCCTCAGCTTTTATTTCTGATTTTAGTAATTTGAGTCTTCCCTCTGTTTTTCTTAGTCTATCTTGCTAAATGTTTGACGATTTTTTCAATTTTTTCCAAGAATCAACTTTTGATTTCATTGATTCTCTCTATTGTTTTTCTATTCTGTATTTTTAGTCACCTGTGCTCTAATCTTTATCATTTCCTTCCTTCTGCTAGCTTTATTTTTCTTTTGTAGTTTCTTAAGTTATAAAATCATGTTGTTGATTTGTGATCTATAAAGTAAGTGTAAAGCCTCTGCATTTTAAACATATGATTTTTCTCCAAACTGATCTATACAGGTAATGCAATTCCAACTGAAGTCTCTACAAGTCTGTTTAAATTGAAAAGCCAATTTTGAAGCCGATGTGGCACTATAAATAGCCAAAATTAGTGGACATAATAGTCTTGACAAGAAAGAATATGGTTAGAGGATTTATGCTATCAGAAGTGAAGACTTGTTTTAAAATTACAACAATTAAGGCAGCGTAGTATTGCCATATAGACAAATCAAACAGTATATTAGAATGGAAAGCCGCAAGGCATATAGACACATGTTGATTCATAATAATTCATAATTAAGTTGATACAAAAATGCTTTGGATAAAAAATGATCTATTATGTAAATAGTGCAGGGTTAATTGAATATCCATACAGAAATTTATAGCTTATCCTTATATAGATTTTCTAAAAATATATAGAAAAATATATTAATCTTGAGTCTATACCATCCATAAAAATCAATTCTATGAATATGGCAGACCGAAATGTAAAACTTACATCATAAAATGTCTAGAGGATATTATAAGAAGCTATTTTTCATGATCTTGCTATAGAAAAGGATTTTTTAAAGAGGACAGAACAGTACTAATCCTAAACAGGCAGATCTGCAAATTGAACTCCATTAAAATTTAAAACACTCTTAATCAAAAGACACCACTAAGAGAGTAAAACTGCAAGCCACACACAGAGAGCAGGTATTTGCAACACATATACCCAAGAAAGGACTAATATCTGGAATATATTAAAGATCATGTAAATCACTAGCAGAAGTGCAGACAACCAACTTTTATTTAAAAGGACAAATAATTATAGCAAGAATATAAAAAAAGAGGCTATCTAAATTATCAGTAAACATATGAAATGTTTCTCAGTTTCACTTGTCATTACGAATATTCAAATCAAAACCACAATAAAATACCAGAACAAATTTACCAAAATGGGAAAAATTTACAAGTCTGATGATACCAATTATGACAACACCACACTTCACATTGTGTTATTGAGGATGAAATTTGTAAACCCACTTTGAAAAACTGTTTGGCAGTGTCCATTAAAGGTTAAAATTCACATACCTATGACTAAGTAATTCAGCTCTTTGATATATACCTAACAGATATATAAATACTCCAGAAGATACACACAAGAATGTTATGGAAATAATATTTCTAGTAGCCAAAAATAGAAAATATTTAAATGTTCACCAAGGGAAGAATTGATACATAAATTATGGTATATTCAAATTACTGCTATATACAACATTTGAATGAATCTAAAATCAACATATAGAGCTAAAGAAGGTAAGTACAGAAGAATACATACTTTAGGATCTTACCTCTATAATGCATAGCAACAGCCAAAACTAATCTATGGTGACATAAGTCAGACTAAAGGTTTCTAGAGGGGATGGTGTTAAAGATGGGGCACAGGGGAGATTGCTTAAGTGCTGGCTGGTTTCTATATTTTGATCTGCATGTTGGTTGTAGGATTTTACCATATTCTTGCAGTGAAAATTCACTGAAGTGTTCACTTACATATATATGCTTCTATAAATATATTAATGTTATATTAATATATATTAGTCTTTAATAAATATTAAATTAAAACCCAGTTTTAGTAACACCTTATCCAGGCTAACTTCTATAGTTTTCCAGGCAGGATGAATCAATCCTTCTGTGTTCACAATGCATTGCTTATGTGTCTTTTTGAGCACTCATAAAGGTAAACTGAAAATGTATCAGTTTACTCAACGGATTCATAATTAACTTGTTCATTCTTCAAGGAGAGTTCTGTGAAATGCAAGGGCAAGAATCCCTAAGGAATCCCAGTAACCATTTTGTAATCCATGTTGATATTGGGAAAACATATATGGGTAATGCTGTCTTCAGCTCAGCCCTGGGCTTGCTGTGGCGATCCTCGAGATGACAGGGCTTGACAAAACAGCCTACCAGGGACCTTTCTCCAAGAAGATGACACTCTCCTACATGGTATCTAGTCCCTCAGATCTGCTTCTTTTTTCTTAGTCCAGAATCCTGCCAAAATTCCCCTCCATTTTTCTTCTTCATTCCTCACTAATTTTTACCACGTGATGAAAGTGTATGTTAGACATTGGTAAACAGTATTTCAGCAATGTGTGATCAAGACAGATTTCTTCATGAAGATATATTCTTCCGTGTTTTAATTTAGCTGGTATTGATCTTCCAAAGTACTGTCTTCTTGAGTTGTGACTTAGAGTAGAAGTTTCTTCTCTCTGAACTCATAAGGTAGACTATGTCTACTCTTACTGTTTAAGGAGTCATAAGTTTTGCATATGAATCCAAGTTACTGTGCTACCTCTAGTGTATTCAGGGTATCCTCTGCTGAAATACTGTTTACCAGTGTCTGATCCTGCAGGCCTTTACACAAATGGCAGCATCTCTGTGCTTTTTAAATACTTTCCATCTGTCTTCTATTAAAAGGGCTTGTTGTTCTCTTCACCCAAATTCTGTTTCTCCTTCTCTTTGCACAGAACTAACTACAAATTTCTTCAGTCTCTAGTACAAAACAGCCCTAACTATATTCAATTCCACACCATCAGCTACATCTCCAGAGACCCGGCTTTAAACAGCAAAGCAGCAAGATGGTTTCAGAGTAATCCAGCCATGTTTAGTATTGACCTTCTCATCCCAGCCAAGAAAAGCTCCTACTGCTTTAGAAATTGGGTTTCCAAGCAGGATGAAAATATTGTTATTGTTTAGTTTGCAAATTTACAGAAAAGTTTCTCTTTCTCTAGGTAATAAGAATAAAGAACAAAGGAGAAAAAAATGTACAGAACACTTTATGTCTTTTACCTTGATAAACAACATTTTCCCCCGAATCACAACTCAAGTCTGGCCAACTTGCATGCCTGTCAACAGTAAATTTCAGTGTTATATATTCATAGCTAATCAACACTCTTCTCTTCTCTTTAGGTTGATATTTTAACCCTAGATAAACTCTGCTTTCACTTTGAAGACAAATTTGTTAGAGAGGCAAAAATAAATCCCAAACTAGTTTCTAGTTCCCTCCAGTCTATCCAGGAATACAACTGTTATATAACCAACTAGTTACTTAAGCCAGAAACTTTGGAGTTGTTATGGTTCTTTCCTCTCCTTGATCCTCACAACTATTCCATTATGACTAATGGAACCTATTGATTTCATGCTTAAATAGCTTTCAAGTCTGTATACTCACCTACATTTGCAATATTGCTATCCTACTCCATACTACTAGCATACTTCACTTGGACTAATGCAACGGCTTCCTAATACAAGGGTCCCTACTAGCTAGAAGGAGAAAGGAAACAGATTTTCCCAAGTCTCCAAAAGGGAGCAGCTCTGTGCACACCTTGGTCCATTCACATATTCTGTTCTACTTCAAGCAGTCTCTGTTTGAGAAAAAATGTTTTCACAGTACCTAAAAGACAGATTACCTCAACCCATTTGTCCTAAAAATAAATATCAAAATCCTTAATGCAACTTGCATGGCTCTACCTGGTCTGACAACTTTCTACCCTTCTAATCTGGTCACTCCAGAACCCACCTCACTGAATGCATCCCAGTCACATACGCCTTCCTGCAGCTCCTAGAACAAGCTGTGCTGCCTCTCTCATTCATCCTTCAGAGCCCAGAGACAGCTTTGTTGACCACCCTGAGTAGATTAAACTCCCCTACTTTTTCAATTATAGCAGTTGCCACATTAGTAGTTTAATGTGTTTAGTAATTTAATATGATGAGTTATTTAAAGAATTTCTGTCACTCTTTCTGAAAAGAAACTAAAGACTGACATGGACTTTGTTCTTTTTTCATTCATGATTATCTCAAGTACCTAGCACTGAATGTGACTCATGGCTTTTAGCTCATTAAGAATTTGGTGAATGAATGAATGAAAAAATAGTCATCTACCAAGTGTAAATAAATAAAACAACTTTAATCTTGACTACATTCCCTTAAAAATTCTAAAGGCTTGAAATATTAGTATGACATTTTCTTTAAAATTATTTCTTTCAATATTTCTTATACCTCTCCATTTCTTCTCTCCCTTTTCTTCTCTCCCAAGAAAATCTGTGCTCCAGCCAAAACAAATCCCACTAGCTTTCCTTCTTCCCCAGCTTTTTCTTCCATTGACTTACTTATTAGAATAAGTATGACGCTTTCTGGTTAGAAGATAATCTTTATAGAAATAAGTGAGAGCTGGGAAGTAATAATGGTTAACATCTACTGAGGGCTGCTTATGTGTCAGGCACTGATTTAAACACTTTATATGGGTTGGCTTATTTAAACTTCAAAACAACCCATTAGGTTAGTGCTAAGACAATTCTGATTTTATTGAGGAAAAAATGTGAAGGCCAAAAGAGTTGGTAACTTGTCAAGATCTTAAGGATGATAAATGTTTGAGACTCTGTCTGAGCCTGCAAAGTCGGGGTTCACTGTCAATGATCTTCATCACTTAGTAACACATTGTCACCTCCCTAAAGCAACAAAACACTTCTCATTGGGAGTGATTGTGGAATAGGCTATGGAAATGCATGCATCTATAGTTTTTGTGTGTGTGTACTATACTGCCTCCCTCCTTCTGCTCAGTATTTAGCACAAACCCTTCCCAGGCCAATAAAATATCAGTAGAATGAACTATTAAATGAAATAATTGATTAACCAATGAGTAAGTTAAGTGGTACAATTTAAGGAGTTGAAGAAAAACAGTGACCCAATAAACAACATGTATTAGGAAGAATAACCCGTAGGATAGATTGTAGACGCAGCCTTGAAAAACACTAGTGTCTAGACACATGATATGGAGTAAAGGTGTTTAGAATAGAATACAATCATGAAACTGGATAAAGAGATACCCTTTACAGAATGTAGGAAATATGAAGTTTTTAACCATTCTTTTTCTGACTTCCATTTACAAAGCTGTAGAAGGACAGGTAAGGCAGTTATTTAAAAAGGGGAAGACAATTTACATCTATAAGTTGTTTAAATATCTCATGGTCCATATCAGAAAATTACTGTCTAGAAAAAGTCTGGCTTCTGCCTTAACTGAACTTGTTTCCCACTTAACATCTCACAGGAATTAGAGTAACCTCTCTCACTGTAATTTCAGTGATAAGAAAGGAATTGAATTGTTTCCAAAAGGGTCTTTCTCTCTTTACATTCATCTTTCTTTCTCTTCTCCAAACCACGTTACATTTATTCTCAAGTTTCTAAATTCTACTGTGGTAGTCAGAATAATGCTCCCCCTGGAGATGTCCACCTTGCAATCCTCAGAACCTGTCAATATGTTATTTGTCTAGAAAAAAATGGTCTTTGCAGATGTAATTACATTAAGGATCTTGAGATGGGGAAAGTGTTTTGGATTAGCTGGGTTGGCCCAATATAATCACAAGGGTTCTTATAAAAGGGATGTCAGAGCCAGAGAAAGAGTTCTGGAGATGATACTGTTGTCTTTGAAAATGTAGTAAGGGGCCATGAGCCAATGAATGCAGAAGGCCCCTAGTAGCTAGATAGCTCAAGAAAGCAGATGATTCTCTATAGTCTCCAAAAGGTTGCAGCCCTGTGCACTCCTTGATTTGCAGGACTTCTGACCTCCAGAATTGTAAAATAATAAATTTGTGTTGCTCTAAGTGACTAAATTTCTAGAAATTTGCTACAAAAGCAATAGGAATCTAATATCTCTATGGTATGTCTATAACAACTTTGTGTGTGTTTTAAGATGGGCAAAGGAAAAAAGAACTAGTGTTGATTCACCTCAAAGTGTCAATTATTTTGCTTTTGTTGAGGCAAAAGACAATCGAAGGCACTCTTGAGACATTTTAAGGTTAAAAATATTCAGTTTTTTTTTTCTTTCAGAGACACTTTAAGTGGTTTCAATATATTTTAGTTTTTCAAACTGGATTAGTCCTGGAGGAGTAAGAAATTGACAGTGAGAGGAGGAGGAGGAGGCAAATGTAGATGTGAATACATGCAGACTCCATTTAGATATATGCTTAATTTACAAAATACCAGTTTGTAAATTACCAGTTTTCCTATTCCATTGTCTAAGATTGTCAGAAGAAATGACAATAGCCCCAGCGAGTTTACAATACGTAAAAGTAAGCTGGGTGAGGTGGTGAATGCCTTCAATCTTAGCACTTTGGGAGGTCGAGGTGGGCGGGTCCTTTGAGCTTAGGAGTTTGAGACTGGCCTGGGGAACATAGCGAAATCCTGTCTATACACACACAAAACAAACAAAAACAAAACAAACAAACAAAAAACACACAAATTAGTTGGGCATGGTGGTGCGTGCCTGTAGTCCCAGCTATTCAGGAGGCCGAGGTGGGAGGATTACTTGACCAGGGAGGTGAAGACGGCAGTGAGCTGTGTGTAACAGTCTGAGTAACAGAGCGAGACCCCGTCTCACACATACACACAAAAGTACATATCTGTTTGATAGTAAATCTTACTACATAAAAGACATTCTGAAATCGTATCATTCAAACTTTGCTAGTAAATTAGAAGCAACGTTTACATTTTTCTCTGTGTTAATTACTCCCTTTAATGCATATTCTAAACTAGGATTTTCACTTCAAATTGTTTTCCACCAATATCCCTACTTGTAATCTGAATATTTAATTTCTTGGTTGTGTTGAATTGATAGATATTTATCTTTTCCCATTTATTGTACAGTTAACCTCTTTCTCCCTACTACTCAAAACCTTTCCAAGGTTGATTGAATACATATTTACATAATATTGGAAAGGATTTATGTCTTGGTATAATTTAATATCAAAATACAACAGATAGGAAAAGTATCCTATATTCTTTACATAATATTACTAATGCTATGCAGATAAATTGGGAATAATTTCAAAGTATCTTCTGACTGTACTTGTTAAATGAGGTGTGATTAGCAAGTTTTAATCCTCAAAGTAATTTAAGAAACAAACCTACCTGCCAGACATCCCTTTCACCTCCATTACACTTACTCAGGGAGAATTCTCACAACCCAAATAAAGTTTTGCTTTCCCAGAAGCTGCAGAGAACAAACTGATGGGCTGTGATCTCACTAGATGATCCCAAGAGAATCTGTTATTCCCGCCTGATAGTATGAAAGCATAGGCCTTATGACTATCTCACGTCATCGATTTAAGCAAGACCTCTAGAATCTAGAATCTAAAAGAAGGAGCAGGTATCCATTTAAAATGTCCCAGACAAATGAGTCTTTTTACTTTATCTCAGTTACCTCCAGCCACCACTTTTTTCAGTTAAGAATGTGTCTTTGTGCTTGTGTTATTCTTCTGATGTAAGGTTGAACATTCGCCCTGGATGAAAACAGAAGAATTAGTAGCTGTTCTTCCTTTTTTGCATTTGTTCTTACATCAATCATCACTTTATAGTTAGACTTCATCATGTCAAACCATTCATTTAAGGGGTGACTACCATTGACCTACTTGTAATTCATTCCACAGTCTTTTGAAATTTCACATTGTCTCATTAGGTTCAGTTCCAGTCCATTTCATGGTAAGACTGTAATTTGTTAGTCTTCTGTGAACTTCATTATAGGACATCATTTAAAAAGTCCTCTTAAAGAGTTGTCAAATAGAGGGGAAACCAGCATGTTTTAGAGTTACTCAGCTTTTGCGTATACTCTAGGCAGATAATAACATTCCAGAAACAATCTGGACTTGTGTTCAAGTAGCCTTGGGCACTTACTATGGTTTCTATGGTTTCTATAATTAGGGGGTTCGAGTGAGTTTAATTAATCAGTCTTTCTGCCTTTGGGAATTTAACCAATTGAAGCCTGACAAAGAACCAGGAAGTACTAAAATAGGCTCAGAATTCTTACTAGTAAAGTGGGATTGAAGATTATGAGAGGGTCTTTCTACCTTTATTTCGAACCTAGAACTTGACATCCGCCCCTCTCTGACCTGTCCACCATATTGCAGGTAGATATGCAAGACCTAAAAGAGACCCTGCTTCTTTAGCCTACGTCATGGAAATTACAAACATGAGTATTTGCTGTGTCTGGACACAGTTCTCTTCAAAACATGAGAGAGAATTGGGTCTATGCTGCCTGGATTATAATGCTGGGGTCCTACACTCATGGCAATGTGATTCATGGAATGGCAGATTCTCAATTGGGTTCTCACTGCTTCTACCATGGGACAAGGCAGGAATGGAGGATGGGAAGAAGTATACCTTACTGGGAAGTGGAGTGGAGATGCCTCCAAAGAAAAATGGGTAAGAGAAATAATCCCCTGCACCCAGGAAAATACCCTTACGTGCCAGGCATATGACACTCTGGACTTCACAGTATTTCCATAGAGCTGTTTAGAAGTTATGAGATGTCATACTGCTACCTTTCAACTAGAACTTTGGATAAATATATTCTATTAGGGCTCTCCAGAGGGACAGAACAGGATATATGTATATATGAAAGGGAGATTTTTAAGGAGAATTCACTCACATGATCACAAAGTGAAGTCCCACAATAGGCCATCTGCAACTTGAGGAGGTAAGAAGCCAGTAGTGGCTCAGCCTGAGTCCAAAAGCCTCAAAAGCAGGGAAGCTGACAGTGCAGCCTTCAGTCTGTGGCCAAAGGCCTGAGAGCCCCTTGCAAACCACTAGTGTAAGTCTAAGAGTCCAAAGGCCAAAACACTTGGAGTCTTATGTCCAACGTCAGAGAAGTATTCAGCACGGGAAAAAGATGAAAGCCAGAAGACTCAGCAAGCCAGCTTATCCCATCTTCTCCGGCCTGCTTTGTTCTAGTCATGCTGGCAGCCAATTGGCTGGTGCCCATCCACATTGAGGGTGGATCTTCCTCTCCCAGTCCACTGACTCACAAACACACCAAGAAACAATACTTTACCAGCTATCTAAGCATCCTTCAATCCAATCAAGTTGACACCTGATATTAACCATCTCATATCTTAAGTATCTAAACCCCAGTTTCTTCACCTGGAAAAGGGAAATAATACTGGTAGGGTTGATGTGGATATTATTATTTTATTAATTCAAATAGGTTTTCTGGGAACAGGTGATGTTTGCTTACATGGATAAGTTTTTTAGTGGTGATTTCTGAGATTTTGGTGCACCCATCACCTGAGCAGTGTACACTGTACCCAATGTGTAGTCTTTATCCCTCACCCCCCTCCCACCCTTTTCCCCAAGTCCCCAGAGTCCACTGTATCATTCTTATGGTTTCACATCCTCATAGATTAGCTCCCACTTATGTGTGAGAACATACGATTTGGTTTGGTTTTCTGTTCCTGAGTTATGTCTCCAATTCCATCCAGGTTGCTGCAAATGTTGTTATTTCATTACTTTTTATGGGTGAATAGAATTCCATGCTCTCTCTCTCTCCATATATATATAGCTACATATATATAATTATATGTATAATAGAAATATATATAACTCAAATATTAATCTCCTCTGGCAATGCCCTCACAAACACACCAAGAAACAATACTTTACCAGGTATCTAAGCATCCTTCAATCCAATCAAGTCGACACCTGATAGAAATGTGATATATATAGCTATATACATTAATATATATAATTATATATAGCTATATATGAAGAAATATAAATGTGATATATATAGCTATATATATAATCACATATAATTTAATATATATATCACATTTCTTTATCCACTTGTTGATTGATGGGCATTTGGGCTGCTTCCATAATTTGCAACTGCTATAAATATGTGTGTGCAAGTATCTTTTTTGTATAATGACTTTTCCTCTGGGTAGATACCCAGGAGTGGGATTGCTGGATCAAACAGTAGACCTACTTTTAGTTCTGTAAGGAATCTCCACATTGTTTTCCACAGTGCTTGTACTAGTTTACATCCCCACTAACAGAGTAAAAGCGTTCCCTTTTTACCACATCCACACCAGCCTCTATTATTTTTTGATTTTTTGATTACGGTCGTTCTTGCAGGAGTAACGTGGTATCGTATGGTGGTTTTGATTAGCATTTCCCTGATCATTAGTGATGTTGAGCATTTTTTTCATATGTTTGTTGGCCATTTGTGTATCTTCTTTTGAGAATTGTCTATTCATCTCCTTAGCCCACTTTTTAATGGGATTGTTTGGATTTTTCTTGCTGATTTGATTTGTTCCTTTTAGATTCTGGATATTAGTCCTTTGTCACAAGCATAGATTGTGAAGATTTTCTTCCATACTGTGGGTTGTCTATTTACTCTGTGGACTGTTTCTTTTGCTGTACAGAAGCTTTTAAGTTTACTTAAGTACCATCTATTTATCTTTGTTTTTGTTGCATTTACATTTGGGTTCTTGGTAATGAAATCTTCACCTAGGCCAATGTCTAGAAAGGTTTTCCCAATGTTATCTTCTAGAATTTTTATGGTTTCAGCTCTTAAATTTGATCCATGTTCAGTTGATTTTTGTATAAGGTTATAGATGAGAATCCTGTTTCATTCTTCTACATCTGGCTTTGCCAGTTATCTCAGCACCATTTGTTGAACAGAGTGTCCTTTGCCCACTTTATGTTTTTGTTGGCTTTGTTGAAGATCAGTTGGCTATAAGTATTTGGCTTTATTTCTGGGTTCTCTACTCTGTTCCATCGGTCTATGTCACCATAGTAATCAAATATATTGATTGCATTATTTATAATCTTTGTGTCCTGACTTGTTTTTGTCTACTATCTGCATGCAATTCCAAAATAGATGTATTGAAATCTCAAGTGTACTTGAGCATTAAGAAGAGCATAATATGACCTCATTCATGCATATGTAAATAACCCTTAGATGTGTGTGACCTTTTTTATTCCCAAGTGCTATTGCCATGCCCCCTTATATATCACCATCACATTCTTATTTTCACCAAATCAGGGTTTCCATGTTTAAAACTAATACATGAATGAGTACTTCTGTTGACTGGCCCGGTACATATTTGGCTAATTGCTTAGATCTAAGAAACGCTTCTTTGCACCGCTGTTTTTCCAGATGGTAAACAACAAATACAGCAGCGGTTTCTTGACACTGTCTGCTTTGAGTCGGTGCACAGCCTTATGCCAGCTGCCTAATTTCAGAGTCTTGCCCATGACGGAATTAGTTTTCACTTCCAAGACCTTATCCCACTGTAGAACACTAGGTGGCACTAAAATCACACTGAATGGTTCCCATAAGGACCACTGATAACTGTGATGGTGTTTTAAATCATATTGACCTCAAATTCTGACTGGTTTTTTTTTTTTTTCTGTGCCATTTTCTTAAGCCTCATATGCAGACCACACTTCACAGTCATTTGTAATCAACTACAAGTTTCATATTGCAAAAATTTATTTATGCCTGAGAAACAGAAGAAAGCTGAAAAAGCAGAAATATCAAGCTTATTTGCCCATGCTGCTTAGGTGTAACTGAAGCCAGGAATCTGAGCTCCACAAAGTATAAATGAACTTCAGATGAAGTTTGGAATTTGTTTATTAGTCTCCCAATCTTCATGGCCAGAATGGTTTAGAAAGCTTCCAAAATATGATTTATTTCAGTGAAACTTAATTTGATCCTTTCGGAATTAGTCATTTAAATTTCAGAAGAAGCAATTGGTGCAGGTTCATTGCTTATGTAGCACGATGTAAACACTCACCATCACATTTTTTGGAGGGAATCTGGTTTACAAATATTTTTCCCTATATGAAATCATAAATATATTCTATCATTTCTTTAACATTTTAAAGTTCATTTTTTTTCATAGTAGGCCTTTAATCTGCAATGCAATTTTTAAAGTCTTGTGAGAAAAAAGAACTTGCTGAGGGAAAAAGTCTGTGGAAGGAGTTGAGGACCACAGGGACATAGAATGTATTAAAGTGTCTATCTTGTCTCACAGGAAGATAGATATTAGTAAACTGAAAACAAAAATTGGAGGGAGAGGCAGCAACCAGAACACATTTGAAAACAGTGCATGAATTTAAAACCATCAAATGAAATTTGATCTGTGAAAGTGCAGGGCAAGAAAGGAAAAAATGAAAAAAATATATTGTAAGTAAAAAATAAAAAGTAACTTGGTAAACTATTTGTTTTAGCCAGATTGGGTTGCCATAACAAAATACCGTAGACTGGATGGCTTAAACAAAGGGAATTTACTTCTCACAGTTCTGGCAGCTGGAAAGTCCAAAATCAAGGTGCCCATCAATTCAATTCCCCAATGAAGGCCCTCTTTCTTGGTTGAAGATGTTACCTTCTCGTTGTGTCCTCTCAGGTCAGAGAAAGGAAGCAGGCTCTGGTAACTCTTCTTACAAGGACACTGACCCCATCATGAGGGCTCCACTCTTCTGCCCTCATCTAAACCTAATACCTCCAAAGGCCTCATCTCCAAATATAATCACACTGGAGACTAGGGCTTCAATACATGAATTCTGGGTGGGAGGCACAATTTAGTCCATAGTTACATTGTAAATAGTACAAAGTAACTATATATTTTTTTCTATTGTAATGTAGTTTTTAAATGTTCTAAATGGATTCAGCTCACTAACTAAAAGACTGGAATTCTAAAATTATATACATATTTAAATATTTTAGCATATATACAATCATATATAATTAAATTTATAATTCATATATAATTAAATATTATATATCATATTTGTATATGATGCATATACATAGTATTTATGTAATATGCATTATGTATATAGATATATGATATATTAGACATTGTATATAGTATGTGTTTTGCCTTTTTTCTTGGCCAACATAGTCTAATACTGTATATAGTACAGATTTTAAACAAACAATGCTAACAGAATCAACTAAAAATTAAGAAATGCTATAAAACATAAGAAATGCTATAAAACAGAAACCAATTTAGTAAATATGCACAGTCTTTATTAAGAAAAAGACTTATATTGAATTGATTAAAAGGATTTGAATAAATAACAAGGTATATCACATTCATGATGGGAATGACATAACACAGTAAATGTTTAAAATATTGAGAATTTTCTCTCAATTAGCTTACAAAGTCAACATAATCTCAAAAAAATTATGTTGGTTATGTGGTGTATGTAACTGAACCAAATTTTTCATTCCAAACTTTATGTTGAATACTAAACCCTAATAGATTGCTAGGTTCACTTTAAGAAGATAAATGGCAACACTGATCAGATATTAGGACATTTTGTAAAGCTATAGTTGTAAAACTAATATCATCTTTATACATGAAGAAACAAGTAGACAAATGAAGCAGAATAGAAACTTTAGAAATGGATGTATGCACTTACGAGAACTTGATGTATTATGAAAATGACACTATAAATCAATGGTTAGAAGATATTAGGAAAATACACTCTATAAAGGAGAAAAAAAACCTGGATCTTTCTTATACCCAATACAAAAGCAAATTCCACATTATAGAAAAAGCATATGAAATTAACACCATAAACAAAGAAAAGAAAATTATTAATAGAATAGCTTTGTGAACTATGGGCAAGGAAAGACTTCTTACACAAGACCACAGCACATAGAAGCTGACTGTTATGATGTGCCCAAATGTAAGGTTTTCTGTTCACTGAGGGATATCATTGATAAATGGGTAAACTGTTGGCTAAATTTAAAATGCATAAGGGATTGTTATTTGAAATATAGAAATAACTCCTGTTAATCAAGAAAAAGACAGAAATTTCAATGGGAAAAAAAGGACCAATGAAAGAGACAAACTACCATAGATCAGATTTATTCCCATAGCTAAACAGCATACAAAGAAACTTCATATTTATAATTATAGAAATGCAAAATAAGGCAGTGAGTCATTACTCTTATCAGAAAGACTCTAATTTAAAAGGATAAACATATCAAGTATTAGAGAATGTGTATAGTGTTAACTTTCACTCACTTGCAGTGAAAAGTAGTCTGGAAATATTTTACACATCACAGAGAAATTCCGAGAATCATATACAGGTAGATGAGGATAAGGATATCGATTGTGGTATTACTTGTGGTGACAGTCATTTGGTGGCAATCTCAGATCTGTCACTGACTGATATAATGATGTTTAAATGTAGTGGATGTTTATTGTGGTTCACCATGAAATACTAGAATAAAACAACATGTGTTCAGCAACACTGAAAGATCTCTTATCAGGGGTCTGGATAACAAAAGTAGAAAACAGGATGATATTTTCACCACACAGGTAAATTGAAAATACATATATCCACAAAATATATTACATATTTTAAAAAGCTATATTCAAGGGCATGGATCAAGCAAATTATCTTTGGGATGAGGGGAGTAAGAATAGTGTTCATGAAAGAAAGTAAAAAATAAAAGGATGATTGGTAGAGATTAATGATGACAATGAGTTTTTTTAATTTTAAAATATGATTAACTCAGTGATTTGAAACTGAGCTCCAAAAGAAAAATAACTAAAAGAGAAAAAAAGAAAGAAAGGAAGAAAAAAACCACCTAACATCTGTCTGCTACTTAAAGTTCTGAACATTTTATTTAATACTTTATTTTAAAATGGACATATGGAGCATTTTAACCAATGGGTACACAGTAAGGAGAAGGAAATCTCCTCTAATGTTTCTAAATGTAAAATTCTTTTTTCATTACTTATTCTTGCAACAATTATTTACTGTTGCAATTATTTGTTACTCCACCAAGGCCATTATATCACACTACAAGTTATGTATATAATGATTAATACTCATCTCTCCTGCTTATTGTTCTATGTGTGCTTTCCATCAGAAGATTCATTCTATTCATCCTAGAATATTCTCAGTCTTATCTCTTTGGGTAATTGTCCTACTTCTTTCTCAATTTCATTTTTCATGCATTTCTATTAGAGATGAACTAGATCTATCTAGTCTGGGCAACATGGCGAAACTCCGTCTCTACAAACAAAACAAAACAAAACAAAAATTAGCAGGGTGTGGTGGCGCATGACTGCATTCCCAACTACTTGGGAGGCTGAGGTGAAAGGATGGCTTCAGCCTAGGCGGTTGAGATTGCAGTGATCTGCAACCCTGGGCAACAGAAAAAGACCCTGTCTCAAAATAAAAAAATAAAAGAAAGACGGAAGAAAGAAGGAAAGAAGGAAAAAAAGGAAGGAAGGGAGGGAGGTAGGGAGGGAAGGAGGAAGGAAAGAAGGAAAGAAAGAAGGAAGGGAGGGAGGGAGGGAGGGAGGAAGAAGGAAGGAAGGAAGGAAGAAAGGAAGGAAGGAAAAGGAAGGAAGGGAGGGAGGAAAAAAGATCTCTCTAAATTTATCATCTGACTCTGATCATCTTTTTTGTGTTTGTGCTCTTAAGTTTACTAGTTCTTACATGTTTGTTGTGCATTTATTACGATGATAAGCAAATATTTGAATCTGTTCTTTGGCTATGTCTCTTTTCAACCTAAACAACCTCTGAATTTTTAAATTTCATTGATTATATTTTAATATTACATTTTTAATATCTAACATTTGAAACTAGCTCTCTTTAATGTCTTCCTGCTTTGGTGTTTCATAGTGTTCTTTCTCTTTTGCCTTTGATAATCTACAACATAGTCATTTTAGGTAACCTTAGATTTGTCATTTTGTATTATATCTGAAGTGACAGCTTCTTGAATTTTGATTTTGTTATATATTATTCTTAGTAATCATTTCCCCATTTGTTTTGGAATTTGGGTTTGCAGGCACATCTATAGTGGCATTTGTTCTCTCTCTCTCTCTCTCGTGCTCATGTTTCTCTGTCTGTAGTTTTGAGTGTCTCAATTTGGATATTATAGTTCCTTACATATAACCAGACGTGATAGTGTTAGTGCCTTAATGTTCGGGGAATATTAGGGATATCTCAGGTCACAGCATGGTTTAGTAAGCAGGTTCATACTTGTCTCGAGTGGGAAGATTTTTATTTTTTTTACCACATCTTTAGGTGTGCCTCTTTATGGAAGTCATTTCCTTGGGAATAATTACAGCCTTTGTTTGCCCCCCTTTATTTGGCGAGTCTGGATTCAGTGTCCACCCCTATGAACCATTTTTAGTCTCGGTTACTCCCTATCTACTCTGCCTGCCACTGGACACAAGGCCTAATAAATCTAAATTTCACTTCTGGTTACCTAGATGTTTATCTTGTTTTGGGGTATTTCTATGTTTTTTTTTAAATTTTTTCTTTCCAGATTGTCTGTATAATCAGTATTTGTCTGACGTACAGAGCTATCTCAAAGAGTTAAGTGGTTTCCTTATCTTCTTTATCATTAAAAACAAAAAATAAATAAGTGTAAGACATAGGGAGATTCATGTAAAGGCATTTAAAATAAATTATTTTCTCAAATGAAGCCTTAGCATGTGTAAGTATATTTAAGTCTCCAAGTGATGTTTCAAAAATTACTTTCCTAAACTCATGCAAATTATTTTTAATCTGCTAGTTGCTAGTCAAGATTTTTAAAGCCTAAAATGACATAATTATAGCCTTAAAAGAGTTAAGCCACTTTTTTTCTTTTGATGACACACCAGCAAAGCATAATTGCAAATAATATTGCTTAATAGACAGACTTATTTTAGTAGCTTAGTCAAACTTATTTTAGTGGATCTATTTTGTAAAAATAAAACTTGAGGAATAAATGTGCTCTAACTGAGTCATTAATTCAGACCATTCTCTTTATTGGAAAGTGAAATTTCACACCAACTATTGGTAACATATAAATTTTTGAAATTGCATTAAAAATAACATAGTGCTTATAATTTCACAGGAGTATTTTGGTCTCTGAGATACAAATCTATGTTAATACTAATGAGATACACTTACTTAAATGTGCAGTAACTACTTGCAATGTGTTTTGCAAAACTACTATAAAAATGGTCGTCTCTGTGAATCATCATTTTCAGATATTTTTCATAAAGATATTTATACATTAATTTATATCTGACATGTTTAGAGAACACTAAATACATATTTTTTTCAAGAGACATTGCCAATTTTATCTTCATAAAAACTAATGATGTTGAAATTAAAGATATTGAAAAGATATTTTCCTCTCTACAAGGCACAATTGAAATAAATATTTAAATTGCATTTGAGTGCTTTTAGTCCTGTTTTAGGTTTTAGAAATTAGTTATTTCCAACTTAATATATCTTTTAACTCAAAATCTGTTCAATCTATTAATTTAGCAAGTTTATAACTAGAAATATTCAAAGTCTTCTTCAAGAGTTTTATTTTAAAATCTACCATTAACTAGAAGAACAGCCTAATCATAAACTATACATAGAAACAAGCCTCACCAACTTCACATGAATTAAATATGAAAAGAACATGGCCTCTAGAGTTGGAAAGACCTAAATTTGTATTCTGGCTTCACCACTTAAAGCCACTATGACCTGAAGGAAGCTATTTAAACCTCAGTTTCATCATCTGTGAAATACTGGAAATAGCACCTAACTCACAGATTTTTTGGAGGTTAACATGAGATAATATAAAAACATTAGCCCAAACACCTCTCCCTCATCAAAGACTCTCTCACTGATGATTCTATCAGATATGAGATCCCAAATGATTTATTTAATTCCTTGGAACCAAAACATCTACAGCAAACTATTGTCTTTAATGTCTATATACTTTAATCAATAATCATTATTAAGTACATACTATGAGACCTATATAATCCTTGTGGTTTCAAGTGCAGACATGGGCTTGAATCTCCTTTGGTGAGGAAGAACATTTATAAAAATTAGAAAAAATGTTCTAATTTCAAATAAAGAGGTGACTGGAATCTGGCCATGAGAAGAAGAAATGAAGAACCATAACATAATCAGACATGAAGAGAGTTATCCCTGCTTCTTGCTTTCTGACTCTTTGGGTTCATATTTCTCTCACCTCTGCTTCTTTTTGTGGCTCAGTTTTTTTCATATGTTTTCCTGCACAACAAATGTCTTTAAGTTGTTCATGGCAGTCAAGTGACAGACACTTAAGACTGTTTTGGAGTCAGAGTCTGCATCTTCTCATATCTCTGGTCAAAAACTCCATATTCTCTGGAGACAAATTCCAATTGGCCCAGTTTTGGCTGAATGTCCACCTGATGCAATCAACTGTGGCAGGTGGCAAGGTCATGGGGCCGACTGCTTACTCAGAAGATAAGAGGGTCTAAGGATCTAAGGATGTTATCCGTGCAGGTGGGACTGAATTGGTTTCTCACCACTAATAAATATTCTTAAGAAGGGAAAATATATTATTCAGAGAAAAGGAACTTAAGGATTAGCAAAGGCTGATTGAAATAAAATCAACCATGTAATATCTAACTTTGTGTATGTTTTGCACATCAAACTTCTTATTAAAATGCAGTGACATAAAGGGTAATATTTATGAGAATTGAAGAAACTGTTCTGTGAAGCCAAGAATTCCATGGCAAAGACTTTTGGTATTTTGATAAAATGTTATAATTGTATAAGACCTTCTTTTGACATGTTGTAAACTACATTTATTTGTTACCTCATTTGCTGCTTCAATCACCTGGCTTACATGGAGAAGGATACAAAACAACATTTGGCGTCACAACTCCAGTGATAAAAGTTATTCCCCAAACCCCAGCTGAATGGATTCTATTGGTCTGAAGGATGGACAGATCAGACTGTATGTATGTATTTTACTGTATGTTTATGTAACAGTATTGAAGAAAGGATTTATGGTAGTTAGTTTAATAGTGAATACATAATATTGAACTACTAGAAAAGTTTTCATAGAGCACACCCTACTGGAAGTGGATAAAAGGTACCACTCTAAATATCAATAGTATTATCTGGAATTTAGATCTAGGAAAACAATTGTGACATTCAAGGACAAAGAGTAAGTGAGACAGAAGTAGAAAGATGATTTAGATTCTTGAAACCAACTAATTATGTAAAGGGACAATAACATTTAAAATATGGCAACCAATGGACAGAAGAGAGATTATTTAAATTAAAAAATCATTTCTCAGGCTGTGTGTTGATATGAAGAATTAATAACATATGAGTTTCATGGTTAAAAATTAGTTGAAACCAACTAATTATGTAAAGGGACAATAACATTTAAAATATGGCAACCAATGGACAGAAGAGAGGTTATTTAAAAGATTTAAATAAAAATTTAAATTAAAAAATTATTTCTCAGGCTGTGTGTTGATATGAAGAATTAATAATATGTGAGTTTCATGGTTAAAAATTACTCTTTTTCTTGAACCAAATTACCTTTAATTAAGTTCAGGTAAACCAATACTTACTGAATGCCTGCCATATTTGAGATTCTATGCTAAGCTTTGAGGACAAAGAATGAACAAAAGTTACAATGCCATTTTTTAATATTTTAACACATAATACATAAGAAGACATGAATACACAGAAATACTAATTCAGCATTACTTTCAGAAATGATAGAAGCATGTAACAAGGCAAAAAATGTGAAGAAAGTGTTTACACTGCCAGTATAGTAATCACAGTGTATTCAAGGAACTCCACTGATGTTATAGAGTTCAGATTTATGAAGCCTGGAGATTCACCATAAACCTTAGTATCAACTTCCTGAGGTGAATAGAAATGACAACAGATTTCTCCTCAATGGAGGGTCAAAGCTTTAAGTCAAATGACTAAGATGTCAAGTATTAAATCAACAATGAGTGAATAGATAAAATAGTTTCCTTTCTGTTTATACAGCAGGGTCTTCCAATGCATCTGAAATCAAGCATGGTAGACAACTACCTACTTCATGCCTAATACCTGGAATGAGTCCCCTTTCAACTTGACCCCATTTGGGACCCCTTTTTGTGACAGTTCTTAAACAATGTTTCTGACCTTCTTGTCTCTGTTCTTTATTCCATAGCCCCAATTTACTCTTGCCTGTGACTTCACATGTACTTGTGACCTCCTGCCCTAGTTATATTAAAAGCTGTCCGTCAATTGTCTACTCTGACTTGGCATCCATTTTGTTTCTGTTATTTTGTCCTGATGACTCCAGCTTTCCTTAAAGTTTTTCATTAACCTCACATCTCTCTGCATTATTATCTCTGCATTGCGACATGTAGTGACACATAATTCATGTCTTAGTTACCTGGCTCAGCTTCTCTCTTTTGATTCTTGCAGCATGCTGTAAAAATAATAGTTCTCTTGTATTGCTCAAAATCTGACTTACACTTGGTTGTTTCCATCAAGAATTTGCAATCTTATTGTATTTATTTTTATTTCCACAGTATCTGCAGATTCTATCACATCCACTCCCCTGATTTTCCCAGTGCCAGTGTGAAGCACTTTGACTATATCTGTGATTGGAAGATAGACATGGAATATGTTCAGAAAATACTTCCAATAGTATTGTACTTGAATTGTTTGATACATGATGGAAACCACAGCATGGGTTCATTATATCCTCTCACTGCAATGTTATCTTCTGTGCTTAGATATTTGACTTTAACAAGCTCCACTAAAAATGCAGGTATTATCTAGGAGAATAATTTCTTAAGAATTTTTTGACACAACCTCAATTATAAGTATATACATTAGTGATGCTGTATTGATATCTCCATTGAGAACACATGTAGAATATAGGACAGTGACAAGTAGAAGGGGAGGTGATGTCAGAAGGAAGTGAGTGGAAAGATTTTAATGATACCACATACACTAAGTACAAGACTGACAATTACAAGATTTCTGTACTACTAATATTGGATGTTCCTCTTACTCTAATTGGCCAACCATATTTTCAAGAGTTTCTTCTGAAAATAGAGAAACTTGAAGGTGCCTTCACGCAGCATGTGCAAATTTTGTCATGAATATTGGAACTTCATTCTTTGTTTTAGATTATGTTTTATTGAAAATGCAAACATTTCTATCGCTTTAAAAACTACATTAAAATAATACAGGAAATTTATGGATTACAAAATAGAAAAAGTAAGATACAGACCATCTAAAATATTATAAACATGTTTGGGATGTGGGGATTACTTGTATTTAAATATCCTTAAATGTTGGATATTAGTAACATACAGTGCAACCAGAACTGGCAAGTGTATACATTAGTGGCATTTGTTAATACCCTCAGTTCTTGCATTTCTTATTCTCTCAATTTTTTAGACATATCTTCTCTTGACATTTTTTATTCACTCAGTACTCACAAATTCTGAACTTCCTCCCTTCTATCCAAGGATTTACAAATTATTTATATGAAGGCATCACTACATTATGGAAACTGAATTTCTGACTCCTACCAGGAATATTTTCCTTTAAGCAGGGTCACAGCTTTGAGCCAAATTATGGAGGTGTTAAATGTGAAATACCAAGAACCAGCCCATAGATAAAAGAGTTTTTCTTAAACAGAAGACCATTTCAATGTATCTGAAATCAAGTATAGTAGACGATTAAATACTTCACGCCAGGACAATGCTATTCTTTTTTTTGTTTGTTTTTTTGTATTTTTGTGGGTAATAGTAGGTGTAATATATTTTATGGGGTACATGAGATATTTTGATACAGGCATGCAATGTGTAATATACACATCATGGAAAACAGGGTATCTATCCTCTCAAACATTTATTATTTGTGTTATAAACAATCCAATTATGCTTTTAGTTATATGAGAATGTACAATTAAATTATTATTGACTATAGTCACCCTGATGTGCTATCAAATACTAGGTCTTATTTATTTTTCTAATAATTTTTTGTATTTATTTACCATCCCTTCTTCCCCTTAATTCCCCATTACCCTTCCCTCCCAGCCTCTAGTATCCATCCTTCTACTCTCTATGTCCATGATTTCAATTGTTTTGATTTTTAGGTCCCACAAATAAGTAAGAACATGTGATGTTTGTCTGTCTGCGCCTGGCTTATTTCACTTAACAGAATCTCCAGTTCCACTCATGTTGTTGCAAATGACAAGATCTTGTTCTTTCTTATAGCTGAATAGGACTCCATTGTACATATGTACCACATTTCTTTATCCATTCATCTGCTGATGGACACTTAGGTTGCTTCCAAATCTTGGCTATTGTGAACAATGCTACAGTAAACATGGGAGTGCAGGTATCCCTCCACATACTGTTTTCATTTCTTTTGAGTATATACCCAGCAGTGAGATTGCTGGATCACATAGTAGCCCTATTTTTAGTTTTTTTTTTGAGAAATCATCAAACTATTCTCCATAGTGGTTGCACTAAGTTACATTTCCACAAAAAGGGTAGACAATTCTATTCTTAAATTCGTTATTTGCTGTCTTATATTTCAGAGAAATGTATATATGAGTTGCATTTACATAGAATTTTCCTACACTTTGTATTTTTCACATCAGGACTGCAAAGACATCTTTAAGAAAGATAAAACAAAATTCACAAAAATGAAGTAAATTGAATCTCATTTCATCTGTAGTACTTGATGCCTGAGACATGTTAGACAAATCATTTTTGACTGAAATGAATTTGTTTTATTTACATTATTCTAAAGGAGAGGGAAGAAACATTACAGAAAACTAAAGTATATTCCACTGCTGAGCTAGAGTGTTGCACTACTTGACCAATGTCATCTTTATGACTTTCAAGGTGGTGCAGGCATTTGGGCCTAAGAAACTGGTCTTGCTCAAATGTTGTAATCACTATCCAGAGGCAGAAAGTGATGAAGAATAACAGAGTAACACAGCAGTGGTTCTTGACCATTTTTAATACCTTTCTTGTAGATTTATTGGTACTGGTGTTTATGGCTTGGAAGAATTAAGTTTACTGGTGTGCCCTATTAATGTTTCCCTTTCTGTTTCTTGTGTATTATTTGTAACACAACAAGATAACAGTTTGCAAAGCACAGTGTTAAAGAGCATAGAGAACTTAATTTGGCTTACCTTTGAGATTTATTACCTTGCAAAAAGAGGCACAGGAGAGAAATTCAAGAACTTCATTATAGTACAAATTGAATGAGACTGAGAGTTGTGCTGTTAGAATATAAATTAATTGATTAATATGTAATCTTGTAGTAAACAAACATTATATCTCTGTTTGTCTCCCTTAAAAATAGATAATTTCTACTTAAGAACTGTGCCTACAAATTAAAATATAGTAAAACAGTGTTCCATCTTTTCATAAATATGAATAAATATTGTTTCTAATATTTAAAAATCCTTCACTTATAAAGACTGAACAGAAGCTTTGGCAACTCGATGAATTAAACATCTCAGACTCAGATTGATCTTTCCATCTATTTATAATTTTAACAACCCTAATTATTTATCACTGTATATAAGGTATGAAACTCAGATTCAGCTTTCTAGAAGACTGAAATTAACTATTTTTTATTTTTGTTTATATGTGAGTTTATATAATATATTAAAAATACATAAATTTGCCATATCTCATACTCACAAACTTAGGCATAATTTACAATAATTAAAACTTAAAATGAAATATACAAAGAGCAATACAAGTGAGCTTTAAGCTATTTTTCTATTTGATTTAAGCCAAAGTTCTTTGACCACACCTTAACTGGTGCTATATTGCTATTTTAAAGCTTCACTGAAATTTATTGTTTGAAAAGTGTAAAGAGTTTTGCTAAAATTTTAAATAATTGAAAACAGCAAAGACCATCAAGAACACTTGTCTATTACTTGACTGCTACCTCAATTAAGGGGTATTAATTTGAAGTGGTTGCATAGCATGAGTGTGAAAACCATTACTTTTATAAAACATAAAATCTGATTCCTTTGTAAAAAGTCTTACCAGTTGCTTTTTTCTGAGATTTTAAATGTTCATTATTTAACATCTAGTTCTTTTTTGTATATTAAAAGTGATTATGCATTGTAAATACAAAATGAGACTAAAATAAAACACAAACTTGCAGGGATTTATAACTTCCAGCCAAGGTGGAGTGGAGTAACGTAACTTACACATCCATATAACAACAACAGTAGCAACAAGAGTAGCATGCAGTAGAGTGGGGGAGGACCCCAATAGTGTTTTGGTGAACTTGGTGAGTGAGGAGATGGAGCTTAGAGCCTGGGGATGCCAAAGTGTTGGTGTGTCGTGAGGCAGAGTTCTGGAGAGACAAGAGCTGTGCAGAGAGAGTACTCTGGAGATGCGCTGAGGGCCCCATGGAAGTGTTCAGCTGAATAGAGACTACCCAGGGCCAGGAAGGGAACCACTTAAAAAGCAGAGTAAACAATCCAGAGATCTCACACAGGGTCTAAAAAGGTTGTGTTTTTACAATCCAGAAAACCTCATATTTCATGGTGCACTGCGTATAGCCTCAGTAGGGAAGTATTGCCTCAATAAAAAAAGAAAATTAGTGTTATATTATGCAGCTTAAATCCCAGAAAATAGGCCACATGCGGTGGCTCATGCCTGTAATCCCAGCACTTTGGGAGGCCGAGGAGGGTGGATCACCTGAGGTCAGGAGTTCGAGACCAGCCTGACCAACATGGAGAAACCCCTCTCTACTAAAAATACAAAATTAGCCGGGTGTGGTGGTGCCTGCCTGTTATCTCAGCTACTTGGGAGGCTGAGGCAGGTGAATCACTTGAACCCAGGAGATGGAAGTGGCGGTGAGCTGAGATCGTGCGATTGCACTCCAACCTGGGCAACAAGAGTGAAACTCCGTATCAAAAAAAACCAAAAACAAAAACAAAAAAAATCCAGAAAATAAAGTTTAAAGGCAAGCTTTGAATGTATCAAAGTTTCCCACAGAAAAACTCAAGAGTATATAGGCAAATATGAACACATAGACTACACCAAATTAAAATTTACAGTGTCCAGCATCTAGTCAAAATCACCAGGCATGCCCAAGAGCAGAAAAATATGACTCATAATGAAGATAATAAAAAACACAATGAAACAATTCAAACATACCCAGAATTAACAATGAATAGAATATGGAGATAAGATATTAAAATGGTAATTATAACTATATTCCGTATGTTCAATAGACTATACAAAAATTTAAGTAAGTTTAGTAGAGAGAAAGAATATACTTTGTTGTTGTTGTTGTTTTTGAGATGGAGTCTTGCTCTGTTGCCCAGGCTGGAGTGCAGTGGCGCGATCCCGGCTCACTGCAACCTCTGCCTCCCGGATTCAAGTAATTCTCCTGTCATAGCCTCCCAAGTAGCTGGGACTACAGGCATGTGCCACCACGCCTGGCTATTTTTTGTATTTTTAGTAGAGACAGGCTTTCACCATGTTGGTCAGGCTGGTCTCAAACTCCTGACCTTAGGAGATCTACCCACCTCAGCCTCCCAAAGTGCTGGGATTACTGAGTCACTGCACCCGGCCAAGGAATCTACTTTTAAGAGTTCCTTAAATTTGTAGATATAAAATATAAAAATATTTTAGACAATAATTACACTAAAAAAAGATAGCAAATTGAACACAGCAGAAGAAAAGATTAATGAACTTAAATAGAGCAGTAAAACCCATCTAAAATAAAAATCAGAGAAACAAAATGACTTAAACAATGAAAAAGGTATCTAAGAGCTGTAAGACAAGTTGAAGTTGAGTAACATATGAGCAATTGTATCTCAAAAGAGAGGAAAGCAGTCAGAAAATACATTTGTTTCCAAATTTTGATGATCATTTTAAACCAACAAATCCAAGAAACTCATTAATCCAAATACGAGAAAGTTTAAAATGACTACCCAGGGTGCATTATAACAAAATTGTCTAAAACCAATGCTGCATAGTATGTACAGGGGAACAGTAATAAAAATGATACCTGACTTCTCATTGGAAGTAAGGCAATCCAGAAAACAACAATGTCTTCAAAATACTGAAAGAATAAAAAGTTATCAACCTAGAATGCTATATCCAGTGAAGGCATCTTTCAAAAATGAAGGAGAAACACTTTTTCAGACATACAAAAGCTGAAGGAATATGTCAATAGCAGGGTTACTATGAAAAAATATTAAGGGAATGCAATTTTTTCTTTTATTAAATTAAAGTTGGGGTTTTCTGCATTATAGCTGATATGTTTTTTACTAACACATCAATTTGATCATTATCAGGTTAATGGAATGAGTATCATAATGTTTGCTAGTAATGATGATATGTCCAATATTGCTCTAGAGTATTAAGAAATCCTCTACTGGTATGGTTCATTGACATCTTGGTCAAGGGGAAAACGTTTTAAATAACAATTCCTATTCTAGTCACTAAATTTATTTCAGAGAGATTTTAAGAAGACTGTTGGATAGGTAGGGTGTGGTGGCTCACGCATGAAATCCAAGCACTTTGGGAGGCCAAAGTGGGCAGATCACGAGGTCAGGAGTTCAAGACCAGCCTGGCCAACATAGAGAAACCCCCTTCTCTGCTAACAATACAAAAATTAGCCGGGTGTGGTGGCACACACCTGTAATCCCACCTACTCAGGAGGCTAAGGCAGGAGAATTGCTTGAATCCGGGAGGTGAAGGTTGCAGTGAGCCTAGATCACGCCACTACACTCCAGCTTGGGTGACAGAGCGAGACTCTGTCTCAAAAAAAAACAAAACAAACAAAACAAACAAAACAAAAAGACTGCTGAATAATGGGTAGTTCAAGAGTAAGGAGCCAGTAGGGGTTCTATATTTTAGGGCATGTTAAATAGTGTCTCTTTTACAATTTGTTTTGTAGTCCTCATGATAGAAAGACTTCCTTTCTCTTTTTACTTCAAAAGCTCTGATCTACAAATTGCTTTCCCATCCTGGTCTCTCTACATTTCTTCATCTCCAGTTTTATTATACATTTTGAAATGGAAAAGTCATTCTGCAAGTACCTCATTCATCTGTGAGCCTTCCATGGCTGAGAAAATTCGTAAGACTATATAAAGAACATGAGAGTATGGAATTATGGAGAAAACAAACATTAATTATTTGAATATAATTCTGCTCAAGTGATTAACATGAAATGCCAGGCTTGGTTTTCAATGCTAGTTTGGAGGCTCTGAGCTTAGCCTAAATTAAATAACTAAATGGTCCCTTGGTAGGTCTTTCAGTTATCTCTTTCTCCGTTCTAAATTTATCACTTCTTGGTACTCTCTGAAAGCATCAGAAGAATGCAAAAATTATCTATGTTTTAATAACAATGTTTAATTTTGGTAGCTGTAATTAGGATGTGAATGTAGCCAAAAAATATATATAGATGAGGTGAGTGAAATATTTTTCATATAGTTGGCCAGAATTTGCCTAAGGAAATTCTGCTTAATATAACTATAGAAAATTAGAGCTAATTCATATCATTCACATTTTCATAGGTAATAATCAAGGATTAAGAAAATATAATGAGATTTTCATCCTTTTTGTTAAAAAGTAGGATTGTTGAAGATTAAATAAATACATAAAATAAAAATCAAAGAACAGGATTTGATTTTCAGAACCCTGGATTTACTATTACAGAATTACCTCCTCCTAGAAAAGAGAAGAACATGTTTGACAGAAAAACCAATGACTTGATATTTAAAAGCTTTAAATTTAATGAAAAAGACCCAGAAGGTCACATGGTCATTTTCAAATGTTAACATGTTTCAAATAAATACCAAATTTAAAAAGTAAAGCATGAGTGTTTCAAGACTAAAATATTTCAATTAAGAAAAGTATATGTAGTTACATACAAGGCTTTTGATGTGCTCAGATTTTAAATGTCCATTTATAAATGATGTAAGAATTATCACATAACTATAACAACTATTATAAAATTAAAATATCTTGCAAAAATAGAGTGAAAATCTACAGACCATAAATTTAAAAAGATGTTAGGAAATGATGAATGCTTTCAGCTTATAGTCAGAACACAGAGAGCAATAAAGAATTACTATTTGGAACAAATGTAGTAAAATTATCAGATAAGATAAAGTGAGAGAGAGACAGAGATAGACAGGCAGAGATAGAGACAGAACACTATTACTTTTTGGTTTTTGCTTCCATAGAAGGAAATTTGTATGAATTTCTAGTATTAATATAATTGCATTAAAGAACATTGAAAAATTGTAGACATTGAAAGTTTGACTGTAATCATCACTGGTGGTAATCTTTAAGATATAATAGCCTTTCGGCAGTGTAATAGAAGACTGAATATTGACATTGAATGCAGACATTTAAACAACAAAAAAGGAAAAGATAGGTTTAAGATCATGAGGCTGGCAGTACGTGTGAATAAGTTATATAAAATTAATTACTATTATGCCCTTTAGAAGTAAATTAATCTCTGAATTTATTAAGAAAATTTCTCTGAAAAATGTATTTCTTATATAAAAATCTTTTTTTTTTTTAAGATGGGGTCTCGCTCTGTCGCCCAGGTTGGAGTACAGTGGCGGGCTCTCGGCTCCCTGCAACCTCTGCGTTCTGGGTTCAAAGTGATTCTACTGCCTCAGCCTCCCAAGTAGCTGGGACTACAGGTATCTGCCACCATGCCCAGCTAATTTTTGTATTTTTAATAGAGACGAGGTTTCACCATATTAGCCATGCTGTTCTTGAACTCCTGACCTTGTGATCCACCTGCCTCGGCCTCCCAAAGTGCTGGGATTGCAGGAGTGAGCCACTGTGCCTGGCCTATAGACATCTTTTAATGGGTTAATACGTCACTATAAGAGTAAGTAAAAATATGATCACTGGGTTTCTGTTACAATAAATTAAATTTACCTCAATAAAAGTAGTTAACTACAAGTTTAAGATGAGCCAAAACATTTTGGGAGGCCAAGGCGGGCAGATCACTTGAGGTCAGGAGTTCAAGACCAGTCTGACCAACATGGTAAAACCCCATCTGTACTAAAAATACAAAAATTAGCCCGACATGGTGGCATGCACTTATAATCCCAGCTACCTGGGAGGCTGAGGCATGAGAATAACTTGCACCCAAGAGGCGGAGGTTGTAGTTGGGCTGAGATCACACCACTGCACTCCAGTCTGGGCAACAGAGAGAAACTCTGACTCTAAATAAATAAATAAATTAATTAATAATTTTAAAAAGATGAGCTAAGATAATGTGACTTAAAAAGTTAACATAAAGAATTTTCAGTAACTTCTTTGTAGCAGCAGCAGAGGTTCAAATAGAAGAACAGAGACAGCAAGATAAAAAACTCATGGACTACGACTTTACTAGAACCAGTTGAAAGGGAATTTCATTTCTGGTGAGGATGCAAAAAAGTATGGACAACCTTCATTCCTGTAGTAACACAAAGAGAAACCCAGATAAAACACAAAACTGTACTATTCTATGAAATTACTAAAGACCAACTGATGCAAGAAAGTCTTCATGAGCTGATTCCCAAAGAGAGAAATGACTCATATGTAACAACCAAGTCTCAGAGTAGTTCTGGGGCAACTTCTAGGTTGGGTCTAGGTAAAGGAGAAAGGCTGCCAAAAAACATAAGAAATTGACATGCTAAGGGAAGGCCAGCTAAGCTACTAATCAAGACTGGGGCAGGCAGGAATAACTGTAGTCCTGAAGAACTCAAATAACAAAATAGTTTGCTTGGCCTGACAATAATGTCTACTGCATCACCACCATCACCTGTTTTGCTGAGAATAGTGCCACAAAGGTAGGGCTGCAAAGCCAGACAAGGAAACAACACAAATTAAATCAAACAATCAGTCTAATGTCAATCAGTCCACTATTAGAGTCCCTGAGGAGAGAAGGAACAAAACATGACAGAATATATTTAAATAAATAGTAGTTAGACATTTTCCAAATTTCATGAAAGACATACATCCACAATATTAAGATTTTTAGCAAATCTCAAAAAGAATAAAGTAAGAAAATCACACATAAGTATATCACAGTCATCCTGCTGAAAATTCACTATAAATCCTAAAAACATCCACAGGAAAAACATTACTTTATGTACAAGGAAACAAAGTAAATAACTTCTCCTTAGGGACAAGGCATGCCAGAAATTATGACAAATTTAAAGTGGTTAAAAAGCAAAAACCACTACCCACTGCTACCGCCCCAACCCCAACAGCAACAAAGCAACTATAAACTTAGAATTCTATATCCAGCAAAAAACGTCTCTTAAAAGGGAAGGTAAAATAAAGACATTTTCAGATAGATGGTGTCCAAGAGAACCTGTGGTCAAAGCAAAGTGACAGTATTTTAGGAATAGTATAGAGAGGGATCCTGCCTTAAGTAGATATCCGGTTCGTATGAAAGAAAAGACCCCTTCAAATTCTAAGAGCCTATTATATTACCTGCTTTTTAATTGGAATATTCACAATTTCAGTTCCCTGATTTTCTCCTTCCCTTCAGTTCAAAACACACTTGCATCTTTTAGAAGTTATCTTTACTTATCATATTATCATATTTCATTGTATTCATAATTGCTTCAGGAATTAAGGTACTTTACAAATACTAAGTGAAATCTTCATAATCTGAAATCTAAGGGGTGTCTTAAATGTTAAGCTCCATTAAACTTAGTTAAGCTTCATTAAATGAGGGTTATCGTCTTTAGTCTTCTTAAACAAAGTTGAGAATAACTAAACATTTAAAAATTCTTTTTAATGCTTCTATGCTCAAAAGACTACATAAGACTGGTTAAGCATCAAAAGTTAATTAACCCAGGATCATTTAACATCTTTTCTTCCTGCTTGATAGAACACCTACATTGCGAAATTAATATGGATTCCATTAAATAGTTTTAAATATTGTTAAAATGTGTTAAGCATTATTAATCCAATTAATCACCATAATGACAGTAAACACAGTACATATTATGCAACTTTCAGAAAGAAAATTTGTTTTATTTGGATAAAATATACTAAGCTTATGAGTAACTAACATTAATTTTTATCTCCCTTTAATATTAACTTCTTATTTTGAAGTGAAGACACTGAATCAGTGAAATTGTAAGCCTTTATCTGAATTGAATTTTGTCTACTAGCCTATACATTCAATATCATAAAGAATCATTTAAAATCTGCACTTTGCATGATTCAGATTTTATATCTATATCTATCAATTCGTCAACAAATGAATAAAGAATGAATAGATAAAACTGTCCAATAAGGTAGTTCTGTATATGCAAGTACCAAAGAGAAGAAAATGCATAGCAAAGGGCACTTGAAGTAACCTACAGTTATTTTTCTGAATCAATATCTGGTATTTGGTGGGACCATTAGGCTATTGATTCATCTTGATACCACATGAATTAATATTTAAGAATATCTGCACACTCTTCAGACGTTGAATTTTCTCGATGGTTTCCTTTTACCTTATTTTCTTTCAATTAAAGAAATGTATCAATCAGAACAAGGTGTCATAAAAGGGAAATGAAAATATTGTTTAAATGATAAAAATAACATGTATTTAGTCTTTTAACAAATATTTTTATTTAAGCAAGGCTGCTGCTCAGTTCAGCTTTATCATTCATTGATTAGGTAATGCCCAGGTTGTGAAGGACACATGACTTTAATTAGTCACTTGGGGCCCATAGCTAGTCTCTACCAATGTGCTATAGCAATCTAAGAGCTGTGAAGAAAAGAGAATGTCCTTAGTTCAAGTCCCTACATTTTGATACCATCATAACTTGCCAGATGCTCCATATAACATCTCTATCTCTGTCACTTTCATTGCTATTACGTGTGCCACTTTCATTGCTATCGGGTGTAGTAAAAAAGCCTGAATGTCACAGCAACTTATACTGTAGCCTTTGTCTGCTGTAAAGTCCTTTATTTACCTAGACCACATGCTAAACTGGCTGGTAAATGGGTCAAGTCCAAATACGGTATTTGTTTTCTCCAATTATCCTAAAAACCCAAACATTATGCTTCGTTGTGCATAGAGTATGGTATGAATTGCTTCTCACATTCGAAGAGATATTGCAACATACCACTTTTTAAACTGCACAGATGTGACAGTCTATTTCACTTTTACAAGATTTACCTCACATTTTCATGAATGCTTTTGTCTTACTAAGGCAGCTAGAGAGTTTGCTACATCATGATGCTGGTGAAATTAGCCTAATGTCATCAGTACAATGAATTAGCCTAATATTTAGAGGAATACAAGACAATCAAGGTCCCTCTGGATTTCATGATGACCAGGACCATAGAAGTTGACATATCCTCAGGAAGGACAGCCAAGGCATTCTGCTGTTTCTGAGTGTGAGGATATCTGTTGATAGGAATTCTAAAGAAAGCAACACAGGTGTGTTAGAATATATTTTTCCCGCTAAAAACTCGATTTCCCCCTCTCAGCTGTGATTGGTAAAATCTCCCGACCAGGTTTGCAATAATATATACAATTATTCATTTTGCAAGGCCTACTTGGATGTTGTATCAGCTGAAAATGTAAATGAATAGGGGGCTCCAGAACGAATTACCACCCGTGAATTTTCCAAGTGTTTGGTAATGGTTTTGATCTCTACCAATTGCCTGGAACAGAGTATTATCTTTTTGTTTATTATCATGTTTGCAGGTGTGTCATAATGGCTTCCACTTAACACAATGATGCCATAATGACCTTCACTTCATTGAAATTAACCTACAGATTTTTCCACTTACTAAGTATATATCCTAGGACCAAGGAAAGAACCACAGTATGTGGTTATGATTCCAGGGGATGACCTGTGAGATGTATCAGATCACATATCCATCTTTTTACTGACCTCCAATCCCACTCATTCTGACTAGTAGCTTCTAGTGGGCTTTGGGGTCTCTAAGAATTAGCTTCAATTTAGAGGCAAACTATAATAATTCCTGGAGGGTCTGAGTATTTCCCTGTTCCCAGACATGCTCACCTTACCTTACCAAGATAAGGAAATCTTAGCAAGGTCTCCTTACCTTACCAACATTACATTTCAAGGTAAGGTGAACATTACATTTACATTTCCAAGTTTCTGCAACTCTTTTGGGCAATGGTTATCTTTTCCCACACTGGATCTTTTACTTCTCTGTGTGGGCTATTTTCAGATAAAAATCTCTTGTTATTGGCCACATGAAGTTTTGATGTTGGGGTCTTATGAGAATCAGGCATCCATTGGAGCAACTGCCAAAGTCAAAGGTTTTTAGGAGAATTAGGCTGGTTCTCTTGATTAAGGAGGAGACAATTCTGTAAATACAGAGGTTTAGGGTGATTTGGAGATTTGAAGTCCTTGGTCTGTTCTGTTTTTACCCAAATGACCCTGTATCTCAGTTTCCAACTTCTTCAAATCATACATTAGTGTAAATGAGGAGAGACATGATAGAATTCTGCCTTGAATTGACACTATAACTTTATAGCTTTTAAAATCACACTAGCTTCATCTATTTTCAGGCTATAGAAGATAAGAAGCCTTTTAGAGCTCCATAGAGGTTTTCTAGTTCTTTTCCTTTTTCCCCGTATTCTGAGATGGTCATTGAAAAAATTTCGCTTCTCATTTTCGTGGGTACCATCTAAGGTTTTCAGAAGCAGCTATCCCACACCACGATCTCTGTAATCCTTTCAGTGACATAATCACTAATGTAACCACCTATTGATATGCAAATATCAAGGCAAAATAGCAAAAATATATAGCATTTTTCTCAATTTATATATTTCAATCTTTCAGGAAAACTGTTTTTATAAATTCGAAGGATCATTTGGAGCCACAGAAATCTAGCAAAATCAAGTATGCTCATACAGCAATGATATTTCTCTGCTTAGAGCTAACCCTGTGCTAAAATTGTCCTCACTAATTAAACTTAAGTCTAAATGAGAACTTAACTCAATCAGGAGGACTGATTCTTAAGTCAATCAGAGGGCTGTTCTGCTTCTCTCTGAATACCTGAAGGGCACACTCAATTTTTGTTCCAGCATGTTGGGGTATGAATTCTCTCCATTAATCTCAATAATGGAGACTCTAGGTGTTTGACTCCTTGAGGATTCATATTTCAAAGTTAAAATATCTTAAGATTTTTCCTCTGAATTTCAGTGATTCTGACAAATTACCCCAATCTCCTAAATCCTGTTGTGCACTATGACATGTACATCTTCAATATCTACATTGTGCCAAAAGAATCCAATCTGAAGTTATCTGATTATTTACACAATAACAAATGAAACTGCATTCAGTGCCACACACTGCAAGAAAAACTCTTTGTTTTTCTAGGTGTCATCTTTCACTCAGTTATAGAAACAATCTTAATATCAACCCACTCAAATTTCCTATCTCAGAATGTGAACAGATTAACAAACAGGAACAATATCTAATAAAGGAAACATTATGTTCTAAATTACTTCATCTTAAAAAAACACATCTATTTGAATAAGTAAAATTATAGATTAAAAAACTTTTTCTTAAATAGAAATGTCTTTTTATAGCATCCTCTACCATGCTATTTCAGCCTTGAACTGAAGAGAGTCTCTAATTGAAGTGAATCTTTAACAACTTGATTTAACTCACAGCTAAGAATGATTTACAATTAGTATATCAATTATTCACATACAAATGTTTTTAGGCTACATGGAATATGTGTACAATTTGTTACATAAGCAGTTCAATTTCTTCACAAGATAAATATGCTTAGCAAATTATTTTCTCATAAAGCAAAGGTAATATTAAGCTGAACCCTTGCTGAATTATCAAAAATGTGAATTAGGAGGGCCCAAATTAGTTTTTCCTCTAGCCTTATAAACAGTATCTAATAGTTTTATAATCATGTGATATTTAATATCCATATATTTGCATATAAATTACTAAGATACAGTAAATTTTTATATGCAAAGGCTGCTTAAAAATGTAGGGAGCGTTAAAAGCAGCAATAAAATACATTTATTATTTGAAAAAGTATTTCTCCTAAGACTGCATCAATGAGTTCCATATTAAGTTTTGTTACTTTATGCTTCCCAATGATATTTTTTCTACTCTTCTAATATCATAAGTGTAATGGGCCAACTGCAAATCAAACCATGTTTATTTTACCTCTAGTCACTAACTCTAAAGCAAAATTTTGGAGTCAGAGTTTACCTGACAACTTTCAGATGATGCATAAAGCAGTCTAGTATACCTCCTTTAATTTCCCTTCACTATTCAGGCTGTACTGTTGATAGCAAAGGCAAAGTATGTCTACATCCAAACAGAAAATATGTAAAAGGATAATCACCTCACAGCGTGGAAAGTCTAGTTGATGGACAATGTAAACTGCATGCCTCCCAGTACTTGGGGCTAGAGCATTTCTAACTATTAGGAAGGAATTGAAAGATTGTGGCATAACACCTGGTAGTGTGGGTTGAACTGTGTCCGCCCAAAAGCTATGTCAAAGTCCTAACTCCTGATAGCTGTTGAATGTAACCTAATTTAGAAATAGGGTCTTGGCAGGTGTAATCAAGTTAAGATGAGGTCACACTGAATTAGTTTGGGTCCTAATCCTACATGACTGGTATCCTTATAAGAAAAGAGAGACAGAAGTTACACAGAGAGAAAGCCAGGTAATGATTCAAGGAGAGAATGGAGTGATTCATCTATATGGAGTGATTCATCTATAAGCCAAGGAGCACCAAGAATTGCTGGTAACATCAGAAGCTAAAGAAGGCATGGAACAGATTTTTCCCTAGAGACCTCAAAGAGAGCATGGACCTGTTGATACTTCCAGAACTGTGAGAAAATACATTTCTTTTATTTTATGCCATCCAGTTTGTGGTAATTTGTTACCACAGTCCTAGGAAATGATATACCAAGATTTCTATGACAGGCATGGCTTTCCTTTAAGTCAAAGGACACTTCATTAAAAATATGTGAGCCAGGCATGGTGACTCACAACCTGTAACCTCAGCTACTTGGGAGGTTGAAGCAGGAAGATCACTTGATCCTAGGAGTTCAAGGTTGCAGTGATTGTACCACGGCACTACAGCTCTGGCAACAGAGGCAGACATCAGTCGTGTGTGTGTGTGTGTGTGTGTGTGTGTGTGTGTGTATTTGACTGGGTAATAGGTTAATATGTTAGCATCCATTAACACATCATCCAGAAAATAGATTCTCAGAAGAAGTAAAACAAAATCAGACAAACTTTTGATGAGGATAAGCATTATTACAAAGTATGGAAAATCTGTCCTAAAAGAAGTGATATAGCTGTAGTCTGACCACTGTTTTCCCTATTTATTCGCAGGGTAGAGTGAGGGCCTAGTAACTGGGGAAAAAATTATACATTAAATAGCAATCAGAGTGTTGGAAACATATGTAATTTATCATTGTATTGAGGAGTAGAGCCAAAACCTAAAAGATTATTGTGAGACTTCCATTAAGACCAAGGATAAGAGGAAATGGGATAAAGAAATTCATTGCATTGGCTAGAAAGGGACATCTTTAAACATCATAATATTCAATATTTGCTGATGTTAGAATTAAATGTAGATAACAGAACATTAATAGTAGTGTTCAATAAATTGAACTAAATTATTACTTAACATGTAATATAATGATAATATCAATACGGATGATATAGTGATAAAGAATAAATATTCATATGATAAGAATAGATTATTTGAAAACTATAATCATCTGGAATAATTTATTTTATCTAATCCTTGCATAAAATTTCATTGAGATTTTATGTCTGCTATGACCATTTAAGCAGAAGCCTGGAGGATGAATTACTATGGGAGAAAGCTACTCTGGAATTAAAACTCTCGCAATTTTAATAAAACAGAACTCATAACTACAATTTTTATATGTCCTGTGAAACAATTTTTTATCAAATTCATTTGTTTTGTTATATACAAATAACAAAAAGACCATGTGGTAATCCAGACAAATTATTAAGGAATTCCTAAACACAAGTTTAATTGACTTTAGAAACAAATGCATGGATGGTTTAGTAAAGTAACTATATTATAAAAAAATTAGTCTAGCACACTACCATAGAGTTTCAAATATACTTTAACACTCTTTCATTTCTTTTTATTTTCATATAAGGTCTTAGCATTCACAATAATAACTAGCATCTAAAGCTATGTGAATGAGAAGCCAGTGGTAAATATGCAGACAATTAAGGCCGATGTAAGTAAATAGAAACCCACTGAAATTCTGAAATTTATTATATCATTTATTCAAACGTCAGATAAAAAGTTCCACACCTAAAACAGCCAAAAATGAGTATTCTTTCAGTGTAGTGCTGGTCTTGGTTGTCTTTTGACTATGCAATGTTCAACTCTGTAGGGACAAGAAGTTTATAGATTTTTTGTCTGAAAGAGAAGCAAATATTTTTTGTCCAGTAAAACAGATACCACTAAAGATTATGCAAACCTGTTGGAGACAACCAGCATATTAGTCCGTTCTCACACTGCTCTGAAGAAATACCCAAGGCTGGGTAATTTATAAAGGAAAAAGGTTTCATTGACTCAGAGTTCTGCATTGCTGGGGAGGTCTCAGGAAACATACAATTATGGTGGAAGGCAAAGGAGAGGCAGGCATCTTCTTCACAGGGTGGCAGGACAGAGTGAGTGCAAGCAGGGGCAATGCCAGACGTATATAAATCCATCAGATCTTCTGAGACTCACTCATGAATAGGAGAACAGCATGGGAGAACCACCCCCACGATCCAATTTCCTCCACCTATCTTGACATGTATGGATTATGGGGATTAATTCAAGATGAGATTTTGGGTTAGGGCACAGCCAAACCAGATCAACCAGTTTCATATTCAATCCAGAAATATTATTCTAACATTTCTTAAATGCCTTATTTAAAAGGGATCTTTGAACTAGTCATGATGCTTACTGGTTTTCTTATTACTTAATGAGTTAAACAAAATATTTGATATGTCTTCATTTTACATTGAGTGGGAATCATATTTTTCAACTCTTGAAAATTATTTGTTTTGGAGATCATTCACTGTGATGCCTAAGTGGACTCACAACAGAGCCAAGTAAACTGTGTTATAGGAGACCTGCCTATCATAACTGTTTAAATTCAGACATGCCTTCTTGCCTCTGGAGTGAATCTCAAGTGGCAATCAACTTTAACTTTTCTGACACTGTAGAATTTTTGGTTTTTCCTCACTGGTGTTTCTGTTGTTTCTGGTTCACATATTGTTAATAACGTATTCCCCATTGATGGTAGCATTGGATATAAATTTGACTTTGTTGTCTGACCATTTAGTAGTTTCTGTTTATGGATAATAATTGGCCATGTGTTGAGTGAAATATGCCGAGAATTTGGTTTATTAGTTTATCTTATTTGTCTGTTTTTCTATTTGTGAGCTCAAAACAACTAACATTTTGTGCCCATTTGGAAAGAGAACAACTGGGTTTCTGAACTGGTGAATTTTGTGATTCTCTTCTTACTTTTGATCTGTGGTTGAAGCTGTAGAACTGAATCTGGGTTAGTTCTTTATATTTGTGTTTTTGTTTGTGTTTCTATAATTCAGCAGAGTATTTACATCTCTTTGACAAATGTGAAGTATTTTTCTACCTCTGGTAGGCGTTACTAGTTTACAGTAAAATGTCTCTAAAAATTAATAAAGTTCTGTTTTGATTGGTTTATAAAGAACAAATAATACTGTTAAGCTAAAGATACATCAATAATGTATTTTTAAAATTCACTAAAATAAGCTTATTTTTATACTTTAGAAGTTCCAATCCCCCGTACAAAAATAATAATCTTTCTCACAGATATTGTTAGTTCAAACACATTGTAAAAATCTAAGTGAAAAAGTCAAGCCTTATCAAATCACATTGATTAATCATTTTAAATAAGAAACTAATTATATGTATTTTTCTCTGATTTATCAGTGTTAAGCACAATACAAGATACATATTGTTTTTTAAAATATTTAGGTTTGTTTCCTAAACCTGAAGTGATTAGTGAATCTGCATTGCTTTTACTGGCTTTCTGATCAAATGAACTGATGTATCTATAAAAGGTATAAGCTTATGAAAGACGTAAATTTGTGTTCAAGTAAATTGAATCAATACTGAGATTTTTAATATAAAAGTGATTATGTTTTGTATTTCTTAGCTTGAACAGAATTATCAAGTTACTTGGTAATTTAAAATCTTTGTCTAACATTAAGATAATTAATGGATAATCTTTCCATACTTAGATAATTATTACTTAATGTAGAATACGGAATCATGGACCATTAAGCATAAGTTTAAGATTATATACTTTTGCTTCTTAGTTTTATGTGCTATAGCGTGCAAATACTGTTGAGTGATTCTAATGAATGTGTTCCTCATTTTTGCCACTTTAAGAAGGGCAAGAAGACGTGGCTATAGAAAGTGGCTATATTTATAAGCTTTATTAGCCTGAGAACGTGTTTGTATATGACAAACAGGTTTTACTTATCTGCCTCTTAGTTTACTCTGTAAATACAAATTTTAAGAAAGTTTACTTAACTCATGTTAACTGTTAATTTCTAGGAGCAGTAAAATTATACTAGGAGCAGTAATGACAGAGAACTATAACTGTACCTTTTTTTAAAAAAGAGGAGTTTGGAACTTTTACTGTCAACTGTAATGTTAACATTGTATTAATGCTTTATCTTTGTTAAATTGGTCTTAGAGCCTAATAAAGGATAGTAAAAGGTTATTCTTTACCTTCTACATAATGTGTCCATTAGCAGTTTCTAGATTTTTTCCAGTATAATTGTTTCTTCTTTATGTTGACTATATGGCATATCCTCAAGTATTAAAATAATATTTTCTTTTGTCGTGAATATGCTAAGTTTCTTTTAAATCACATTTCCCTCTTCCATGTTTATCTTAAGATATTTTATTGTCCCTCTGTTTAAATGATCCTTTTTTCTCTCTGTCTCTCTGAGCAAGAACACTATTTTGGATTTCTCCCCTTGCTTCCCATATCCCAACAGTGGTATATTCCAATCTGCCCAAGTACTCAAGAGTTACACAGATCAGAGCAGAGAACTGGGAAAAGTAAAGGAAGATAGAAGGGAAGGATGTTACCACCACAGAAAAAAAAAAAAAATTTTTTTAAGGTACAAAATTGATTACCTCAGTATACCTTATTTGTTTACCCCTGAGATCCTGAGTTAAAGATGTGTGTGCAGTCAAAGTAACATTGAGGGGAAAAAAAAAATCAACACATCCCCCTCTTATTACAAAATGCACACGTGAGCCTCAGGTGGTTCTCTGTCCAGCAGGTGCTACCTCTTGGGAAACAGGCAGGGCAAGTCAAGACCATAGCCTCTAGGGCAGCAGGATATATGGTTCACCATGATCCAATGTTAATCACATTAGAAATCTCTGATAACTTGATATTTGACTCTCAAATTTGAACCCTAAATTAAGGAAAGCTAAAATAAAATGTTCACAATATCTTTCAAAACTAAAACTATCTTTGAGATTTCTCAGAGAGCGCCTGGAAGAACAATAGAATTTGTTGTTCCATCTGATAAATCGGGATATGTTAGAAATAATTAGTTCTGAATGACATGCTCTATATTCCTTAATTAGCTCAAAACTATTGTCACATTCAATTAAATTTTCTTCCTATGAAAGTGTATATCAATTCTGACCAAGATAACCTAAAAGCTTATTATATGTGGATCTTATTAATATTTAATTTTGCATTTCACCCAGAAATCTTATTCTAACATTTACTGATTGCATATATTGTATATATATAGCTTCTCAAATGAATCAGTTGAAATTTTTTACAGTGTCTCTCATTAATTAATAAGCTAAATAATATGCTTGATATACGCTTATTTTATATGTGCATGAGTCATGGTTTTTTAAAAACACATAATTTGTTTATTGTAGCAAAATACACATAAGATAAAATTTACCTTTTCATTAACAATCACCAGTATCTACTTCTGGAACTTTTTCATCATTCTAGATCGAAATTTTGAAAAATAATACTTTAACACAACAAATACTGAAATTGTAATTGAAATTTGAACATTTATTAAAATTTTTGTTGGGTGTTTTCTGTTTATTTGCTTGATTGTGTTTTCCCTGGCACTCTACTAGGTGCTATGGAAACAAAAGTAAATAAAACAAACAAAAATACTCTTTCTCATGTGGTTTACATTGTAACTGAGAAGAGATATATTAAACTAAGCTATTAAGTAAAATATGTAGTATTTTTGATAGTGATACATGCTAACGTGAGTAATAATACCTGGAAAATAAATAAAAAGTGTCAGGGTGAGACAAATTGCAACTTTAGATAAACTACTTCAAAAAGTTTCACTGAGGAAATGCTTTTTAAAAAGTAAGGTGATAAACTACACGAATATTGGGAGTGCAAGAAGCCTAGGCAAAGGAAAGATGAAGGGTTGAGGCCAGTGATGGGAAGTTCTTCGGCACATTTGAGGAACAGAAATAGATTGGTGTGAGAGGAATTAGCAAGAGGAAATTTCCCCTAGTAATGGGAGAAATTTCAGAATAGAAATGGGATGCTAGATTGTAATAATAAAATGTTATGGTTTAGGTTAAGAGTGAGTTGGCACAAGGCACCCAGGTTCTTTTTGTTTGCTTGTTTTTGTTTTTAATTTTTTGTAGAAATAGGGTCTCACTATGTTGCCCAGGCTGATCTCAAACTCCCAGGCTCAAATAATCCTCCCGTTTCAGTCTCCCAAAGGATTGGTATTAGAGGGGCAAGTCATTGTACTTGGCCTTTATTTGTTTATAATCCAGTGAGCTTGGAAGCCACAAAAAGGCTTTAAGCAGAAAAAGTATATGATTTGGCTTATGTTTTAAAATTATTATTCTGAAAGCTGTGTTGCGAATAAACTGAATGAAGCAAGGACAGAAGAAAGAAGGCCAACTAGAAGACCATTTCAGTAAGCTGGGTGAGAGATACATATCCTTTCCTACATATTCTGTCATGTGTTGCTTAACAATGGAGATGCATTCTGAGAAACGTGTCATTAGGCAATTATGTCATGCGAACATCATAGAGTGTACTTACACAAACCCAGATGGCATAGCCCAATACACTCCTAGATTATATGATATAGCCTATTGCTCCTACGCTCCAGCATGTGACTGTACTGTTTACAGTAGCCAATTTTAACACAACTCTAAGTATTTGTGTATCTAAACATAGAAAAGGTACGGTAAAAATACAGTATAAAAGATAAAAATTGGTACACCTGTATAGGACACATAACAAGAATGGGGCTTGTAGGACTGGAAGTTGCTCTGGGTGAGTCAGGGAGTGAGTGGTGAGTGAATGTAAAGGACTAGGACATTACTGTACACTACTGTAGACTTTATTAACACTGTACAGTTAGGCTCCACTACATTTACTAAAACACTTTTTTCTTCAATAATAAGTTAGCTTAGTGTAAGTTTTTTTTTTATTCTACAAACATTTTAATTAAGTATTTTGACTCTTTTGAAATAGTTTAAAACATAAACATGGTGTACAGCAGTACAAAAATATTTTCTTCTTTTTTTAACATTTTTTGTTAAAAAAAAAAAAAGCAGACACAAACACACACATTGGCCTAGGCCTAAACAGAGTCAAGATAATATTACAGTTTTCTACCTTCATATTTTCTTTCACTTAATGTCTTCAGGGGCAATAAACATGCATGGAACTGTCATCTCCTATGATAATAATGCCTTCTTCTGGGATACCTGCTAAAGAACCTGTGTAAGGCTGTTTTATATTTAACTTAAAAAAAATAAGTAGAAGGAGTACACTCTAATTGGAGATATAGTCTCCATAGATCCTTGTCTGAATCCATCATGTAACCTTCTGGCAGGAATGAATGAACATGCTAGGAAACAATGCAAAATGAGCTATCAAACAAACATTACAAAACAAATAAAAAAGTTTACTGCCATAAAAAGGGTCAACATACCCAGGAGTAGAAAAATTGTACGTGGAAAAATACATTCAGAATACTGGAGTAATTTGAAGTCACTTTAAAGTAAATTCATGTTAAATTTTCAAATGGCATATACAAAATGGCCAAGAGATTGTAAACTAACGGATGAACATGAATAAAGAGCTAAGAATGTGCTAGAAAATTAGAATCCTTTACACTTAAAAAATCAATAAATGAGTATTAAATTAAACATAGCTGAAGAAAGAATTAGTACATTTGATAATACATTTAGGTACAAATGTAGGGAAAGATACTCAGTTTCCATGGATTGGACGAAGGTCCATACTACTCAAGGAAGTCTACAGATCCGAAGCAAAATTCCAATAACATTTTTGCAGAAATGGAAAAAACAATCCTATAATGTGTACGAAGCCATGGAAGATTAGAAATACCTGAAGAAATCTTGAGCAAAAGAACAAGCTGGAGGCATCACACTACCTAAGATCAAAATCACTTACGAGCTATAATAATCAAAACAGCAACATACTGGCACAAAACCAGACATATAAGCCAATGAAACAGAATAGAGATTCCAAAAATATATCTGTGCAATTATGGTCAATTCTCTTTTGATAAAGACATTAAAAATAGACACTGGAGAAAAGACAAAATTTTTAACTGTGGTTTTGGGAAAACTGGATATGAAGAAAAAGAAAATTAGACCTTTATCTTATACCATATTTAAAAAATCAATGGAAAATGAATTAAGGACTACAATTTAAGGTCTGAAACTGTAAAATAACTGGAAGAAAGCACATGAGAAAAGCTCCATGACCTTGGTCTAAGCAATGAATTTTGGCTACGACCATAAAAACCCGGGCAACAAAATCAAAACTAGAAAAATGAAATTGCATCAAACTAAAAACTTTTTTCACTGTCAAGGAAACAATCAACAGAGTGCAGAGACAACTTAAAAAAATGGACGGCTGAGTGTGATGGCTCACGCCTGTAATCTCAGCACTTTGGGAGGCCAAGGTGGGTGGATCATGAGGTCAGCAGATTGAGAGCATCCTGGCTAACATGATGAAACCCCGTCTCTACTAAAAATACAAAAAGTTAGCCAGGCGTGGTGGCGGGCACCTGTAGTCCCAGCTGCTGGGGAGGCTGAGGCAGGAGAATGGTGTGAACCTGAGAGGCGGAGCTTGCAGTGAGCCAAGATCATACCACTGCACTCTAGCCTGGGCGACAGAGTGAGACTCCATCTCAAAAAAAAAAAAAAAAAAAAAAAAAAAAAAAAAAAAAAAAGACAGTGTTTATAAACCATATTTCTAATACGGGGTTAATATCCAAAATGTGTAAGGAATTCAAACAACTCAATAGCAAAAAAACAAACAAAACACTTAAAAATGTGCAAAGGTTGTGAGTAGGCATTTCTTCAAAGAAGACATGCAAATAGCCAACAAATATATAGAAAGATATACAACCTCACTAATCATCAAGGAAATGCAATTAAAATCAAAATAAGATATTACCTCACACCTGTTAGAATGGCTATTCTCAAGTAGAGGAAAGATAACAACTGTTCTGTGAGGGTTTAGAGAGAAGAGAATCCTTATACATTGTTGGTAGAAATGTAAATTAGCATAGTCATTATGGAAAACATTGTGGAGATTTCTCAAAAAATTAAAAACAGAACTACCCTATGATTCAGCAAACCCACTAGTGGGTATTTATCCAAAAGAAATGAAATCAGTATGTCAAAGAGATATCTGCACTTCCATGTTCATTGCAGCCTTATCCTCAATTGCCATGACATGGGATCAATCTAATTGTTGTCCTTCAACAAATGAATGGGTAAAGAAAATGTGGTATGTACACACAATGAAATACTATTCTACCATAAAAAAGAAGGAAATCCTGTTATTTTCAAAAACATAGATGAACATAGAGGAAATTATGCTAAATGAAATAAGCCAGACACGGAAACAAATACCACATCCTCGCACTTATATGTGAAATATAAAAAGGTGAAACTCACAGAAGCAGAGAGTAGAATGGTGGTTACCAGAGTTTGAGGGTTAGGGGATGGAGATTAGGGAGGTCTTGGTTAAAAGATACAAAATTTCAGTTAGACAGGAAGAATAAGTTTAAGAGATCCACTATGCAACATGGTCGCTATAGCTAATAATATATTGTGTACTTGAAAATTGCTAAGATAGGTTTTAACTCCTTTTATCACAAAAAAAAAAAAAAGTGTATAAGATGGTGCATATGTTAATGAGCTTGATTTTTGCCATTCTATAATGTATACATATTTTAAAACACCACGTTGTATACCACAAATATATACAATTTGAAATTATCAGTTAAAATAAACACATAAAATCATGTACATTTCCAGAGTGCAACAAAATTAGGACATGTGAAAGAGAAATTAGTTGTATCAAGAAATGGCAGTATATAATAAACTTCAAGGAATAGGATAATAGAAAGGATGAGAAGATGATAATCAAAGAGATAATGGCTCAGAATTTTTCAAAATTGAGAAAGTGTCCAAAATTTGACAAAACCCATCAGGTGCTAAGCAACGTTAATAAAAACGAATCTACAATCAGCATACAAAAATAATGAAAAATATTGAAAATATTTAAAAGTGAATATACAGATTTTCTATGGAGAAATAACAAGCATATTAAAAGTAGGGTTTATCTTAGCAACAATTTATCTTCGAAGACAATGAAATAATATCTTCAAAGTGCTGAGGGGAAAATGTCTTTGAATGTTGAGTTCTATGTCCAAAGTCTTTATTAAGGCATTTTACACACATACAATAATCAAAACAGCTCACTACTATCAAGACAGAATAAAATAAGTCCTCTCTTTAGAAAGAAAACAAAAGTGACAGCAAAGTTAGTCTTCTTTAAACAAAGAATCTCTTTTAAATAAAAAGAAAAGCTACAGTGTAAATCATTAAGATCTACAGCATTTCTATTGATCTAGAAACTATGCTGTGAATTATTTCTTTTCACTGCTAACAGAAGGTAGATATTTGGAATATTTACAATGTAGGTTGTTAAGCAAAACTCTTGTCTTCCCACTAATCAAGTTAAAACAGGTCTTAAAACACAGAAAGTGTTCTGCATGATTGAAAGTAGCAAGCTTCCTGCAGTGCTACATTTTCTTGACATTTAATGTTCATAAGAACTCTCTACATTTTATTTTTATCACTTAGATAAATATGAAATTTATGTTTGTTAACATCATAAAACATTTAGAAAAGTATAAATCAGAATATATGGCTCATTTTCAATGTAACATTGGTTCATTAATTAAATTTATTGTAAATATTTCAGATTTCACTGAAATTCAAATGAAAACCACATTACTGGAGTTTAAGACACATGTGTACTGCATTTCTTTTACAAGAGCTATCATTTTCTTTTCCTTTGTATTATAAAGATTCCAGTATGATTTCTGTTCTTTGTAACAATAGCTAAGAATATTTTATTCTCTTGCAGAAGCCTAACAACAAGCTTAAATAAAATGAACATGTGTCTTAAGTGTTTGTTCTTTAACCTACCCATGAACTGTTATCGACAACTTATTAAATCAAAAAGAAAAATAACTCCAGGCAGAAGAAGTGAGATTCTCAAAACAATGGTGAGAAAAAGATCATAAAATATAATGATAAACTTAATTAAAGGACTCTAAAATAAAAAATATGTGTGTACGTATTTGAGACAAATATGTATTTGTTTGGGACAAAAGGTGAGAGTTCAGAAAAGATTAAGGTTTGTTAAGATCCCTTTCTTCAGAAAAGAAATGTATACGCAGATTTGCTTTAGAATATATTACTATTACTGTATATTAATTAAATTTGGCTGTTTATTATTGGTAACTATTAAAAGAACAGAAAATTTCTAACCTAGATCTTTGTATATATTAGAAATATGTCAATTTTTGAATATTCTCCAATAAAATATGTATTATTCATGTATATGTTTATGTTAAAATACAAAATATTATCTAGAAACATACACGCCAAACTCACCATAGGTTGTCTCTGAAGTGGGTGCTGTCAGAAGCGGTTGGGGATGGGGCTTGAAGAGAATGCTTCCTCTTATACAGTAGAGCCTTCAGTCACCCCATTATTTTAGAATAGGGTAAAATACCATGAACGCTTCCTTCTACCCTGTAGGTGAGGTGGGGAAAGGAAGGAGATAAAGGGAGGATAGCAAAAAGCCATTAGACTCGCATCTCCTGGATTTTCATCTCCAGGTTTCCACTGTTTGCAGGTCAGGGGAGACAGGGGAACATCAAGCAAAATTAGGTAAGTTGAGAGCAGGGGCTAGCCTATTACTCCAGGTTGATTTATCAAGTCTCAGGTGAGACTCTTTCAAGAGTTGCCTAGTACTAGCTTGGAGCATGGTAATAACAAAAGCAACGTGGTAGGCCTTCTCAGCTGGGCTGAAGCTGATCTTGACATTTTTACTTTCCTACCTGGCTCCCCATTCCCACGTGGTGTGAGCTCTGACTTACACGCAGTGGGGCTGCCATGACAAATCAATGTGACCCCAGAGCAAAGCCTGGTGCAAAAGATGTGGCTTCTGTTGGGGAAGTAAAATGAGCCAATAAATTCAAAAAATACTTTGGCATTTAAAATATAAATTAAACACATGCCTACCATATCATCCAAATCATTAGCTATCTGCTCCAAATAAATGAAAGCATACATCAACAGAAAGATATATACATGAATATTAATAGCAACTTTATTTGTAATGGCTAACGTTGAAAACAGCCCAAATGTCTATTAATCAATGAATAGTAAAACAAACTGTGGAATATTAATCTTAACAATAACAAGAAAAATTATTGGACATTCATGCACTTAAATGGGTCTTAAAACAATAGTGAAAAGTGTAAGAAACCAGATTTTAAAAAAGAGTGCATAATATATTATTAAATTTATATATAATTCTAGAAATTGAAAAACAATCTACAGTGAGAGAAGGAAAATACATGCTTTCCTGGGAAATGGGTGAGAGATGTCATGAGGGATGGATCTCAAAGGGCAAAAGGACATTTTTTTTTTTTTTTTTTTTTTTTTTTTTGAGACGGAGTCTCGCTTTGTCGCCCAGGCTGGAGTGCAGTGGCCGGATCTCAGCTGCAAGCTCCGCCTCCCAGGTTCACGCCATTCTCCTGCCTCAGCCTCCCGAGTAGCTGGGATTACAGGCGCCCCCCACCATGCCCGGCTAATTTTTTTTGTATTTTTAGTAGAGACGGGGTTTCACCATGTTAGCCAGGATGGTCTCGATTTCCTGACCTTGTGATCCACCCATCTCGGCCTCCCAGCAGTTACAGGCTTGAGCCACCGCGCCCGGCCGCCAGGAAATTTTGGAGCTAGAAGAATTTATTATTTTGACTATGATAATAGTTACTTGCAGTTGTACAAATATCAAACTTTATCAAATTTTACAGTTAAATATGTACAGTTTATTATACATCAATTATATCTCCATAAGGCTGCAAAAGTACTTTTAATGAGCCAAACCTCAGCAAAAGGTAACTGAAATTTTGAGCACTGTATATATAAGAAAGTACACTACACTTCTAGCCCCCAATAAGAAAATGTATTCCCTTTGTATTTCTTTTATAATTCTTTTCGTGGGTGAACATAAGTACCATCATAATGTGTACACCACCTATATTTAAAATATAACATAATTATGCTAACACAAAAATTAATCATATTATACATTAATCAGTGGCAATAACTAGTGTTGAGTATTTGAAGAAATGGTTACTCTCATCCAATGCTGATGGTAATAACCTAGTAGAAAAACTAAAGACAACACTGATCACAGTTCTAGAATTCTACATTGTTATTAACTGACATTTCAGGTTAGACTTATGAAATAATTTTTTTAAATTTTTTTGTGTGTGTGTGGAGACAGAGTCTCACTCTTGATGCTCAGGCTGGAGTGCAATGGCACGATCTTGGCTCACTGCAACCTCTGCTTCCTGAGTTCAAGTGATTTTCCTGCCTCAACCTCCAGAGTAGCTGGGATTACAGGCGCCCGCCACCATGCTAGGCTATTTTTTTGTACTTTTAATAGAGACAGGGTTTCACCAGGTTGGCCAGACTGGTCTCGAATTTCTGACCTCAGGTAATCCACTCACCTTGGCCTCCCAAAATGCTGGGATTACAGGGATGAGCCACCGTGCCCAGTCAACTTATGAAATAATTGTGGATGTTCATTGTAATTAAATACAAGAATGTCCATATCATTTTCTACACACTAGTAAAATGCTGGGGAAAAATTCCATAACATAAATGGTCATTTATATGACATTTTAAATAAATTACATATACAGTGAAATAATATACAGACAGAAAAAATAGTATTTTAGAAAAATATATAATCATTGTCCACTTCTGGGAATGTTTCCTAACACTAGTAAAAAGTACACATATAAAAGTGTATTTTTTCAGACTTGTTTATAATTACAAAATTTAGATACACCTCACATTTACATGAATAGTAAAAGAAATATTATTACAGTCAGACCATGGAATGCTAAGTCACAACTAAAAGACAAGCAGTTTATCATTTACATTTGTACTGACTTGGAAAGATGCCCATGATGTAAATACACAAACACGTGAGCACATAATTCCCAAAATATTATGTATGATCCTATGATCCTATTTTACAGATGTGTGTATATGTATCAAAGTAAGGGAAAGAGAAAGGAGAAGGCTCCTATACTCACAGAAGTACATGTTGTAAACTGTTAATATGATCCCTGGGACTGGCTAGGTTTGGGAAAGGTTAGAGAGGTGTAAGAAATTTCACTTTAAACTTCACTCATTTAGGTTAAGTTTGAAAATTTTTATAAAATACATACGTTATTTGTGATTTAAAACACAAGGAAATTAATTGATAAAGAAGATAGCACTAGTCATGCTATTTTTTACATAGAAAATCCACTAAATATAACATCATGGTTTTGTGTTTGTTTTTTTGGTGGGGGGAAATCCTATGTTTCCTAGGCTGGTCTCAAACTCCTGGGCTCAAGTAATCTTCCTGCCTTAGCCTTCTGAGTAGCTGGGATTATAGGCGCTCACCACCATGCCCAGAAAAACATTATGTATTGTATGACTTAATTTCTGAAAATTACATTTGCATATATATTACTCATCGTTTACTAGATTATGACACATTAACAAAGTCTCTATGAGTAACAATAATTGTGTTTGATGACTCGTCAAGGTGGTTTTAATTTCAGAACCCAGTATGAAAGTGAGTCCATATTTGGGATATGTTCCTCTCTTGGTAGATGAGTAGTGCAGAATTGCTGGTAGAAACAAGCAAGGCTCTTTAAGCTTCGGCTCAAAACCAGCATAAATATTTTCTGCTCACATTTTATTAGTCAAAACAAGTCAGTCGCCAAGCCTGACAATGGAGCAAGAAAGTGCTCTCTGCCTGTAGTTAGAAACTTTAAGTAACAAGACAATTAATAAAAAAATGGAATCATCTTATTGGAAGCATATATTAAACACTTCAAACAATAAAACAAATACCACAGTTTTAAAAATATTTTGAAAAGAACTAGAACAAAATGTTGGCATAGGCTATTTATCTCTGGATCATGAAATAGATGGTATTTCAGTTTTTTTTTTTTTCACCTTTATTCGTTAAAATTTTCTACAATTAGCATGCAGTTTTCTTGAGACAAGTCAGTTTCCCTGACTACCTCAATGAAATCAACTTCCCACTAACATCTCACTCTCTATGCCCTTGACCTGCTTTATTTCTCTTCATAGTACTTACACCATCTGACTTTCTCTTTTTTTTTCAGCTATGTGTTTGTTTATTCTATACTTTTCCAGCTAGAATTTCAGCTGCATGAATATGGAGAATTTCTCTGCTTTGTTCATTTCTCCACTCAGAGCAGTTTCTGGCATATAACAGACACTCAATAAATATTTCCAAATAAAAGAAAAATAGCAATAAAGGCAATTCCAAAATTCATATAATCAGTTGGGAGGCAAACTCTTGGATGTTGAATTGATTTAAGGAAATAAATGATTGGAAATTATTCTTTATTTTTCTTCCCTTTTGAATCTCAAAGTACAGAAGAAGCTTCCTCAATACAAATCCCCTTTCTCTTTCTCTGTTTTTGTTTGTCTGTTACTCAGAGGATTACTGTTCTCTTACAGTCAGTTGCTGACTGACACTCCCCTGCAAGCCTTTTGTCCCATCCCCCTCAGCTTTCTGTCCTCTCACTTGTTTACTTTCCTTTGCTCTGATGTGAGTCAGGAAATAGCATCCAGTACAGGAGATCCTACCCAAAAGGAGGACAGTCAACAACATATCCATTGTTCACTCTTCTCCTCCTCATCTCCTGGGAACTGTGAGGAAATCCCAGAAGGAATGCTGCAGAAAGAATTTGAGAAAGAGTAAACACACAACTTGCTATTTAAAAAAAAAAAATTGAACTTAATCAAAAAGGAATTTGTTTTTAGTGAACTATGTGAAAAGAAGCTAAGCTCAAAGTATAAGATTCCTAGTTGGGAAGAGCTAAAATACCTATGGGCTCTGAATCAGGGCTGTGTCCCAACTTAATATGGATAAATTACTGGACACACACACCCATCTACAACTAAACCATGAAGAAGTTGAATCTCTGAATAGACCAATAACAGGCTCTGAAATTGAGGCAATTATTAATAGCCTACCGACCAAAAAACATCCAGGACCACATGGATTTACAGCTGAATTCTACCAAAGGTACAAAGAGGAGCTGGTACCATTCCTTCTGAAATTATTACAATCAATAGAAAAAGAGGGACTCCTCCCTAACTCATTTTATGGGGTCAGCATCATCCTGATACCAAAACCTGGCAGAGACACAACAAAAAAAAGAGAATTTTAGGCCATTACCCCTGATGAACATCAGTGCGAAAATCCTCAATAAAATACTGGCAAACAGAATCCAGCAACACATCAAAAAGCTTATCCACCATGATAGAGTCAGCTTCATCCCTGGGATGCAAGGCTGCTTCAACATACACAAATCAATAAATGTAATCCATCACATAAACAGAACCAAAGACAAAAACCACATGATTATCTCAATAGATGCAGAAAAGTCCTTCAACAAAATTAAATATCCCTTCATGCTAAAAACTCTCAATAAACTAGGTATTGATGGAATGTATCTCAAAATAATAAGAGCTATTTATGACAAACCCACAGCCAACATCATATTGAATGGGCAAAAACTGGAAGCATTTCCTTTGAAAGCTGGCACAAGACAGGGATGCCCTCTCTCACAACTCCTATTCAACATAGTGTTGGAAGTGCTGTCCAGGGCAATCAGGCAAGAGAAAGAAATAAAGGTATTCAATTTGGAAAAGAGAGAGTCAAATTGTTTCTGTTTGCAGATGACGTGATTGTATATTTAGAAAACCCCGTCGTCTCAACCCAAAATCTCTTTAAGCTGATAAGCAACTTCAGCAATGTATCAGGATACAAAGTCAATGTGCAAAAATCACAAGCATTCCTATACACCAAAAGCAGACAAGCAGAAAGCCAAATCATGAGTGAACTCTCATTCACAGTCACTACAAAGAGAATAAAATGCCTAGGAATCCAACTTACAAGGGATGTGAAGGACCTCTTTATGGAGAACTACAAACCTCTGCTCAAGGAAATAAAAGAGAACAGAAAGAAATGGAAGAACATTCCATGGTCATGGATAGGAAGCATCAATATCATGGAAATGGCCATACTGCCCAAGGTTATTTATAGATTCAATGCCATTTCCATCAAGCTACCAAGGTCTTTCTTCACAGAAGTGGAAAAAACTACTTTGAAGTTCATATGGAACCAAAAAAGAGCCTGCATTGCCAAAGCAATCCCAAGCAAAAGGAACAAAGCTGGAGACATCATGCTACCTGACTTCAAACTATACTACAAGGCTACAGTAACCCAAACAGTATGGTACTTGTACCAAAACAGATATATAGACCAATGGATCAGAACAGAGGCCTCAGAAATAACACCACACATCTACAACCATCTGATCTTTGACAAACCTGACAAAAATAAGAAATGGGGAAAGGATTCCCTATTTAATAAATGATGCTGGGAAAACTGGCTAGCCATAAGTAGAAAGCTGAAACTGGATCCCTTCTTTACACCTTGTAAAAAAATTAATTCAAGATGGATTAAAGACTTAAATGTTAGACCTAAAACCATAAAAACCCTAGAAGAAAACCTAGGCAATACCATTCATGACATAGGCATGGGCAAGGACTTCATGTCTAAAACACCAAAAGCAATGGCAACAAAAGCCAAAATAGACAAATGGGGTCTAATTAAACTAAAGAGCTTCTGAACAGCAAAAGAAACTACCATCAGAGTGAACAGGCAACCTACAGAATGGGAGAAAATTTTTGCAATCTACACATCTGACAAAGGGCTAATATCCAGAATCTACAAAGAACTCAAATTTACAAGAAAAAATCAAACAACCCCATCAAAAAGTGGGCACAGGATATGAACAGACACTTCTCACAAGAAGACATTTATGCAGCCAACAGACACATGAAAAAATGCTAATCATCACTGGTCATTAGAGAAATGCAAATCAAAACCACAAGGAGATACCATCTCACACCAGTTAGAATGGCAATCATTAAAAGGTCAGGAAACAACAGATGCTGGAGAGGATGTGGAGAAATAGGAATGCTTTTACACTGTTGGTGGGAGTGTAAATTAGTTCAACCATTGTGGAAGACCATGTGGCAATTCCTCAAGGATCTAGAACCAAAATACCATTTGACCCAGCGATCCCATTACTGGGTATATACCCAGACAATTATAAACCATGCTACTATAAAGACACATACATATGTATGTTTATTGCGGCACTATTCACAACAGCAAAGACTTGGAAAGAACCCAAATGTCCATCAATGGTAGCCTGGATTAAGAAAATGTGGCACATATACACCATGGAATACTATGCAGCCATAAAAAGAATGAGTTCATGTCCTTTGTAGGGACATGGATGAAACTGGAAACCATCATTCTCAGCAAACTATCACAAGGACAGAAAACCAAAACCACATGTTCTCACTCATAGGTGGGAAGTGAACAATGAGAACACTTGGACACAGGGCAGGGAACATCACCAATGCCTGTCGTGGGGTGGGGGCCTTGGGGAGGGATAGCATTAGGAGATATACCTAATGTAAATGACGAGTTAATGGGTGCAGCAAACCACCATGGCACATGTATACCTATGTAACAAACCTGCATGTTGTGCACACGTACCCTAGAACTTAAAGTATAATTTAACAAAAAGAAAAAAAAAGGAACTAACTGGAAATAGATAAAATAAAACCACATACCAAAATTATAGGATGTGGCTAAGGCAGAGCAATTTACTGCTATAAACACATGTATCAATTTACTGCTATAAACACATGTATTAAAAAGAAAAAAATCTTAAATCACTGACTTAAATTTCTTCTTTAAAGAACTAGAAGAGCAAACCAAACCAAAAGTCAAAAAGAGGAAGAAAATAATAGAGTTTGGAGTTAGAATAACTGACATAGAAACATTTAACAAAATCAGAAGTTAGGTTTTTTGAACAGATCAAAAAAAATTGACAACTCTGTTTATAGGCTAACCAAGAAAAAAAGAGAGAAGCTTCAAGTTGCTAAAATAAAGAACAATATAGGGGTTATTAGCACTGTAGAGATTAGTACCATAGACCTCACAGAAATGAAAAAGATTTTAAAAGAATGCTATTAACAACATGCCAAAAAAGTAGATAGCCTATATAAAATTGACACATTCCAAAACGGGCACAAAGTACTGAAATTAAACCACATGGACATAGAAAAAAATGAATACATCTGAAACAAGTAAAAAGTCTAAATTTATAATTTTATAACTTTCTACAGAGAAAAGCTTAGGCCTGTGTGGTTTCACAGGCCAATTCTGCCAAACATTTAATATAAAATTAACATCAATCCTTTACTAATTCTGCCAAAAAAGAGTGAGCCCTTCTTCACTCATTCTGTGAAGCCAGTGTTATAACATTATACCAAAACCAGATAAAGACATCACAAAAAAGAAAACTGCATAGCAATATCTCTAGGAATATAGATACAATAATTTACGATAAAATAATAGGAAACCAAATCCAGCAACATACAAATATGATTGTCCACCACATACAAGTGGGATTTACCTCATGAACAATTGATTTAATATACAAAAATCAATTAGTGTAATACAGCATATAGAGTAAAAACTACAAGATTACCTCAATGCATACACAAAAAGCATTTGACAAAATAAAATTCCCCTTCATAATAAAAATAGTCAAGCAAGTAGGAATATACAAGAAAGCGTATTCAATCTGATAAAAGATATCTATCAAAAAACAAAGCAAAACAAAAACAAAAAACTCTCATGTAACATAAAAAAGTAAAAAGCATCAAAATCGGAAAGTAAGAAATAAAAGTATCTCTATTCACAGATGACAAAATTCTATATATAGAAAATCCCAAAGAATCCACAAGAAAATTACTAAAGCTAACAAGTAATTCAGCAAAGTTCCAGGGTACATGATAAACACACAAACATTGATTACGTCTTTATACCCCTATAATGAACATTCCAAAAAGGTAATTAAGGCATAATTCCATTTATAGAAGCATCTAAAAGAATAAAATTCCTTGAAATAAATAACCAAGAAAGTTAAAGACTTTCAAAGTGAAAACTATACAACATTGTTGAAGACATAAAAGATGACCTACATAAATATGTTACTTCACCAATATCGTGCAGGCTTGATCACTGTAGCTATACATCTTTAAATTAGTTACAGTGATTTGTTCCCCTTTATTTTTCTTTTTAAAATTGTTTTGAGTTCTCATGTATTTCTACGTAAAACTAAGAACTAAATTCTATATAAATTTTAGAATAATCTCATCAGTGTTTCCAAAAATTGTGCTACAATGCTGACAAAAATTGCTTTAAGTCTGTATATCACTTTGGAGATAATTGTATTTACAATGTGGAATTTTTCAACTCATTAACATAATATATGTTCCATTTATTTAACTTCAGATTTTTTCATCACGTTTTTTTTTTTTAAATTTATTTATTATTATTATACTTTAAGTTGTAGGGTACATGTGCATAACGTGAAGGTTTGTTACATATGTATACTTGTGCCATGTTGGTGTGCTGCACCCATCAACTCGTCATTTACATCAGGTATAACTCCCAATGCAATCCCTCTCCCCTCCCCCCTCCCCATGATAGGCCCCTGTGTGTGAGGTTCCCCTTCCTGAGTCAAAGTGATCTCATTGTTCAGTTCCCACCTATGAGTGAGAACATGCGGTGTTTGGTTTTCTGTTCTTGTGATAGTTTGCTAAGAATGATGGTTTCCAGCTGCATCCATGTCCCTACCAAGGACACAAACTCATCCTTTTTGATGGCTGCATAGTATTCCATGGTGTATATGTGCCACATTTTCTTAATCCAATCTGTCACTGATGGACATTTGGGTTGATTCCAAGTCTTTGCTATTGTGAATAGTGCCGCAATAAACATACGTGTGCATGTGTCTTTATAGCAGCATAATTTATAATCCTTTGGGTATATCCCCAGTAATGGGATGGCTGGGTCATATGGTACATCTAGTTCTAGATCCTTGAGGAATTGCCATACTGTTTTCCATAATGGTTGAACTAGTTTACAATCCCACCAACAGTGTAAAAGTGTTCCTATTTCTCCACATCCTCTCCAGCACCTGTTGTTTCCTGACTTTTTAATGATCGCCATTCTAACTGGTGTGAGATGGTATCTCATTGTGGTTTTGATTTGCATTTCTCTGATGGCCAGTGATGATGAGCATTTTTTCATGTGTCTGTTGGCTGTATGAATGTCTTCTTTTGAGAAATGTCTGTTCATATCCTTTGCCCACTTTTTGATGGGGTTGTTTGTTTTTTTCTTGTAAATTTGTTTGAGTTCTTTGTAGGTTCTGGATATTAGCCCTTTGTCAGATGAGTAGATTAAAAAAATTTTCTCCCATTCTGTAGGTTGCCTGTTCACTCTGATGGTAGTTTCTTTTGCTGTGCAGAAGCTCTTTAATTTAATGAGATCCCATTTGTCAATTTTGGCTTTTGCTGCCGTTGCTTTTGGTGTTTTAGACATGAAGTCTTTGCCCATGCCTATGTCCTGAATGGTACTACCTAGGTTTTCCTCTAGGATTTTTATGGTATTAGGTCTAACATTTAAGTCTCTAATCCATCTTGAATTAATTTTTGTATAAGGAGTAAGGAAAGGATCCAGTTTCAGCTTTCTACTTATGGCTAGCCAATTTTCCCAGCACCATTTATTAAATAGGGAATCCTTTCCCCATTTCTTGTTTCTCTCAGGTTTGTCAAAGATCAGATGGCTGTAGATGTGTGGTATTATTTCTGAGGACTCTGTTCTGTTCCATTGGTCTATATCTCTGTTTTGGTACCAGTACCATGCTGTTTTGGTTACTGTAGCCTTGTAGTATAGTTTGAAGTCAGGTAGCGTGATGCCTCCAGCTTTGTTCTTTTGACTTAGGATTGTCTTGGAGATGCGGGCTCTTTTTTGGTTCCATATGAACTTTAAAGCAGTTTTTTCCAATTCTGTGAAGAAACTCATTGGTAGCTTGATGGGGATGGCATTGAATCTATAAATTACCTTGGGCAGTATGGCTATTTTCACAATATTGATTCTTCCTATCCATGAGCATGGTATGTTCTTCCATTTGTTTGTGTCCTCTTTGATTTCACTGAGCAGTGGTTTGTAGTTCTCCTTGAAGAGGTCCTTTACATCCCTTGTAAGTTGGATTCCTAGGTATTTTATTCTCTTTGAAGCAATTGTGAATGGAAGTTCATTCCTGATTTGGCTCTCTGTTTGTCTGTTACTGGTGTATAAGAATGCTTGTGATTTTTGCACATTAATTTTGTATCCTGAGACTTTGCTGAAGTTGCTTATCAGCTTAAGGAGATTTTGGGCTGAGACAATGGGGTTTTCTAAATATACAATCATGTCATCTGCAAACAGGGACAGTTTGACTTCTTTTCCTAACTGAATACCCTTGATTTCTTTCTCTTGCCTAATTGCCCTAGCCAGAACTTCCAACACTATGTTGAATAGGAGTGGTGAGAGAGGGCATCCCTGTCTTGTGCCAGTTTTCAAAGGGAATTTTTCCAGTTTTTGCCCATTCAATATGATATTGGCTGTGGGTTTGTCATAAATAGCTCTTATTATTTTGAGGTACGTTCCATCAATACCGAATTTATTGAGCATTTTTAGCATGAAGGGCTGTTGAATTTTGTCAAAAGCCTTTTCTGCATCTACTGAGATAATCATGTGGTTCTTGTCTTTGGTTCTGTTTATATGCTGGATTATGTTTATTGATTTGCGAATGTTGAACCAGCCTTGCATCCCAGGGATGAAGCCCACTTGATCATGGTGGATAAGCTTTTTGATGTGTTGCTGAATCCGGTTTGCCAGTATTTTATTGAGGATTTTTGCATTGATGTTCATCAGGGATATTGGTCTAAAATTCTCTTTTTTTGTTGTGTCTCTGCCAGGCTTTGGTATCAGGATGATGTTGGCCTCATAAAATGAGTTAGGGAGGATTCCCTCTTTTTCTATTGATTGGAATAGTTTCAGAAGGAATGGTACCAACTCCTCCTTGTACCTCTGGTAGAATTCAGCTGTGAATCCATCTGGTCCTGGACTGTTTTTGGTTGGTAGGCTATTAATTATTGCCTCAATTTCAGAGCCTGCTATTGGTCTATTCAGGGATTCAACTTCTTCCTGGTTTAGTCTTGGGAGAGTGTAAGTGTCCAGGAAATTATCCATTTCTTCTAGATTTTCCAGATTATTTGCGTAGAGGTGTTTATAGTATTCTCTGATGGTAGTTTGTATTTCTGTGGGGTCGGTGGTGATATCCCCTTTATCATTTTTAATTGCGTCGATTTGATTCTTCTCTTTCTTCTTTATTAGTCTTGCTAGTGGTCTGTCAATTTTGTTGATCTTTTCAAAAAACCAACTCCTGGATTCATTGATTTTTTGGAGAGTTTTTTGTGTCTCTATCTCCTTCAGTTCTGCTCTGATCTTAGTTATTTCTAGCCTTCTGCTAGCTTTCGAATATGTTTGCTCTTGCTTCTCTAGTTCTTTTAATTGCGATGTTAGAGTGTCAATTTTAGATCTTTCCTGCTTTCTCTTGTGGGCATTTAGTGCTATAAATTTCCCTCTACACACTGCTTTAAATGTGTCCCAGAAATTCTGGTATGTTGTATCTTTGTTCTCATTGGTTTCAAAGAACATCTTTATTTCTGCCTTCATTTCGTCATGTACCCAGTAGTCATTCAGGAGCAGGTTGTTCAGTTTCCATGTAGTTGAGCGGTTTTGATTGAGTTTCTTAGTCCTGAGTTCTAGTTTGATTGCACTGTGGTCTGAGAGACAGTTTGTTATAATTTCTGTTCTTGTACATTTGCTGAGGAGCGCTTTACTACCAATTACGTGGTCGATTTTGGAGTAAGTACGATGTGGTGCTGAGAAGAATGTATATTCTGTTGATTTGGGGTGGAGAGTTCTGTAGATGTCTATTAGGTCTGCTTGCTGCAGAGATGAGTTCAATTCCTGGATATCCTTGTTAACTTTCTGTCTTGTTGATCTGTCTAATGTTGACAGTGGAGTGTTGAAGTCTCCCATTATTATTGTATGGGAGTCTAAGTCTCTTTGTAAGTCTCTAAGGACTTGCTTTATGAATCTGGGTGCTCCTGTATTGGGTGTATATATATTTAGGATAGTTAGCTCTTCCTGTTGAATTGATCCCTTTACCATTATGTAATGGCCTTCTTTGTCTCTTTTGATCTTTGATGGTTTAAAGTCTGTTTTATCAGAGACTAGTATTGCAACCCCTGCTTTTTTTTGTTCTCCATTTGCTTGGTAAATCTTCCTCCATCCCTTTATTTTGAGCCTATGTATGTCTCTGCGTGTGAGATGGGTCTCCTGAATACAGCAGACTGATGGGTCTTGACTCTTTATCCAGTTTGCCAGTCTGTGTCTTTTAATTGGAGCATTTAGTCCATTTACATTTAAGGTTAAGATTGTTATGTGTGAACTTGATCCTGCCATTATGATATTAACTGGTTATTTTGCTCGTTAGTTGATGCAGTTTCTTCCTAGCCTCGATGGTCTTTACATTTTGGCATGTTTTTGCAATGGCTGGTACCGGTTGTTCCTTTCCATGTTTAGTGCTTCCTTCAGGGTATCTTGTAAGGCAGGCCTGGTGGTGACAAAATCTCTAAGCATTTGCTTATCTGTAAAGGATTTTATTTCTCCTTCACTTATGAAACTTAGTTTGGCTGGATATGAAATTCTGGGTTTAAAATTCTTTTCTTTAAGAATGTTGAATATTGGCCCCCACTCTCTTCTGGCTTGGAGAGTTTCTGCCGAGAGATCTGCTGTTAGTCTGATGGGCTTCCCTTTGTGGGTAACCCGACCTTTCTCTCTGGCTGCCCTTAAGATTTTTTCCTTCATTTCAACTTTGGTGAATCTGGCAATTATGTGTCTTGGAGTTGCTCTTCTCGAGGAGTATCTTTGTGGCGTTCTCTGTATTTCCTGGATTTGAATGTTGGCCTGCCCTACTACGTTGGGGAAGTTCTCCTGGATGATATCCTGAAGAGTGTTTTCCAACTTGGTTCCATTTTCCCCCTCACTTTCAGGCACCCCAATCAGACATAGATTTGGTCTTTTTACATAATCCCATACTTCTTGCAGGCTTTGTTCATTTCTTTTTCTTCTTTTTTCTTTTGGTTTCTCTTCTCGCTTCATTTCATTCATTTGATCCTCAATCGCAGATACTCTTTCTTCCAGTTGATCGAGTCGGTTACTGAAGCTTGTGCATTTGTCACGTATTTCTCGTGTCATGGTTTTCATCTCTTTCATTTCGTTTATGACCTTCTCTGCATTAATTACTCTAGCCATCAATTCTTCCACTTTTTTTTCAAGATTTTTAGTTTCTTTGCGCTGGGTACGTAATTCCTCCTTTAGCTCTGGGAAATTTGATGGACTGAAGCCTTCTTCTCTCATCTCGTCAAAGTCATTCTCCGTCCAGCTTTGATCCGTTGCTGGCGATGAGCTGCGCTCCTTTGCCGGGGGAGATGCGCTCTTATTTTTTGAATTTCCAGCTTTTCTGCCCTGCTTTTTCCCCATCTTTGTGGTTTTATCTGCCTCTGGTCTTTGATGATGGTGATGTACTGATGGGGTTTTGGTGTAGGTGTCCTTCCTGTTTGATAGTTTTCCTTCTAACAGTCAGGACCCTCAGCTGTAGGTCTGTTGGAGATTGCTTGAGGTCCACTCCAGACCCTGTTTGCCTGGGTATCAGCAGCAGAGGCAGCAGAAGATAGAATATTTCTGAACAGCGAGTGTACCTGTCTGATTCTTGCTTTGGAAGCTTCCTCTCAGGGGTGTACTCCACCCTGTGAGGTGCGGGGTGTCAGACTGCCCCTAGTGGGGGATGTCTCCCAGTTAGGCTACTCAGGGGTCAGGGACCCACTTGAGCAGGGAGTCTGTCCCTTCTCAGATCTCAACCTCCGTGTTGGGAGATCCACTGCTCTCTTCAAAGCTGTCAGACAGAGTCGTTTGCGTCTGCAGAGGTTTCGGCTGCGTTTGTTATTGCCCTGTCCCCAGAGGTAGAATCTACAGAGACAGGCAGGTTTCCTTGAGCTGCTGTGAGCTCCACCCAGTTCGAGCTTCCCAGCAGCTTTGTTTACCTACTTAAGCCTCAGCAATGGCGGGCGCCCCTCCCCCAGCCTCGCTGCTGCCTTGCCGGTAGATCACAGACTGCTGTGCTAGCAATGAGGGAGGCTCCGTGGGTGTGGGACCCTCCCGGCCAGGTGTGGGATATGATCTCCTGGTGTGCCTGTTTGCTTAAAGCGCAGTATTGGGGTGGGAGTTACCCGATTTTCCAGGTGTTGTGTGTCTCAGTTCCCCTGGCTAGGAAAAGGGATTCCCTTCCCCCTTGCGCTTCTCAGGTGAGGCAATGCCTCGCCCTGCTTCAGCTCTCGCTGGTCGGGCTGCAGCAGCTGACCAGCACCGATTGTCCGGCACTCCCCAGTGAGATGAACCCAGTACCTCAGTTGAAAATGCAGAGATCACCGGTCTTCTGTGTCGCTCGCGCTGGGAGTTGGAGACTGGAGCTGTTCCTATTCAGCCATCTTGCTCCGCCCCTTCATTTGCTAGTTTTTTAAAGAATTTTTGCATTTATATTTATTAGGAATACTGGTCTGTACTTTTTTCTTTTTTTCCTTTTTGTACTGTGTCTGTCTAGTTTTGGTAATAAGGTATTATTGGCTTCATAGAATTGAGAAGTTTTCCCTTCTTGTATATTCTGGAAGAGCTTGTATAGAATTAGCATTAATTCTTCTTTAAAAACGTGGTAGCATTCTCCAGTGAATTCATCTGGCCGTGGCCATTTATTGTTTGATTGTTTAAAAATAATAAATGGAATTACCTTAATAGTTTTTGAGCCTATTGATATGATCAATTTGTTCTTGGGTGAGTTATGGCAGATTGCATTTTTTGAGGAATTGGTCCACTTGTTCTAAGTTTTCAAATTTATGTGCATAAAGTTGTTTCTAGTATTCCCTTAGTATGCTTTTGATGTCTGCAAGGTCTGTAATAGTATTTTCTGTTTCATTCCTAAAACTGGTAATTTGTGTCTTCTTTTTATTTTCTTCATCAGCCTTGCTAGAGGTTTGTCAATTTCATTGATCTTTTTCAAGTTCCAGATGTTTCTTCTGTTCATTTTTTCTATCATTTTTCTGTTTCCAATCACATTGTTTAATTTTCTCGTCATGATTATTTACTTCCTTCCATTTGGTTTGAATTTATTTTGCTCTGCTTTTTCTAGTTCCTTGAGGTAAGTGCTTAGACTACTGACTTGACACTTCCCTACTTTCCTAATGTGAGCATTTAGTGTTATAACTTTCCCTCTCAACAATGTGGTAGTTTCATCTTTTCAAATTTGATACGTTAGATTTTCATTTTTATTCATTTAAAGATAATTCTATTTCCCTTGAGACTCCCTCTTTGATCTATTTATTATTTACAAGTGTGATGTTGTTTTCTTTTCAACTGTTGGATATTTTTCCCTTGTCTTTCTGTTAAATAAATATTTATCTTATATTCTGTGATGTCCCTGAATTCACTTTTTAATTTTAGGATTTTGTTTTATTCATTATGATTGGAGGATACACTATGTATGATTTAGTTGTCTGAAGTTTGTCTATGACATTTCTTGGCCTGGATATTTTGAAGTTTATCTTGTTTTGCTTTCCCTCAGATTCTTTAATGTGTAAGCTTACCTTATTGCCTAATTGCAGAAGTTTTCAGCTATTATGTCTGTGAAATTTTTCAGTTCTCCTCTCTGTCTTCTCACCTTCCGGAATTATATTGGCACAAAAGTTAGCTCTCTTTTTATAGTATGACAGGCCAGTGAGACTTCATTCATTTTCTTTCTTCTCATAGTTTTCAATTATTATTGTTTTTCTTCATTTTTGTGGACTTTTTCTTCTTCTCTGTCCATTCTGCTGTTGAGCCCATCAGCTAAGGTTATTGTATTGATTATTGTAATTTTAAGTTCTAAAATTTATACTTGATTATTCTTTACTGATATTTATCTACTGAGACTTTCTACTCCTTTTCAGAGACTCCTTATTTCAAGTGTTTATGTAATAACTCATTGAAGTTTTTTGTGATGGCTCCACTAAAATCCTTGTCAGACATGTAGAATATGTCTGTAATCTCAGCATTGGTGTCTGTTGGTTCTCATTTTTCATTCAATTTGAGATTTTCCTGCTCCTTGGTATAAAAAATTATTTTTGATAGGAAACTGGATATATTGGTTATTACGCTATGACACTCTGAATCTTTCTTAAACATTTTGTTTTAAATTTGTTCTTCTGACACTTCTCCAAAAAGAAAATGGTGGTACTCACTAGTTACTGCCAGGTGAGAGTCAAAATCCAGGTACCTTATTCAGCCTCTGTTAACTCTTGAAGGGAGAGGCACCACTTTTCTGCTTGATGGAAGTGGAAGCTCCAGCTCCCCAGTGGGCCTCCACTGATAACACCCTGGCTTGGAGGAGCAAACACATCCATTTTTTTGGCCCATACATGGCTTCCATTGACATGGAGTTGGGGGACAGGGAAACTCATTACTGCTGAATAACGAAAGTTTTATGTTTAGGCCTCCTGTTGTATCACTACAAAAAAAAGGCAAAGTTGCCTCTCTAATGTGGCATGAAGTGTAAATTCAGGTTCTTCACAAGGTCTCCACTGACATTTCAGGGATTTGGGGGTGCTCATTAGTGCCCAGTGAGGATCTAAGTCCTGGCTCCCAACTCAATGTTCATTGACACTATCCCAACTCCCCATAGTGGGTTTGGGGTGCATTGTTATAGTCTATGGGGTGGAAGTTTAAGCATTTTGCTTGTTCTTTGTTGGTATATTTGGAGGTATAACCACAGCCCTTCATGTGGTATTTGGCTTGAGTACACAGATTATTGTCTAAAAGCTTTCTGTCTTGCTATAGAAACTTTCTTTCTCTTTCTTTCTTTCTTTCTTTCTTTCTTTCTTTCTTTCTTTCTTTCTTTCTTTTTTCTTTCTTTTCTCCTTCCTTCCTTCCTTCCTTCCTTCCTTCCTTCCTTCCTTCCTTCCTTCCTTCCTTTCTCTTTTTTCGTTTGTTCAAAAGAGCATGCTTTTTTGTTGTAGTTGCTCACATTTATATTCCAGGATTCTGCCTTCTCCAGCTATAGAATATATGATAAACAAACAAAACCAATCGATAATGTTTGGCTCTGTATCCTCACCCAAATCTCCTGTAGAATTGTAATTCTCAATGTTGGAGGAGAGGCCTGGTGAGAGGTGATTGGATCATGGGGGTGGTTTCCAATGATTTAGCACCATTCCCTTAGTGCTATCTCGTGATAGAGTTCTCCCAAGATCTGCTGTTTAACACTCCTGCTCCCTTTCTCTCCTGATGGTCATGGGAAAACATGCAGGCTTCTTCTTTACCTTCCACCATGATGGTGTTTCCTAAGGCCTCCTCAAAAAAAAGAAGACTGTGCAGCATGCAGAACCATGAGCTGATTAAACCTCTTTTCATTAATAAATTAACCAGTCTCAGGTATATCTTTATAGCAGTGTGAGAACAGAATAATACACCAAGGAACTCATTCTTATGTCATTCCTCAGGTTCCAAGCTCCCTCACTAATCTGCTTTCTTCTCCCCACCATTTAATATTTCTTGTGTTTATTTTATATGTAATTTCAGAGTTTTAGTTGCACATAGAAGATGCAGTAGGTAAAGTACTTCTAATCTACATTGTAGGAAGCAGAAGTAAAAATGTAATCCTTTTCTAATACAACTTTTTATACAATTCAGTATTTCACTGACTTTATCTCTGCTGTTTTATCAGCCATGCTTCTCTAGCAAAACGGAAAACTCATCATTCTTCATGACTCACCTCAAGTATTTCCATTTTTAAAGCCTTCTGTAACCTCCATTTCTATGACTGCATTCATTTTTTTATAGTGACACTATGACTACCACCATGTGAATGCAGTTACATTCATTTACATTAACTCATTGTCAAACTATCACTTTTAAACTATTTAAAAATACTTTAATAGTCTGATAAGAGCTATTTCTCTTACTACACTTTCAAGGGAGGAATCATATCTTGTTCATATTATGTACTTGAAAAGTATAGTGCCTAACAATAGAAAAGCTCAATGTTGTTAAATGAGTGAATGGGTATAAGGATGAAGGAACGGCAGGCTTTAATTGAAAATCAAGACTAAATATTTCTGCAGGAACACAGAGTTGTAACAATGGAAATAATCTTTTTAAAAGTATGAGGAGGAAGATAAATGAATAACTAATAATTTGATTTTATTTTACAGTTAATGGGTAGCTTCCTGGAAGACACAGAGTGAGAGAGAGATAGGTAAAACAAATTAACTTTTATGTGAAATAAGATGTAATAATCCTGATTTTTTTCACCTCTGTACTAGTGTCATTACAAAAAGATTCATTTACTTGACATATCTTATTATCTCAATTAAGCATGAAATATCCATTTGAAATGTTAATTTAAAAAGTTGACATGAGACAACAGGACATTAAGTGCCATGTACATTAAACTTTGTTATTATTTGTTTAATTTTATGTTCATTTGTTGCCTACAAAAACCACACTTCGCTGTTTATAAAGATAATCATGTGTTGAAAATAAAAGAATGAAAAAAGATATTCTGTGCAAATAGACACCAAAAGAGAACAGAAGTAGCTACACTTATACAAACAAAATAGATTTCAAGACAAAAACTATTAAAACAAAAGACAACGAATGTCACTATATAAGAATACAGTGGTCAATTCGGCAAGAGGATATAACAATTGTAAATACATATGCACCCAATACAATACTGAAGCACCCAGAAATGCAAAGCAAATATTGTTACTATTAAAGAGAGATATAGGCCCTAATACAATAAGAGCTGGAGACTTCAACCCCCCACTTTCAGCATTGGACAGATTACACAGACTGAAAATTAACAAAGAGGCTGGGCTTAGTGGCTTAAGCCTATAATCCCAGCACTTTGGAAGGCCGAGGGGGACAAATTAGCCGAGGTCAGGAGTTTGAGACCAGACTGGCCAACATAGCAAAACCCTGTCTGTACTAAAAATAAAAAAAAAACCCAAAAAAGTCAAGAATCATGGTGTATGACTGTAATCCCAGATTCTTGGAAGGCTGAGGCAGGAGAATTGCTTTAACACAGGAGGCAGAGGTTGCAGTGAACCAACATTGTGCCACTGCACTCCAACCTGGGCAACAGGGCAAGATGCCATCTCAAAAAGAAAAAAAAAGAAAGAAAGAAAATCACAAAGAAACATTGGATTTAGTCTCCATTACAGACCAAATAATGTTTATAGAACATTTCACTCAACATCTGTAGAAAACACATTCTTCTGTTCAGCACATGAATCATTACCAATGATAGATCATATGTTAGATCTATCATTGATAGACTACAAAATAAGTCTTAAAAAATTCAAAATTTAAAATCATATTAAGTATCTTTTCTTCCCACATGTAATAAAACTAGAAATCACTAACAAGAGGAACTTTGGAAACAATATGAACACATGGAAATTAAACAATATGCTCCTGAATGACCAATGGGTCAACAAAGAAATTAAGAAAAACACTGATAGATTTCTTGAAACATATGAAAATGGAAAAAAAATTACCCACACCAAAACCTATGGGATATGGCAAAAGCAATACTGAGGAAAATTTATAGTAATAGTGCCTATTTCGAGAAAGTTAATAAAAATCAAATAAACAATCTAATAATGCATCTTAAAGAATTAGAAAAGCAAGAGCAAACCAAATCCAAAATCAGTAGTAGAAAAGACATAATAAATAACAGCAGAAATAAATAAAATTGACATTTTAAAAAATATAAAACATCAATTAAATGAAAACGTGGTGTTTTAAAAAGATACACAAAATCAACAAACTTTTAGACATATTAAGAAAAACAAGACCTGTATAAATAAAACCAGAGATGAAAAGGACAACAATACAACTTCTACTATAGAAATTCAAAAGATTATTAGAGACTGCTATGAGTAACTATATGCCAATAAATTGCAAAACCTAGAAGAAATGGATAAATTCCTAGAAATATACAACCTACCAAAACAACCATGAAGAAATTCAAAACCTGAGTAGACCACTACAGGTGATGAGATTGAAGACATGCTAATGTCTCCAACTGAAGAAAACCTGAGACTCAATGGTCTCACTGGGGCATTTTACTGAACATTTAAAGAAGAACTAATATCAGTCATACTCAAACTATTTTGAAAAATAGAGAATGAGATAATACTTCCAAACTCATTCTATAAAATCTCTATTATAGCAACACCAGATAAAGACACATTTAAAAAAAAGAAAGAAAACTATAGGCCACTATCTCCAATGCACATTGATGTAAATATCTTCAAAAAATACAAGCAAACTAAATGGAACAACACATTCAAAAGATCATTCATCATAACTGTATTAGTTCGTTTTCACACTGCTATGACAAAATACCCAAGGTTGGGTAATTTATAAGGGAAAGAGTTTTAATTGACTCATAGTTCCTTATGGCTGGGGAATCCTCAGGAAACTTACAATCATGGCAGAAGGCACCACTTCACAAGGCAGCAGGGAGAAAATGAGTGCAAGCAGGAGAAATGCCAGATACTTATAAAACCATCAGTTCTCAAAAGAATTCACTATCATGAGCACAGCATAGAGTAAACTGCTCCCATGATCCAATCACTTTCTACTAGATTCCTTCCATGACATGTGGTGATAATGGGAACTACAATTCAAGATGAGATTTGGGTGGGGACCCAAGCACACCATATTATTCCACGCATGGCCCATCCCAAATTTCATGTCCTCACATTTCAAAACACAGTCATACCTTCCAAACAGTCCCCAAAGTCTTAGCTCATTCCAGCATTAACTCAAAAGTCCAAGTCCAAAATCTCACCTGAGACAAGGCCAGTCCCTTTTGCCTATGAGTTGATAAAAGGAAACGTAAGTTAATTCCTTCCAAGATACAATGGGGGTAGAGGCATTGGGTAAATACAACTGTTACAAGTGGGAGAAACTGGCCAAAACAAAAACACTATAGGCCCCATGCAAGGCCAAAATCCAACAGGGCAGTCATTAAATCTTAAAGTTCCAAAATGATCTCCTTTGACTCCATGTCTCACATCCAGGGCATGCTGATGCAGGAGGTGGGCTCCCATGGCCTTGAGCAATAAGCAAGTGGGATTCATCCAGGGATGCAAGGATGGTCCAATGTATGCAAATCAATCAATGTGCTACATCATGCCAACTGTATTAGTTTGTTCTCACACTGCTATAAAGAACCACCAGAGACTGGGTAACTTAGAAAGAAAAGAGGTTTAATTGACTCAGTTCCACAGGCTGTACAGAAAGAATGACTGAGAGGCCTCAGCAAATTTACAATCATGGTAGAAGGGTGAAGGGACAGCAAGCATGTCTTCACATGGTGGCAAGAGAAAGAGAGTGAAGGCGGAAGTGGCACACACTTTTAAACAACCAGACCTCCTGAGAACTCATTCACTATAATAAGAACAGGAAGGGGGAAGTCAGGCCCCATGAGTCAATCACCTCACACCAGGCCACTCCTCCAACATGTGGGGATTACAATTCGACATGAGATTTGGGTGGGAAGCAAAGCCAAACCATAGCACGCTGCCCCTGGCCCCTCCCAAATCTCATGTCCTTCTTACATTTCAAAACACAATAATACCTTACCAACTGTCCCCCAAAGTCTTAACTCATTCGGCATTACCTTAAATGTCCAAGTAGAAAGTCTCATCTGAGACAAGGCAAGTCTCTTCGGCCTATGAGCCTGTAAAATCAAAACAAGTTAGTTACTTCCGAGACACAATTCGCATATAGGCAGTGGGTAAATATTCCCTTTCCAAAAGGGAAAAATTGACCAAAACAAAGTGGCTTCAGGCCAAAACCCAGCCAGGCAGTTATTAAATCTTAAAGCTCTAAAATAATTTCCTTTGGCTTCATGTCCTGCATCCAGGATGCACTGAAGCAAGCAGTGGGCTCCCAAGGCCTTGAGCAGCTCTGCTGCTGTGGCTTTGCAGGTTACAGCACCCATGGCTGCTTTCATGGACTGATGTTGAGTGCCTGTGGCTTTTCCAGGTGAATGATGCAAGCTGTCAGTGGATGTACCATTCTGTGGTCTGGAAGACAGTGGCCCTCTTCTCGCAGCTCCACTAGGCAGTGCCCCAGTGGGGACTCTGTGTGGGGGCTCCAACCTCACATCTTCCTTCTGCTCTGTCCTAGCATAGTTTCTTCATGAGGGCTCCACCCCTGCTGCAGACTTCTGACTGGACATCCAGGCATTTCCAGACATCCTCTGAAATCTATGTGGAGGCTTCCCAAACTTTAACGCTTGCCTTCTGCACACCTGCAGGTCCAACAGCATGTGGAAGCTGCCAAGGTTTGGGGCTTGCATTCTCTGAAGCAATGGCCCAACCTGTAATTTGTCCTCTTTAAGGCATTGCTGGAGCTGGAGCAGCTGGGATGCAAAGCACCATGTCCTGAGTTGGCATGGAGCAGCAGGGCCCTGGGCCTGGCCCACTAAACTGGTTTTCTCTCCTAGGCCTCCAGGCCTGTGATGGAAGGGGCTGCTACGAAGGTCTCAGAAATGCCTTGGGGACATTTTTCACATTGTCTTGGCTATTACCATTCAATTCTCCTTTACTTATGCAAATTTCTGCACCCTTGAAATCCTTCCTAGAAAAATGAGCTTTCTTTTCTGCCACATGGTCAGGCTACACATTTTCCAAAGTTTTATGCTCTGCTTTCCTTTTAAATATAAGTTATCTTTGCTTATGCAAATGATAGTAGGCTTTGAGAAGCAGCCAGGTCTGAATGCTTTGCTGCTTAGAAATTTCTTCCACCAGGTAACCTAAATAATCTCTCTTAATTTCAAAGTTCCACAGATCCCTAGGGAAGGGGCACAATGCTGCCAGTTTCTTTTATAAAGCATAACAACACTGATCTTTGCTCCAGTTCCCAATAAGTTCCTCATCTCTGTCTGAGATCACCTCATCCTGGACTTCTTTGTCCATATTGCTATCAGCATTTTGGTCAAAATTATTAAACAAGTCTCTAGGAAGTTCCAAAATTCCCCTCATTGTCCTGTCTTCTTGTGAACCCTCCAAACTGTTTTAACCTCTGCATGTTACCCAGTTCCAAAGTCACTTTCATATTTTTCGGTATCCTTATAGCAATACCCAACTCCTGTTACCAATTTTCTATACTAGTCTGTTCTCACACTGCTATAAAGAACTACCTGGGACTGGGTAATTTATGGAAAAAAAGAAGTTTAATTGACTCAGTTTCACAGGCTATTCAGGAGTCATGGCTGGGGAGGCCTCAGAAAACTTACAATCATGGCACAAAGGCAAAGAGAAAGCAAGCATATCTTCACATGGTGGCAGGAGAAAGAGTGAAGGGGAAAGCAGTGCACACCTTTAAATGACCAGATCTTGTGAGAACTCATTCATTCTCATGAGAACAGCAAGTGAGAAATCCACCCCCAATATTCAATTACTTTCCACCAGGCCCCTCCTCCACCACATGGGAATTACAATTCAACATGAGATTTACGTGGGGACACAGAGCTAAACCATATCACCAAGAGAATGAAGGACAAAAACCGTATGATCATCTTCATTGATGCTGAAAAAGCATTTGATAAAATTCATCATTTCTTCCTGATAAAAGCCCTCAAAAATTAGGTTTAGAAGGAGCATACCTCAACATAATAAATTCCATATATGACAGACCCATAGCTAGTATCATACTAAATGGGGAAAATTGAAAGCCTTCCTCTAAGATCTGGAACACAACAAGGATGCCCACTTTCACAAATGCTATTCAACAGAGTACTGTAAGTCCTAGCTAGAGCAATCAGACAAGAGAAAGAAATAAAGGACATCCAAATTGGAAAGGAGGAAGTCAAATTATCCTTGTTTGCAGATGATACAATCTTATATTTGGAAAAACATAAAGATTCCATTAAAAACCTATTAAAACTGCTAAACAAATTCAATAAAGTTGCAGTGTACAAAATCAACATACAAAAATCATATTTATATGCCAACAGCAAACAATCTGAAAAAGAAATCAAGGAAGTAATCCTATTTACAATAGCCACAACTAAATTCATGGGAATAAACTTATGCAAGAAACGAAAGATCTCTACAATAAAAACTATAAAGCATTGATGCAAGAAATTGTAGAGGACAAAAACATGGACAGATATTTCATGTTCCTGGATTGGAAGAATCAATATCATGGCAATGTCTATACTACCCAAAGAAATCTACAAATTTAATGCAATCTCTATGAAAATACCAATGATCTGCTTCACTGAAATAGAAAAAATAATCATAATATTTATATGGAAGCACTAAAGACACAGAATAGGCAATGCTATCATGAGCAATAGAGCAAAACTGGAGGAATCACATTATCTGACTTCCAATTACACTACAGAGCTACAGTACCCAAAACAGTGTAGTACTGGCATACAAACAGACACATTGAACAATGTAACAGAACAGAGAACCCCAAAATAAATCCATACATCTACAGTAAACTCATTTTCATCAAGGGTGCCAAGAACATACATTGGGGAAAGTACTGTCTCTTCAATAAATGGTGGTGGAAAACCTGGATATCTATATACAGAAAATGAAACTACACTTCTATCTCTCACCATATCAAAAATAAAATCAAAATGGACTAAAAACTAAAATCTAAGACATGAAACTGCTAAAAGTAAACATGGTGGAAATTCTCTAGTACATTGTCTGGGCAAAGATTTCTTGTGTAATACCCCAAAAGCACATGCAACCAAAGCAAAAATGAACAACCAGGATCACACCAAGTTAAAATGCTTCTTCACAGCAAAGGAAACATCAACAAAGTGAAGTGACAATGTACAATATGAGAGAAAATATATCCAACCTATCCATCAGACAATGGATTAATGACCGGTATATAGAAGGAGCTCAAACAACTCAACAGGAAAAATTCTAATAAACTTATTTAAAAATGGGCCAAATATCTTAATAGATATTTTTTGAAAAAAAAGGACACATAATTGGCAAACAGGCATATAAAAACCTTCTCAACACCACTGGTCATCAGAGAAATGAAATTAAAATGACAATGAGATATCATCTCACCCCAGTTAAAATGTCTTTTATCAAAAACACAGGCAATAACGTATGCTGGCAAGGATGTGAAGAAGAGGAAACCCTCGAACACTGTTAATGGGAATGTAAATTAGTACAACCACTATGGAGAACACCATGGGGTTACTCAAAAAACTAAAAATAGAACCACCAGGTGATCCAACAATCTCACTCCTAGGTATATACCAAAAAGAAAGAAAACATGTATACTGAAGAGATATCTGCATTCCCATGTTTATTGTAGCACTGTTCACAATGGCCACAATGTGGAATTAATCTAATTGTCCATCATCAGATGAATGGATATGAAACTGTGGAACATGTACAGAACAGAGTCCTAGTCACCCATAAAAAAGAATGATATCATGTTATTTGCATCATTGCAACAATGTGGACGGAACTGGAGGATATAATGTTAAGTGAAATAACACAGGGGCAGAAAATAAACTTCTTATGTTTTTACTCATATTTGGGAGCTAAAAGTTAAGACAATTAAACTCATGGAGATAGAGAATAGAATGCTGGATACCAGAGGCTGGGATAGGGAGAGTGGGGGGTTGTGGGGATGGTTAATGGGTACAAAAATATGGTTATGTAGAATAAATAAGATCTAGTATTTGATAGCACAACAGGATGACTACAGTCAACAGTAACTTATAGTACACTTCAAAATAACCAAAAGATTGTAACTGGAATGTTTGTAATATAAAGAAATGATACATGTTTGAAGTAATGAATACTCCCATTTACCCTGATGTGATTATTATGTATTGCATGTCTGTATCAAAATATCTCATGTACCCCATAAATATACATACCTACTATGTACTCATAAAACTTAAAAATGTAATAAAAAAGTCAGTGACTTCACATTGTGAATAAAATACAATCCCAGAAAATCATAAACATATACTTAGAAAAATAAAATTTAGAATAATGGGTGTGCATATATATATGTTATACATTTTTCTGTTATATATCCAGCAGAATATCAATAGCAGTAGTAAATAATCAGCCTAATATTATTTTAAATAGCCGTTTCTAAGTGACAAGTTCTGCTGGATTAAAAGGAAATGGATGACTCGTTAACAGATATATTAGTCAAGGTTATCTGCAAAATCAGAACCCAGAGGGTATAATAGATAGATAGATATGTAGGTAATGGGAGATTTGTTATGGAATTAGCTCCCGCAATTATGGAAGCTGAGAGGTCCCATGACACGTTGTCTGTAAGCTGGAGAACCAGGAAAGCAAATGATATAATTCAGTTCCAGTCCAAAGGCCTGAGAACCAGGCGACTAAAAAGTATAACTCCCAGTCTGTGGGTTGGAGTTGGGGGTGCTGATGTAAGTCCCAGGTCCAAATCTGAAAACCAGGAGCACTAATGTCGAGGGCAGAAAAAGACAGATGCCCAGCTTAAGGAGAAAGAGAGAGAAAGTTAATTCATCATTTCTCTGCCTTTTTGTTCTATCTGGACCCACAACAGATTGTATAATGCTGACCCACATTGGTGAGTGGGTAGCCTCTTTACTCAGTCTCTTGGTTCAAATGCTGATCTCACACAGATGATTCTTTACCAGCTATCAGGACATCCCTTAACCCATTGAAGTTGACACATAAAATTAACCATCATAAATCTACCCCTTGTCAATTTGACATGTTATGCATCTCCTTGAACCTTAATTAATCCCCAAATAAAAAATAATGAAATAATGATTACACCTAACATGATACAACTGTCCTGCCTACAACCAGAAATGCACTAATTCCTTTTCCAGAATAGGAAGTTCTTGAGTGATGTTTATCCCTTCCATGATATGCCATAACAAATAATGTAAAATTGACAATAGTTAATACTGATCTAAAGATAATACATGTTATGTTACATAAGGGAATGAGAGAAAAGTATTTGCTCAATATACATATATGCACACATACTTGTAACAAGGAGGAAATACTCATGACAATTACAATTTTCATTATTGTAACTAGTTTTGTGGTCTTGTATTTGTGATTATCTTCTTCTACTACCCATTCTGTATTCCCTTTGCCTTCAGCAAGAACCTCTGCTGGTTGTGTCTTTTGACTTTGTGGAGTAACTAAAATCTTCATTCCTGAATCTGGGTATTTGGAGTCCTGCCAGGATTGGGTTGTTCTAGTATTCTGTTGACATTAATTTACAGGGCATGGTGACACTAAGTGATGCACTAAGCCATCGCCTATATTTCAGACATACTCATCCTTACCTCCATTGTGGAGTGGCAGTCCAGTTTTCTCTTAGTAGTCTGGATCACTCGATCCAGTCAATAATGTAACTTCCTTACTGGCCTGTTGACTCAGAGCATGAGGACCCCAAGAGGCCATGTGGCAGTCTTAACTTCTAGTTCAATGGAATCATTTTTTGTCTCTCCTGATAGAAGCACTTCTCCCTAGAGAACTAAAACTTATAGGCCAGTAGAGCATAAAGTGATAGGAAAAGGAAGCAAAATTTTTGCTAGTGAATTATTAGGGCTAATGATCATGGTACCACTTCCATGTCCACTTCTTGATTCCAGAACCAATGAATCCTGCCTATCAGAGAAACAGATATATTGGATGCTGATTAAAAACATATACAGCCTTCTAGAGAATCTTTCTGCAGGGCTGCAGGTATTGTGACCTAGCTGACACTGGAATTGAATATCCAAAAGGCCATTTCATCATTCTACCAGGACAGCTGCTTCAGGATGATGGGAAACACAGTAACGAGGGAATTTCATGAGCGTGGACTCATTGCTGCTTTTCTTTGGCTGTGAAGTGAGTTCCTTGGTCAGATGCGATCTTATGTAGAATACCATGATGATGGATAAGGTATTCTGTAAGTTCCCTAATGGTAGTTTTGGCAGAAGCATTGGGTGGAGGAATGATAAATCTGTATGCAGAGTGTCTATGGCAGTAAAGACAAAATGTTGCCTCTTCCATGATGGAAGTAGTCCAGTGTAATTAACCTGACATGAGATAGCTAGCTGATCACCCTATAGAATGGTGCCATATTGGAGGCTCTGTGTTGGTATCTGCTGCTGGCAGATTGGGCACTCCTTGGTGGTGGTAGCTAGGTCATTTCCTTGGTGAGTGAAAGTCCATGTTGCTGAGCCTACATATAACCTCCATGCCTGCCACCATTTCCATTTTGCTCATAAGCATATTGGGCATTACTCGGTCTACTGATTCAAAGGGTGATCTCCTCTGGAAATACCCAGAAATAATATTTTATCAACGATCTGAGAATCTGTTAGTCCAGTCAAGATGATATCACAATAGATTTTTTTCAAGTCTCAGTATGGATCTAGTAAGTTATAATTAATGAAATTAAATGCTCAAGGGTTTACTTATTTATAACTCACCCAAGTGATGCAATCCAGATTTGCATACAATTTACTTAAACTACATTGGTATGTTGATCCATTGAGTAGTAGAATCGTATTGAGGTAGTTAACAGTAAACATCATAATAAAGTCTTTAACTTTTTTTTTTTTTTTTTGAGACAAAGTCTCACTTTGTCACCCAGGCTGGAGTGCAGTGGTATGAGCTTAGCTCACTGCAACCTCTGCCTCCCAGGTTCAAGCGATTCTCGTGCCTCAGCCTTCTGAGTAGCTACAATTACAAGTGTGCACCACCACACCCAGTTAATTTTTGTATTTTTAGTAGAGATGGTGTTTCACCATGTTGGCCAGGCTGGTCTTGAACTCCTAACCTCAGGTGATCTGCCCACCTCGGCCTCCCAAAATGTTAGGATCACAGGTGTGAGCCACCACGCCCAGCCTAATTTCTTCTTACAACAAAGATTGAGATGAAATTTACACACACACACAAAACTAAACACAAATGAAAATTTAAAAACCAAATGAAAACCAAACACAACTTTGTCCCTTATTTTGAATTTTTTTGGTCCATATTTCCCTTCAGTCTTCAGTAATCATTTTTTGTTGTCAAGGACTTTGTCCTATTCTCATTTCTTCATATACTTTCCTATGTAACAACTTTCTTATTCACCAGTACAGAAAAGAGCATTTTGTATTTTAGTATTTCAATAAGCAGATATTTTACTTTTAAATTCATGGTCAAGTTTCTGTGGTGCATAGATTTGATGTATAATGAAGACAAGAAAGGACTATCTCATAATGAATAATATATCAATAGCCTGTGACATCTAGATCAGTAATTCAAATTAATGCCAAAATAGACCATGATATATTGGTTTTCCAATAGTACTTTATCTTATTAATAGGAATTTCACTGTGCAGTGTAGATAATGGTTAGAACCATTTGGGCTCTCAAATTCAAGTGACTTGTATACATAAAATCCATGGCAACACCTGGGATTGAAAAACAAAATTATATTACTTTTTTTTTTTGCGACTAAAGGACCTGTTTAGGAAACATCAACATAAGTAATAAAAAGCTATTAGAAATTTTCTTTAAGTTGAAATTATAACATTTCTCCTTTCAAGTTTTGAGATATAAAAGTGCAAAGTTCAATTTCTAGCAGAAATTAATTTTTCACATGCTGGCATCAAGAATATACTTCGTCTTGATATCTATCTGTGATTAGAGGGAAAGCCACAAGACAAAGGCAAGCTCTAGAATAATTTAAAAGACCCACTCTCTGACCTTTCAGATACTTGAGAGAAAAAAATAGAAAGTAATACTTGTATGGGAAAACTTGTCATATTTAGAAAAATTACTTCCACCCTACCATTTATATGCTTTCAGGAACAATTAATAGAAAACTAACTTAAACAAAAAACTTGATATTTACTGTAGACTAAAATAACTCACAGTAAATCCAGTATCTCTCACTCTTTTCCTAGCAACTTTTTTGGCTCTTGCTCTTTCATGTGTTCATTTAATCCTGAGATTGTTATTATGTTTGCAGAACCAGTCCCAGGATTCACATCGATTCATGATAATCACCTTGAACAGACTGTCACTTAAATAATTATTTTCAGAAGATAACAGATTAATTGTAGCATGAATTCCCAGAAAACGTCTCCTCATATCTCATTGTTTCAAAGTGGTTCACATGATTCTTAAACCAGTCACTGACAAGGGAGGGTGGGGTTATCATTATTTCAATCAGGTCCAACCTTGCATTTGGAGGTGAGGTCGGCTTTTCCTGACCCACAGGGAATATAGAAAGAGTGGATATCTATATAAGAAAAAAAAGAAGAAGAAGAAAAGAAGAAGGAGGAAGAGGAGGAGGAGAAGAAACTTTGCTAGAAATAAAATGAAAGGCAGGAATGGATACATCAGTAATAACACTGTAACCATATGTGCATATACATTTTTAATGCAAATCTCTAAAGAAAATATATCCTTATATTCTTGATGAAAACAAATCAATATATAATTAGTTGAGAACTGAGCCTTGCTGATGAAGTTTCAACTTATATCTTATATTGGGTTGCTGTAGACAAAAATTTTATTCCCTTTACAGAATTAGATTACTATAAGCGTAACAAAATTTTCTGTTATTACAAAGAAAATGGAAAGATAGCTGAAAAGTTAATCAAGCTAGTATATAAAGTGATTAATTGAAATATGGTTCCTTATTGTATGTGTTCTTCATATATAATGAAGCTCCACTTAGCTCTCCAAAGAATAAGTGTATATGCATCCATGTCCACTCTCAGCCCACTTCCATTCTGCAGTGAAGACAAAAATCTTTCATCTTACAGATTCGACTTTTCTGTCTCCAATCCATTAATATATCAAAAGACCATCTATTTTAGCGAGTTAGAGTTAGAATATGAGATGAATGCTTCATATAAGGAATATGTTGTGTTTAGACCCAAGTTATAGTGGCTAAAGGCATATTTGGTTAAAAAGAGACATATTTGGGCTTATAAACTCCAACTCCCCTCACATCCAACTCAGCACACCACATAGTTTCCATTTGGTCTGAAGAGAGCACAGGTATTTCAGCCATGAATTCCCAGTTAAGCATAAAAGCTGGTAATTTGTAATAGGATATGTGATGCAATTTTGCCCTCTGGTGCCTTCTTTGCCTAGTTGGCAGTTTCATGATCTATAACAAACAAACAAAAAAGGAAATTATAATTCTATTTTTAAAACTCTTCCTTAAATTAATTTGAAAACTTTCTCAGGCTGGGTGTGGTGGCTCAAGCCTGTAATCCCAGCACTTTGGGAGGCCGAGCTGGGCAGATCACGAGGTCAGGAGATAGAGACCATCCTGGCTAACATGATGAAACCCTGTCTCTACTAAAAATACAAAAAATTAGCCAGAAGTGGCGGCGGACACCTGTAATCCCAGCTACTCAGGAGGCTGAGGCAGGAGAATGGCGTGAATCCAGGAGGTGGAGCTTGCAGTGAGCTGAGATCGTGCGACTGTACTCCAGCCTGGGCAGCAGTGCAAGACTCCATCTCAAAAAAAAAAAAAAAAAAGAAAAGAAAACATTCTGTAGTACTAATACTGCCAGAATTTTGACAAGGCAGTCCCGGACTCACCTCTCATAATAGTATTTGTTACATGTTTCTTGCCAATTTGCTACAACCACCTATGTGTGAAGGCAGTAGCCATTTTGAATATTCAAAAATTGGTCACTTACTTTGGGGGACTAAATGTGACACAAATTGCATCTTCCTACATTCGATTGAGAATAATATAGTCCCATGAGAAATGGAAGCTTAAAAAATTTAGTACCTGGTGAGGAATTCCCTTCCTAGCAACCAGCCTATTCTATGAAACGAGATCACAAATTCTTGGTGAACAGAATATCTTGGGCAAAATCAGTGTTATTAACTAGAGAGATCGGTTTAGTAATCATTCCAGAAAACAATAAAGGGCCAACAATTCATCTTGGAAAATGATTCATAATGTTGCATGCACTTGGACACTTCCATTTTTATTGCAAGCCAAAGAAAAAAAGGATTCTGGTGAAATCTATTCTACCGAGAACCTACTTAAAAACAATAACAACAACAAAAACCTCAGACTTCTTGCCATGCTGGCCAAAAGTGGTCCAGTGAACCCTTCTAAAAATAATGATTATAAAAATTGAAAAAATATTTTAAACAAACACAACTGTTTGAAATAAGACATTTAAGAAGGAGACAGAAACAATAGGAAAGGTTGCCTTTGAAAGATGACTATGATAAATAAGAATTATAGGTATGTGGCTTTTTGTTTTTTTTGGTCTGAGGATGGTCCTCACCTTTCAGCACCAGTAGCAGAAAGTATAGCCTTACCAGTTCAAGGTAACTTTGGACAAAGTTCAATATTAACAGCTTCAAAAATTAAATTCAAAAGTTAAATCTGGAGATGTAGGTGGAAAATCGTGGGAACAATGGAGCCACATAAGGACCAACCTTCTAGATCTTATAAACTACATTTGCACTGGAGTTGTGACAGTCACTATTTATTGCCTGTTAGCTTCAAGTTCATTCTTCATTGCCTGCTCTGCAAAAAATGTACATGGACCCTATAAATATATTTTTCTGTTGTTGGCTGACAGTGAGAACTATCATTAGAGGGTGTTGAAGAAACATTGTAAGAGGTTAGGAGATGGGCTTCTTGGTTCTGGTAAGCTCTCTGGGTAGGCTCTTGCAGCTTAGCCTCTGCAGCTCACTCTCCTGGGAGATTGGTTTAGTAATCATTCCAGTAAAAAATAAAGAGCCAACAACTCATCTTGGAAAATGATTCATGCACGGCTTCTCTGGCATCTATCTCCTGCAGTGTACAGCACCCAGCAGCCAGCATTTACCTGAGCACTTCCCTTGCGCACTTTTGTAGTAGAGTGCTTGCAGTGAAACATCTCCCCTTGAACAACTTTCTCTGGTGTTCTAGAGGATGGATGTCCAGCAAGTTCTACCTACATAGCATCACAGTGACTATTCTGCCATCCAATCACCATAGCCATGTCCTCTCTAGCATGGCCTGGGCCTCAGCCCTGGAACCTCTTTCTTAGATGTGGGGGCACTTGAAATGTTAACATATGCCTTCTAGTTGAAGTTTGCCTACTTCTGTCCCAAAAACCTATAATGTTTTTTACACACTCTGTCTTTAGGAAAACGAGACAAAGTTTGGAATAATGTATATGAAGCTGATGATGAGGAGCTTGTAATGCAAGTTTCCAGGGGATCTTTGACACGTTAGAATGCTATGAGATGTTTTAAAAGAAGGCATGTAGGTCAAGTCACAGACTGTTAGTTAAAATGAAAAGATTTTAGAAGCAATCATCGGAGGAAGGGAGTTAAGTTCCTAATTTACATCTGTTTTTTTTCCTTAGCTTTTACAGAGGATGCCTAAAATAAAACGAAATTTTAGAATTTGATTTCTTGTGAAAGTTTGTAATAAATGGTATATTCTTTGTATTTTAACTAATAAGGCTATGATGATACTTGATTAGTTGTTCAGTCTGATTAGATTCAACTGCCTTTAGTAAAATCCATTAAAAGCGCTTATCTCCAGCACAATGGGGCAGTAGTGTTGCTGGAGTTCAGCTAGTGTTGAGGGTAGGACTGGAAGTAGGAGTAAAGTACAGGTGAGTGTCCTTACCTACCTCTCTCTGTAACAGGTGAGATTCCTATTAAACTGAAATTGCAGAGATTCAGGGATAATTTGCCTGTCCAACAGAGAAACCTGGTGAGATTCACTCAGGATGGTGGCAGAAACACTAAAGGAAAATATTACGGAAACTTATAGGGAATAGTCACAAACTTTTTGAAAGGCCAAAAGGTTACAGAGCTTGTAATAATTGAACAGACTGAAGGCAGCCAGTTCTTCCCTTAGAGCATTAGGTCATAGGGTAAATACTAGGGACAATAGCGGCTTCCGCAGTTCTGTTTACCCTACCTCCATTAACTGACCTTTCAGCAGTATAGCCCTCCCAGAGTTGAGGGGAGGCCGACCCGGATATTGCCCCCAGTGGTATTTACTTTAAACCGCGGTACCTGAGCTTTAATCATTCGTAAAACTACTCTCTTAACCATGTTAATTACCCTCAAGTGTTTTGACTCAGAGCTTCTGTTGTTAATTGTATGCTAAATAAATGCCTGCAGTGCGAGCTGCTCAGGGCCGGCTATAGTGACAAACTTCTCTTGGTGGACAGGTGGATGGGCACTCGGCAGGACTGACAAAGCGGAATATCTGTATCAGTGTACGTTTTATTTATCCGTCGTTTAGGTCAGGGTCTGAGGGCAGAACCCTGCAGCTAATGCCCTCTCGTGAGGAGCAATACCTCAACTGGTGCCCTCTGTGAGGCCAGTCAGGGGTCTGCAGAAACAGACTCGCCGCAGTTGGAGCCCCTCTTGAGGCAGGCTGCAAAGGAAGTGTGAGGACCACCCTGGTGAGGAAAGCTGCGAAGGAAGCGTGCAGGAAACGCGACGGACCCCCGGAAAACGAAGATGAGGAAAGGAACGCGGTGAAGTCAGTGAGTAATCAGTAAAGTCATTAGTGCCCACTCGAGGTTACCAAGTTCTGGGGGAAGTTAGGTCAAGCTGAGTTTTCATCATAGGACAACAGTTAGCACAGCAGAAACAGTACATAACAGTATTAAAACAGTTGTCTAAGGCTAGAGGAGCCTCAGTTTTGCAGGCTCAATTAAAGGACCTAATCATCCATGCTAAACAAACTGCCGTAATGCAAACTGTTAAATCCCAAAGCCCATGGTATCCAGAAGGAATGCTAGATGTAGAACTTTGGGATCAAGTGGGGAGAAATTGTAGCATTAGGCGCCAAGGCGACAGGTCCCAGGAACAGCTTTAACGTTATGGGCTTTAACTAGAGCGGCTGTGGCTCAGTTACACACAGAAGAGCCTAAAAAGAGGAAGTAGGAGAAAACTGTCGCCTGTCTTATCACCTCCTCTTCTCTGGGCCCTTATATCACAGGGCCAACATAACAAAGAGGAAACGGAGGTTTTACCTGAGCCGCGGCCTCCAATAGATAAGAAAAAAGAGGATACGCTACAGCAATCACTTCCTGTTTTCAGCAGGCAGCACTAGAAGGAGAGCTCTTAACCTGCCCAGTAATGCAAGATCAGCAAAGAAATCAGGTACATAAAGATATGATAAAAAGCATTAGAGGCTGGAGCCCTGCGGCCAAGCAGGCAGTAGACAGAAGGAAAGGCTCAGCAGCAAGGAAGCTCGCAAACACTGAGCTGGCAAATGGTCCGGGGAACTCGCCTGCACGGCGGCAGTAGCAGTGAGGAGCCAGGCCCAGCGCGTTGAAGTTAGCCTACTGCAGAGGGCCGGGAGGCGCGCAGCGCCGGAGTCCGCCCAGCCGGCAACAGCTGCCCTGAGGTAGCGGGAGGGGGCGGCACAAGCGAAAGAAGTCGCACAAGTGTAACAGCCCCCGCCCCGGGACCCATCTGCTCAGCTTTCTAGCTCTGCAAGTGGCCCACAGCAAAATCTCGTGTGCTCCTTGTTTACTAACGACCTCCTTGATTATAATTCTCTAAGATTTAAGTAAAACGTAAGAAGTTGTAAAACCTCTTTTCTAATAATGGCTTCTGTTATCTCTCTCCTACCCCTGACTTAGCTCTCCAAATCCAATTTAAGTAAAACAGTAACCTCTGAAGGGAGAGATTACAGAGGGCCCATGAATTAGTTAAAAAGCAATTAAAAGCTAGCATGCAAAACCACACATTGCCCTTTAAAGGAGAACTTTAAACCTAATTGAATGATGTATGTTAAATTAGAAGGTAAAAATGTGCCCTTCTCAGAAAGTGAAGAAAAGTTGTATGTAAGTGTAGTGAAAACATATGCATGAATGACTGTCTTAACCCACTGATTACAGATAGTCTTTGATTTGTACTTGCTAAAAGAGTGCTGAATTGAGTTCCCCAGCTAGTGAGTCACTGTTTTCAAGACTGTTTGCTACATTGGAGTCCCTAAATATAGTCAGCCTGAAAACTCGATTGCGAGATTTAAGCTATTCTGCCTGTGGCTTTAAGCACATGGTTAAAGTATATTTGAGTCTCTGCTTCTAGAAATGCTTTCAAATTTTCTTTTCAAAATTCATGTTACTTATTTCAGCTTGCCATCTTAATGCAGTCAATTGATAAGTTATGACCCTGATACCATCAGGATTCATTTAAGAGGCAATTCAAAGTGGCATTGCAATCCCCCATACCTAATGCTTTAACACTGTTTACTGATGGGTCTGGTAGAGACCATATAATCCAGTCACTCAATCTAAATTTACTAGCACTCAGCTGAGGTTACTGTTTATTAAAGAACTTTTACAGCCTCAGTTAAGTTCACTCTGGAGCCCACTCTGTGTGCTCTTTTTTCCCAGCTTCAGTAATTGCTAGACCAATGTACACATCCTATTTTTATTACACACATTTGAGCCCACAGCTCACTGCCTGGCACATTGGCTTATAGCAATGATCAAGCAGAACTTCAAGTTATGGTATCACTACTTGACCAACTCACCCAATCACATCTGTTTTTCCACCAAAATTGGAAAAATGTGTCTAAACAATTTCAATTTACCCAGAGGCTAGCTAAATAAATTATCTACAATGCCCAGATTGCCAACTCACAGGCACATCCCCTCCTTCAGCAAGTATACCCTGGAGGATTGGAACCCAATCAGTTATGGCAAACAGATATTGCACCCCTGAATTTGGAAAACTAAGATATGTGCATTGATACCAACACTCATTTAATTAATGCACATGCTTTGCCTGGAAAGTCTACTCAATATGTCATTAAACATCTTTTAAGTTTTGCATTTATAGGACAGACCACAAAAATAAAGACTGACAATAGTCCAGCTTGTACCAGCTCACAATTTCAACAATTTTGTCACACGTGGAATATCAAACATTCCACAGGCATCCCATATAACCCCAAGGACAGGCAATAGCAGAAGGAGCACAGTTCACCCTTAAAAATATGCTCAAAAAAACAGGAAAAAGGAATATAGGTAAAGACCCTGCAACACTATTGGCACAAGCCTTATTTACCCTTGTTTTTTTAAATTTAGATGACAAATTTTAATCAGCTCTAGAAAAGCACTTTACTAAAACCTCTCAAGGCATAAAACCTGCAGTTGTATGGAAAGATGTGAACAATATATGGCATGGTCCAAGTGAATTATTAACGTGAGGAAGAAAGTATGCTTGTGTCCATACCTAGAAAGAAATAAAGGGAAAGAATGAGTAAGAGACTAGAAAACAGATCAGAAAGAGACGCAAAAAGAAAAACTAAGGAAAAACTAGGAATAAGGGAAAGGAAATATTAAGCAAGTTATAAATATAGGAATGTACCTTTAGTAATGAAGCTTATAAAACACAGCCAGAAAGTTAAGGCATGTTGAAGACTGTGAAAGTCATGAAGAAATTTATGCAGGAAATGTATACTTTTTGGTTTTAAAATGTTAATTATGAAAATTTTATGTGTAAACATACTGGCAAAAGTTAAAAAGGTATCATCCAGTTTTTCTGTAAACATTAAAATAAAGCACAAGTTTTTCTTAAAGCACTAACCTGCTCTTTAAAGATTGTAAAAATCTCTTAGCACACGCACCAGCCCTAGAATTTCTAGCACCAGCCTGGAGACCATGTTCTCATCAAAGGAAGGAAAGAAGGAAAAACTCAAGCCAGCCTAAGAAAAACCCTACAGGACCCACAGCCTCAACAATGAGGCTTCCACAAACAACACAGACCCCAGACATGCCGACGCCAAAGGCTAAGCCAAATAAATTATTCGTTTTTAATTCTCTCATTTTGTCTACTACCTATACCTGCTACACTCTATTAAGCTCATCTCTTAAATCTGTCTTTTTCAGCCCTGTTACTTAAGCAAACACACTTTCCAGCTTCCAGTAAGTTAACTGCTTGGCTGGAAGAAGTTAACATACCCCCAGTAGTGTTCTTAGTAACAGCACTCATCAAACTGAAGTGTCAAGTAACACTACAGCTCACTTTTTACCTAGAAAACAATGCTGCTAATTGTACTCATAATTGTCTTATGTTATTTGCTAATTCTAGGATGGAAAGCCGCAATAAGAGCATTTGTGTCTGGAATTGGCAGGTTCTTGGTCTCACTGACTTCAAGAATGACCCCGCGGACCCTCGGGGTGAGTGTTACAGTTCTTACAGATGGTGTTTCTGGAGTTTGTTCCTTCTGACATTCGGACGTGTTCGGAGTTTCTTCCTTCTGGTGGGTTCATGGTCTCGCTGGCTTCAGGAGTGAAGCTGCAGATTTTCCGGGTGAGTGTTACAGCTCATAAAGGCAGCATAGACCCAAAGAACAGCAGCAAGATTTATCGTAAAGAAAAAGAACAGAGCTTCCACAGTATGGAAGGGGATTCAAGCAGGTTGCCCCTGGCTGGCTCAGGCAGCCTGCTTTTACTCCCCTATCTGGCCCCACCCACATCCTGCTGATTGGTCCATTTTGACAGAGTGTTGATTGGTGCATTTACAATCCCTGAACTAGACACAGAGTGCTGATTGGTGCATTTACAATTCTTTAGTTAGACACAGAGTGCTAGACAGAGAAGTTCTCCAAGTGCCCACTAGGTTAGCTAGATACAGAGCACCAATTGGTGCATTTACAAATCCTGAGCTAGACACAGAGTGCTGTTTGGTGCATCTACAATCCTCCAGCTAGACATAAAAGTTCTCCAAGTCCCCACTAGACCCAGGAGCCCACCTGGCTTCACGTAGTGGATCCCACACTGGTACTGCAGGCGGAGCTGCCCACCAGTTCCACGTTGTGCGCCCGTACTCGTCAGACCTTGGGCGGTCAATGGGACCAGGCAGTGGCGCAGGGGGCGGTGCTCGTCAGGGAGGCTCAGGCTCCGCAGGAGCCCACGGAGGTGGGGAGGGGGCAGGTCCCGAGGCCTGCCCCACGGGGAGGCAGCTGAGGCCTGGGGAGAATTCGAGCACCCTGCGGGCCGGGCTGGCACTGCTGGGGGACGCGGCGCACCCTCTGCAGCTGCTGGCCCAGGTGCTAAGCCCCTCACTGCCCTGGCCGTCAGTGCCCGCCTGCGCTCAGAGTGCTGGGCCGCCGAACCCACGCCCACCCGGAACTCGTGCTGGCCTGAGAGCGCAGCGCACAGCCTTGGTTCTCGCCCGGTGCTTCTCCCTCCACACCTGCCCGCAAGCAGAGGGAGCTGGCTCCGGCCTCAGCCAGCTGGGAGAGGGGCTTCCACAGTGCCATGGCGGGCTGACGGGCTCCTCAAGTGCCGCCAGAGTGGATGCTGAGACCGAGGAGGTGCGGAGAGTGAGGGCTGCTAGCATGTTGTCACCTCTCACGGTGACCACCTCGCCTGACAAACGTGTGACTGCACATATCTGTGCTCTGCAATAAGAAAAAAAACCTAATACAGAAAACAAAAGGGGGAGTTCATGGGATTCATTCAGGATGATGGCAGAAATATTAAAGGGAAATATTAGGGAAAGTTACAGGGAATAGTCACAAACCTTTTTGGAAGGTGGAAAGGTTACATAGCTTGTAATAATTGAACAGACTGAAGGCAACCTGTTCTTACCTTTAGAGCATTAGGTCATAGGGTAAATACTAGGGACAATAAAGGGTTCCCCAGTTAAGTCTGTTGACCCTACCTCCATTAACTCTCCTTTGAGCTAGATGGCCCTCTAGGGGATGGGGGGGAGGTCACCTAGGGATATTAACCCCTAATGGTATTTACTTTAGACTGTGGTACCTGAACTTTAATAATTACCAGAACTCTCCTAACCATGTTAATTATCCTCAAGTGTGTTGACTCAGAGCTTCTGTTGTTAATTGTATGCTAAATAAATGACTGGAGTGCAAGCTGCTCAGGGCCGGCTGCAGTGACAAACCTCTCTGTGTGTGCAGGCAGTTGGACACTTAGCTGAACTGGCAAAGCAGATTATCTGTGCATCAGTGTGTTTTATTCATCCGTCATTTAGGTCAGGGTATGCGGACAGACCCCCCTCAGCTAATGCCCTCTTGTGAGGAGCAATACCTCAGAAACCTGTGAAACAGAAATCTTTGCGTCTGCGTGGCTGTTAAGTTTCTTGGGAGGGTTTACAGGAGATGGTAATAGAAACCATTATAGCTAATTTTATCCAAATGTACCTTTCCTCTTTTTATTTTCTTTATAGCCAAGATGTGTGGAAAGCTTGGGATAGGAGATTGTCCAGTCTTCAATGCAAGTTGCTTTTCTTCTATGTAGCTATTTAAGTCACTTAATAAAACATTGTTTTATTTTAAGTTTCAGGATACACATGCAGTTTCTGCAGGTTTTTACATAGGTAAAGGTGTACCATCATGGTTTGCTGAACCTATCAACCCATCACCTAGATATTAAGTTCTTCATGAATTAACTATTTATTTTGATGTTCTCCCTTTCCCCACCCGCACAACAGGGCCCAGTGGGTGTTGTTCCCCTCCCTGTGTCCGTGTGTTCTCATTGTTCAGCTCCCACTTTAAGTGAGAACATGTGGTGTTTGGTTTTCTGTTCCTGTGTTAGTTTGCTGAGAATAATGGCTTCCAACTCCGTCCATGTCCCTGGAAAGAACATGACCTCATTTCTTTATATGGCTGCATATTATGTAGTTTTTTTGTTTTGTTTTGATTTTTAAAGAATGCTGTTTGAAGATCTGATCTGTAGACAGTTTTAGGATCAAATTATAACTAAAAATTTTTAATTTAACTCCAAAAGTTCTAATTTTTAATTGATTTATCAAATATGCCAAAACTTTAGAAACAACATTGTCTTGGGTTACTAATGGCTTTTATAATAATCAGCTAAATTATATTTCAATAGAGAAAGACCATGTATACTGGCATTCAAGAAATAAGTAAATGTATGTATGATAATAGCCAGGTTGGTCACTCTTGGAAAGGGAGAGTTCCAGGTTAACGTTAATCTTGTGATACTGGGTTATGGTCAAAGACATCAGTATATACTGATGCTTAATTTAGTCTAGATGAATATATACAGAAATAATTACACGTATGTGTGTTTATACCGCCTCTTTGTTTGCCCAGGGTGTCTTGGAGCAAGCATAGCACGGTAGGAGTGAGCATACTCCGTACCCAGATCTTGGCTTCTAATACCATTCTCTTTAAAAAAACAAAAAAGTCTTTTTGAAGAAATGATTAATTCAGAAATGGAATAGGGAAAATGCAAGATAAAACTGGAGTGTCTTATAGGGCCAGAAAGTAAGGGAGTACTCAAAAAAATAATAAAAAATAAAAAGGTGAGGGCATAAAAAAGGGACTCAGGAGCCAAGCTGAAAGAGCTCACAATGGTCAATTTAAGCGACAAAATAAATAACATAGCATATCGTGTTTTCTGATGCATTAACATGTATATGTTAATCTGATCCATTAGATTGACGGTGATGTTCAGTTTTATTATAGTTGCTGATTTTCTGCCTGCTGTATCTATTACTGATACAAGAGTATTGTATATTTCCAACTGTAAGAGTGGATTTGTCCATGTTTCCTTTAAATTATGTCAATATTGTGTAGTGTATCTTAGTGTTCTGTTGTGTGTTACACACATGGATTACTATTCTCAAAATATTGATCCTTTCATCATTATATACTGTATCTTTTATCCCAGGTAATTTTTCTTGCTCCAAAGACTTCATTGTATGAAATATAACTACTCAAGCTTCCTTCCTGGCATTCTCTGTATTTAATTGGGCTTTTTATGTGAATTTATCTTCTCTCCTCTTAGCATATAAATAAGTGTCTTTGAAAAATTATTTTAGTGGTTGCCCAAGAGTTTGCAATATATATTTAAAACTAATCTATTTAATACATCCACTTTCAAATAATGCTATACTTCTTCACAGTAGTGCAAGTACCTTAAAACCAAGTATTCTCAAGTTATTTTCTGCCATTCTTTATAATATTGGTGTCATTCATGTTTTTCTCGAGCTATAATCAGAATAGATTGTTGCCATTTTTATTTGAACAGTTATATATCAAAGCAATTAAGAATAAGAAAAAGTAAAGATTTTATTTTACCTTAATTTGTTTTTCTGACACTTCATCCTTCTTAATGTAGATCTGAGTTTCTGACATATCTTTTTATTCACTGGATAAAGAATTCTAGGATGGGGTACTTTTTCTTTTTTTGTTTTTTCAATAATTTAAATATTTTACTCCACTTTCTTCTTTGCTTTTACTTTCTGAAGAGAAGTCTCCTGTAATTCTCATCTTTACTCCTTTACAAGTAAGATTATTTTAAATCTTCAGGCTTTTTTGAAGAATTCCTCTTTGTCTTTGTTTTCCTGTAGTTTGAATACAATATTCCCAGTGTATAATTTTGCATTTATTCTGCTTTGTATTTTCTATGGTTCCTGCATCTGTGGTTTGGTGTCTGTCATTAATTTTGGACAACTGCCAGACATAGTGCTTCAAAAATTTCTTCTGTTCCTTTCTATCTTCTCCTTTGATTATTTCCATTAGGCATATATTAGACCTTTTGAAATTGTTTCACAGTTCCTGTATATTCTATGCCTGGTCGTATTGGTATTCTTTTTCTCTTTGCCTATCAGTTTTGAAAGTTTCTTTTGACATACCTTCAAGCTCACTGATTCTTCCTTAGCCTTGTCTAGAAGACTGGTGAGCCTGTCAAATGTCTTTAAGTCTGTCACAGTGTTTATTATTTCTAGCATTTTCTTTTTATTTTCTGTTAGTTTTTTCCCCTCTGATAACATTACCCATTTGTGCTTGCATGTTATCTGCTTTTTCCTTTAGAGGCTTTAACATATTAATAATCATAGTTATTTTGAATTATCTATTTGATAATTCCAACACCTGTAGCATAACAGACCCTGACGCTTGTTTTCCTCTTCAATCTGTGTTTCTTCTTGCCTTTTAAATGTTTCTTGCCTATTTTCTTGTAATTTCTTGTTGAAAGTTAAACATATTGCCTGATATAGTTTGGCTATGTCCTCACACAAATCTCATCTTGAATTGTAACTCCCATAATTCCCACATGTTGTAGGAAGAACCTAGTGGGAGATAACTGAATCATGAGGGCAGTCTAACATTGTTCTCACCATAGTGAATAAGTCGCATGAGACCTGATTGTTTTATAAGAGGAAACCCCTTTCAATTGGTTCTCATTCCCCTTTTGCCTGCCATTATGTAAGATGTGCTTTTCACCTTCTACCATGACTGTGAGGCCTCTCCAGCCACGTGAAACTGTGAGTCCATTACACTTCTTTTCTTTTTAAATTACCCAGTCTCAGGTATGTCTTTATCAGCAGCAGTGTGAGAACAGACTAATACAATAGATTGGTATCAGGAGTGGGCACTGCTATAAAGATATCTAAAAATGTGGAAGCAACTTTGTAACTGCATAACAGGCAGAGCTTGGAACAGTTTGGAGGGCTCGGAAGACAAGAGAATGTGAGGAAGCTTGGAACTTCCTAGAGAATTGTTGAATGGCTTTGATGCAAATGCTGATAATATAAAAAATGAGGTCCAGGCTGAAGTGGTCTCAGATGGAGAGGAGGAACTTGTTGAGAACTGGAGCAAAGGTGACGCTTGCTATGTTTTAGCAAAGAGACTGGTGGCATTTTGCCCCTGCCCTACAGATTTGTGGAACTTGGAACTTAAGGGAGATGATTTAGGCGGCATCTAGGAGAAGAAATTTCTAAGCAGCAAAGCATTCAAGAAGAGGTGACTGGGTGCTGTTAAAAGCATTCAGTTTTAAAAGGGAAACAGAGCAAGAAAGTTTGGAAAGTTTGCAGTCTGACAATGTGATAGAAAAGAAAAACCCATTTTCTGAGGAGAAATTCAAGCTGGCTACAAAAATTTGCATAAGTATTGAGGAGGCAAATGTTAACACCAAGACAATGGGGAAAATATCTCCAGGGCATGTCAGAGATCTTTGTGGGAGCCCTTCCCATCACAGACCCAGAGGCCTAGCTGGGGAAAAATAGTTTTGTGGGCTGGGCACAGGGCCCCTCTGCTGTGTGCAGCCTTGAGGTTTGCTGCCCTGAGTCTCAACTACTCCAGTCATGACTAAAAACCATGGTACAGCTCAGGCATGACATCAGATGGTACTAGCCCTAGGCCTTGGCAGCTTCCATGTGATGTTGAGCCTGCAGGTACACAGAAATCAAGAATTGAGCTTTGAGAACCTCTGCCCAGATTTCAGAGGATGTGTGGAAATGCCTGGATATCCAGGCAGAAGTTTGCTGCAGGGACAGGACCCTCATGGAAAACCTCTGCTAGGGCAGTGCAGAAGGGAAATGTGGGGTTGAAGACCCCACACAGAGTCCCCCACTGGGGCAGTGTCCAGTGGAGCTATGAGAAGAAGACCACTGTCATCCAGAACCCAGAACAGTAGATCCACCAACAAGCTTGCACCATACACCTGTGAAAGTCTCAGAAAATCAATGCCAGACCATGAAAGCAGCCAGGAGGGAGGATGTACCCTGCAAAGCCACATGGATGGAGCTCTGCAAAACCATGAGAACCCACCTCTTGCATCAGTGTGACCCGGATGTGAGACATGGAGTCAAAGTAAATCATTTTGGAACTCACAATGATCTCAAGCAGTCTACCTGCCTCCCAAAGTGATAGGATTATTGGCATGAGCCACTGCACCTGGCATGGGGTTATTTTAACATGGCTTTTTTACTCTTTGTTGAAGCATAAGAAAAGTTTTCTCCAATCTTTCTGAGAGCCTAGTGGATTTCCTGAAGGTAAAGAACATACCTCAATACCATAAAAGCCATAAATAACAGACTCACACCCAAACCATCAGTGTTGAGATAGTCCCCTAAGACTAGGCCCCCAGGAGCTTTTAATTCTGAAGCGAGTTCACAACCTCCTGTAGTCAATTACCATGTCAGTGTTCCTACTAATGTCTGGCTTCCTCTGGTAAGCTCACCTTAGCTGTGATTCTCTGTATTCACCTGTATCTCCAGGTATCAGAGCCATGGTGTGCCCTGTGATTTCATTTCTTTGATGGATCTAAGAGAAGTTGTTGGTGTTCAGTTTGTTTAGTCTTTTTCTTGTGAGGGCAGGAGTGATGAGTCCCAAGGTCTTTGTGTGTCAAAGCTGAAAACATAAATCCTGACTACTTTTTATTAGTAAATGAAAAATGCTTTGTAGCTTCCCTGACAGCACTAATACTCTACATTTGAAATGTAAAGTACATGAATGAGGCCTTTACTTACAAATTCTTGAGATCTTTTTCCACCTTAATCTAAGCTGAGACAGAGAAGATTTTTTGGTCTCCCTTTCTTGGCTGAAACATATGCTCTATCTTTGTTCTCTGAGTGTGTTGTTTTTTACAATCCCTGTTTTATTCAGAGTTCTTAATTTCAATATCTTATGTTGTTCTAGCCCAGGGCCTATCTTTATCCTCTGGAAGTAACAAAGAACAGCAAAAGCCCTCAGTTATCTGGTTGTTGCACCAAGTGGTCACTCTGGTTTTCTGATTCTACTCCACTCTTGGCCCCTTGTATTGTTTCAAGTTCAAATGAGAATTTAAAAGCTTGTTATATTTTTTATTTAAAAACATGTATTTTTATTTGCAAGCATGTTTTCACTTTTTATCTGTTGTTTTGGATATCTAGTCTAAAAGGTCTTTTCTAGTTCATAACTGTATTGCGAAAAGTTCAGACCATAAAATAAGCGGTCCCTGTGTCAAAGATGTATAGCTATCATTGTGCATAAATGGGAGTATTTACTGTGTGCCAGGAACATAGAATGCAAGAATGAGTCAAATTTCATAAGATAAATTCTATTTTCTTTCAAATGTTTCTATGTTAAAAAAGACAAATTTAAAAGTATGTCTAGAAAAACAAAGTGCTAGTGTGGTAAGAGCAGAGTGAAGAGAGAGTGCTTAAATAAGCCTTGTTATGGTGAACATTGTTGGGGGATGCATGCAGGAAAACCAAATGGAAAAGGTGACAATTGAGCAGAAACATGAAGAGTAACTAGAAATGATCCAAATCTAAAAGGCTAGGTAAAATTTTCCAATAATCAGAACCAACATATGTATAGGCAACTAGGGAAAGTAAACGAATTTCAGTGTGGCTAGAATGCTACGTTGGTGGGTAATGAGTGTCAACAAGAAATATGTGAGTCAGGCTACATGGTGGCTTTTGTGCTAAGATGGGTCAAGATTGCATTTTCAAGATAAAATAGGAATTATTGAAGTATTTTATTTATAAAATTGTTATGGGTACATATTAGATCTATATAAATAGAGGATATATGAAGTATTGTGATACAGGCATACAATGCATAATCATCAGTGTAAATGGGGTATCCATCATGTCAAGCATTTTTCATTTTTTTGTTACAAATATTCCAATTATACTTTTATTTATTTTAAAAGGTACAATGATTGATTAGTCACTCTGATTACATACTACATCTTATTCATTATTTCTAACTATTTTTTGTACCCATTAGCCATTCCCACTCCCCTGCTTCAACACACCCTCACTATGCTTCTAGCCTCTGGTAACCATCACTCTACTTTCTATCTTCATGAATAAAATTATTTTAATTTTTAGCTCCCACATATAAATGAGAAATTGTGAAGTTTGTCTTTCTGTGCCTAGCTTATTTCATGTAATATAATGATTTCCAGTCTCACCTATGTTGTTGCAAATGGTAAATTCATTTTTTCTTTGGCTGCATAGTACTCCATTGTGTATATATTGTGTGTATTTCTTTTATTTTATTTCTTTTATTGTGTATTCTTTCTTTTATTTTTTTCTTTCTCTTTTCCTTTTCCCCTTTCTTTCCTTTTCTTTTACCCAGGCTGGAGTGCAGTGGCAGAATCTCAGCTCACTGCAACCTCTGCCTCCCAGTTTCAAGCAATTCTCATGCCTCAGTCTCCTGAGTAGCTGGGACTACAGGCACCCACCACCACACCCAGCTAATTTTTTCTATTTTAATGGAGACGGGGTTGCTCAGAGTGGTCTCAAACTCCTGAGCTCAGGCAATCCACCCACCTCAGCCTCCCAAAGTGGTAAGATTATAGGCATTTGCTGCCACGCCTAGCCACAACATTTTCTTTATCCATTTGTCTGTTTATGGACACATAGCTTGTTTCCAAATCTTCACTATTGTGAATAGTGCTGCAATAAACATGAAAGTCAGATGTCTCTTCATTATACTAATTTATTTTCTTATGGGTATATACCTGGGATTGCTGCTCTTATATTAGTTTCTGGAGGAACCTCCAAACTCTTCTGCATAGCGATCATAGTAATTTACTTTCCCACCAACGGGGGTCTAGTACAAGGGTTTCCTTTTCTTCACATCCTTGCCAGCATTTGTTGATGCCTGTCTAATGGATAAAAGCAATTTTAACTGGGGTGAGATGAATCTTATTGTAGTTTTGATTTGCATTTCTCTGGTGATCAGTGATGTTGAGCACCATTTCATATACCTGTTTGTCATTTGTATGTCTTCTTTTGGGAAATGTCTATTTAGATCTTTTGTCCATTTTTAATAGGTTTATTAGATTTTTCCTATTGAGTTGTTTGAGCTCCTTATATATTCTGATTATTAATCCCTTGTCTGATGGATAGTTTGTATGTATTTTCTCCCATATTGTGCATTGTGTCTTCAGTTTGTTGATGTTTCCTTTGCTGTGCAGAAGCTTTTTAACTTGGTGTCATCTCAGCTGTTCATTTTTGCTTTGATTTCATGTGCTTTTGGGGTATTACTCAAGAAATCTTTGCCTGTACCAATGTGCTAGAGATTTTCCACCATGTTTTCTTTTAATACTTTTATGTCTTAGATTTTAGTTTTTAATCCATTTTGATTTGATTTTTGATATGGTGAGAGATAGAAGTCTAGTTTCATTTTTTTTTTTTTTTTTTGCATATGGATATTCAGGTTTTCCAGCACCATTTAATGAAGAGACAGTACTTCTCCGATGTGTGTTCTTGGCACCTTTGTTGAAAATGAGTTCACTGTAGATGCATGGATTTGTTTCTGGGTTCTGTATTCTGTTCCACTGACCTATGTGTCTGTTTGTATGCCAATACTACACTGTTTTGGTTACTGTAGTTCTGTAGTACAATTTGAAGTCAGGTAATGTGATTCCTCCTCTTTTGTTCTTTTGCTCAGGATGGTTCTGGTTATTCCTTATCTTTTGTGGTTCCATATACATCTGAGGACTTTTTCTCTTTCTGTGAAGAATGTCGTGGTATTTTGATAGAGACTGCATTGAATTTGTAGATTGCTTTTAGTATGGACATTGGAACAATATTCTTCCAATCCAGGAACATGAAGTATTTTTCCCTGTTTTTATGTGTCCTCCATAATTTCTTTCATCAATGTTTTATGCTTTTCATTGAAGAGATCTTTCGCTTCTTTGGTTTATGTTTATTCCTAGGTTTTTAATTTTATTTGTGGCTACTATAAATGGGATTACTTTCTTGATTTCTGTTTTAGATTGTTTGCCATTGGCATTTAAAAAATGCTACTGATTTTTGTATGTTGATTTTGTATACTGTAACTTTACTAAATTTATCAGCTCTAGTAGTTTTTTGATGGAGTCTTTAGGTTTTTCCAAACATAAGATCATTTCATCTGCAAGCAATGATAATTTGACTTCCCCCTTTCCCATTTGGATGACCTTTATTTCTTACTCTTGACTGACTGCTGTAGCTAGGACTTCTAGTACTCTGTTCAATAACAGTAGAGAAAGTGGGCATCCTTGTTTTCCAGGTCTTAGAGGAAATGCTTTCAGTTTTTCCCCATTCAGTATGATGCTAGCTGGGAGTCTGTTGTTTATGGCTTTTATTGTGTTGAGGTATGTTCCTTCTATACCTAGTTTATTAAGGGTTTTTATTATGAAGGGATGTTAAACTTTATCAAATGCTTTTTCAGCACCAAATGAGATGATCATATGGTTTTCATCCTTTATTCTGTTGATGCAATGCATCACATTAATTGATGTGCATATGTTGAACTATCCTTGCATCCCTGGGATGATGCCCACTTGGTTATGATGGTCTTGTTTTTTTCTTTTTGTTTTGGATTTTAGGTTCAGGAGTCCATGTGCAAGTTTGTTATACAGGCAAACTCATGTAATAGGGATTTGGTTTATAGATTATTTCATCACCCAGTTACTAAGCATAGTACCCAAAATTTATTTTTTCGAATTCACTCCCTCCTCCCAATTTCCAGCCTCAAGTAGACCCCAGTGTCTGTTGTTCCCCTATTTGTGGCCATATGTTCTCTTTATTTACCTCCCACATATAAGTGAGAACATGTGGTATTTGGTTTTCTATTCCTGCATTAGTTTGCTGAAGATAATGGCCTCCAGCTCCATGCACATTCTTGCAAATGACATAAGCTCATTCCTTTTTTATAAATGTATATTATTCCATTGTGTATATATACCACATTTTCTTTACCCAGTCTATTATTGATGGGCATTTAATTTGATTCCATGTCTTTGCTATTGTGAGTAGTGCTGCAAAGTACTTATGCGTGCATGTGTCTTTATGGTAGAGCAATCTATATTCCTTTGGGCATATACCCAGGAATGGTATTGCTGTGTTGAATGGTAGTCCTATTTTTAGCTCTTTGAGAAATTGCCACACAGCCCTCCACAATGATTGAACTAATTTATGTTTCCATTAGCAGTGTATAAGCCTTCCTTTTTCTTCAAAATCTCACAGTATCTGTTATTTTTTGAATTTTTATAAATAGCCACTTTAACTGGTATGAGATGATACCTCATTGTAATTTAGATTTGAATTTTTCTCATGATTAGTGATGTTGAGCATTTTTTCATATGCTTGTTGGCTGCATGTATGTCTTCTTTCGAAAAGTGTCTGTTAATGCTATTTGCTTTTTAAAGGAGTCGTTTGGTTTTATTTCTTGTAAATTTGTATAAGTTCCTTATAGATGCTGGATATTATATCTCTGACAGATACATAGCTTGCAAAATTTTTCTCCCATTTTCCCATTTGTATGTTTGCCCTGTCGATAGCTTTTTTTTTTTCCTGGGCAGAAGCTCTTTAGTTTTATTAGATCCCATTAGTCAATTTTTGGTTTTATTGCAATTGCTTTTAGCATCTTTGTCCTTAAATATTTGTGAGTTCCTATGTCCAGTATAATATTTCCTAAGGTTATCTTTCAGGGCTTTCACAGTTTTTGGTTCTACACTAAAGTTTTTACTGCATCTTGAGTTGATTTTTATATATGGTATAAGGAAAGGGACCAGTTTCAATCTACTGCATATGGCTACCCTGTTATCCTAACACCATTTACTGACTAGAGAATTATTTTCCCCTTGCTTGTTTTTGTCAACTTTGTCAAAGATAAAATGGTTGTAGGTGTGCTGCCTTATTACTAGCATCTCTGTTCTGCTCCATTTTTCTATGTCTGTTTTTGTACCAGTACCATGCTGTCTTGATTCCTGTACCCCTGTAGTATAGTTTGAAGTCAGGTAACATAATTGCTCCAGCATGGTTCTTTTTGCTTAGGCTTGCCTTGGCTACTCACGTTCTTTTTCTGGTTTCATATAAATTTTTAAGTAGCTTTTTTTTCTGGTTCTGTGAGAATGTAATTGGGTAATTATATAGAAATAGCACTGAATCTGTAAGTTGCTTTGGGCGCTATGGGCACTTTACCAATATTACTCTTCCTATCCATGAACACAGAATGTTTTTCCAATTGTTTGTGTCATCTCTTATTTCTTTGATCAATGTCTTGTAATTCTCAGTGTAGAGATTTTTCACTTCCCTGGTTAGCTGTATTCCTAGGTATTTTGTTCTTTTTGTGGCAATTGTGAATGGGATTGCTTTCCTGATACAGCGCTCAGCCAGGATGTTGTTGGAGTATAGAAATGCTGGTGTTTTTGCACATTGATTTTGTATTTTGTATTTGGAAACTTTCTGAAGTTGTTTATCAGTTCAAGGATCTCTTGGGCAGAGAATATGGGGTTTCCTAGACATGGAATCATGTTGTGTGCAAACATGGATAGTTTGACTTCCTCTCATGGATGTTGTTAATTTCTTTCTCATGCCTAATTGCTCTAGCCAGGACTTCCAACACTGTGTTGAATATGAGTGGTGAAAGAGGGCATCCTTATCTTGTTCTGGTTTTCAAGGGGTAATGCTTTCATTTCATTTCATTTCATCCCATTATGATGTTGGCTGTGAGTTTTTCATAGATGACTCTTATTATTTTGAAGTGTGTTCCTTCAATACTTAGTTTCTTGAGGGATTTTAATAGCAAGGAATGTGAATTTTAGTAAGCACCTCTTTTGAATCTATTGATATAATCACGTGGTTTTTGTATTTAGTTCTGTTTATGTAATGAATCACATTTATGGATATGTGCATGTTGAACCAAACTTGCATCCCAGAAATAAAGCCTGTTCGATTGTGATAGATAAGCTTTTGGATGTGCTGCTGGATTTGATTTGCCAGTATTTCTTCAGTATTTTTGCATCTGTGAGGATGCAAAATCTGTATTCATCAAGATTATTGGACTGAAGTTTTCTTTTTTTGTTGTCTCTCTGCCAGGTTTTGATATCAAGATGATGCTGGCCAGATAGAATGAGTTGGGAAGTCTTTCCTCTTTCATTTTTTGGAATCGTTTCAATAGGAATGGTACCAGCTCTTCTTTGTACCTCTAATAGAATACGGCTGTGAATCTATCTGGTCCTGGACTTTTTTTCTTTTTCTTTTTTGGTTGTTTGGTAGGCTGTTTATTATTTATTCAATTTCAGAGCTTATTATTGGTCTGTTCAGGGATTCAGTTTCTTCCTGGTTCAGTCTTCAGAGGGTGTATGCATCCAGGAATTTATTCATTTCTTCTAGATTTTCTAGTTTGTGTGCATGGAGGTGTGTATAGTAGTCTGTGGTGGATATTTGTATTTCTTCATGGTCAGTGGTAATTTCCCGTTTGTCATTTCTAACTTTGTTTGGATCTTCTTTTTTTTTCTTTATTAATCTAGCTAGCAGCCTATCAATCTTATTAATTTTTTGAAAAAAAAACTTTTAGATTTGTTGATATTTTCTAGCATTTTTCATGGTTTGATCTCCTTCAGTTCAGCTCTGATTTTGGTTATTTATTGTCTTCTGCTACCTTTTGGCTTGGTTTGCTCCTGTTTCTCTAGTTCTTCTATTTGTGATGTTAGGTTGTTAATTTGAAATCTTTCTAATTTTTTAATATGGGCATTTAGTGCTATAAATTTCCCTCTTTACACTGTCTTAGCTGTGTCCTGGGGATTGTTGCATGTTGTATCTTTGTTGCCATTATCTATCTAATACTATCAGTGTGGTGTTGAAGTATCCCACTATTGTTGTGTGGGAATCTATATCTCTTCATGGATCATGAAGGACTTTCTTTATGAATCTGGGTGCTCCTGTGTTGGGTACATGTATGTTTAGGATAGTTAGGTCTTCTTGTTTAATTGAACCCTTTACCATTATGTAATGACTTTCTTTGTATTTATTTATTTTTTTATCTTTGTTGGTTCAAAGTCTGTTTATTTATCTTTTATTTTTGGAGATTTTTTTCTTTTAGGATGTTGAATATAGCCCCCAGTGGCTTCTGGCGTAGAGTTTCTGCTGAAAGTTCTGCTGTTAGCCTGATGGATGCTCTGTTTGTAGGTGACCTGCCCTTTCTCTCTAGCTGCCTTTAACACTTTTTCTTTTATTTTGACCTTGGAGAATCTGAAGATTATGTGTCTTGAGGATGATCTTCTTGCATAGTATCTTGCAGGGGTTCTCTGTATTATCTGAACTTGAATGTTGGCCTTTCTAGTGAACTAGAAAACTCTTGAGAATGTTCTCATGAACGATATCCTGAGATATGTTTTTCAAATTGCTTGCTTTCTCCCCATCTCTTTCAAGAATACCAATAATTTGTAGATTTGGCCTTTTTACAGAATCCCATATTTCTTGGAGATTTTGTTCATTTATATTCATTCTTTTTGTTTACTTTGTGTCTGACTGTATTATTTCAGAGATCCAGTCCTCAGGCTCTGAGATACTTTCCTCTGCCTAGTCTATTCTGCTGTTAATACTTGTGATTGCATTATGAAATTCTTGTAGTGTGTTTTTCAGCTCTATCGGGTCTGTTAGGTATTTTTTATAGTAGCTATTTTGTTTGTCAGCTACGGTATCATTTTATTGTGATTCATAGATTCTTTGGATTGGTTTTGGATGTACTCTTGAATCTCACTGATCTTTATTTCTATCCATATTCTGAATTCTATTTCTGTCATTTTAGCTATATCTGCCTGGTTAGCAGCCCTTTCTGGATAACTGATGTAGTCATTTGGAGGACAGAAGACAGTCTGGCCTTTTGAGTTTTTGTATTGGTTTTTTCTCATCTGCATGTTTGGGTGTTTCTTTAACTGCAGTGTAAATCATGTACGTGAGTAGGCTTTTCTGGATGTTTTCAGAAGACTGAGGCTTTGTGCAGAGTGTTTGTAGCTGACTTCTTGTCATTGGTTTCACTGAGAAATGAGTTAGTGAAGTATTGTTGGTGTTGAAGTTGTGGGGTATGATCCAGTAGGTGGCACTTAAGCATATTGGTCAGTAGATAGGCTCTTGCTCAGTCACGTGGCTCTTCTGTATTTCCTCACAGTTGCACTTGTGCTCCCTCTTAATGCTATGAATGTGTGGGCTACTCTCCCCCTTGAGTACTGGCTGCAGATCACTACTTGGCACTCCTGGGCTATACAGCACAGCTGTAAGGTGATGTCAGGGTTTATGTTCCCTCCCCAACTTGGAGGCAGCAGAGGAAGGGACTTAGCAGTGGTTGTGCCCCAGAAAGATGCAGAGCTGCAATCAATCAGTATGATTGGCCTGGGATGGTGGGGCTGCACTGTGGGTCCCAGCCAGGGGGTCGAGGCAGGTGCCTGGTAATGGGCAGGGGGGTGGGACCTGTGGGAGACAGGCCTCTTCTCCTCAGGGAAACTGCAGCTTTCTGGAAGGGCAGATAAGGAACTTAGACCCTTGGTTCCTTGCTCAGTTGGAGAGCAGCAGGGGCAGTACCACTGCAGAGGCAGTGGCTAAGAGGCTTTCAGTTGCCCCATGGAGCTCCACCTCCAAGAAACACAGAGTCATTGAAACTGAAAGTATTCGGCTAGATGGCAGGGTAGCTGCATTGCTAGCCTGAGCTGGGAGGTCTGCTTGATAAGAGGGGTGGGACTTGACAGCTTCCAGGAAAGGAGACTGGTCTCCCCTCTTTATGGTGACTGTGGCATGCTGTATGCTTGGTGTAGCCCTCAGCCTCTTTATTTCTTCCCCAGACTGAGGGCAGCAGGGGCAAAACTGCTGCTGTGGCAGCGGCAGAGGGGCTACTGGTTGCCTCTGGGAGCTCTCCCCAGGGAAACTCAGAATCACTACCATTGGGTATGCTCAGCTGTGGATGGGGTTGCTGTTCTGTGGGTCCTGAGCCAGGGTTCCTGCTTGATGAAGAGTGGGGCATGGGTATTCCCAGGGTAGAGGTACTGTATTGCTCTCTGTATGGTGGTTGCTGTGTGCTGGAGGTGCTAGTGACTAGGTCCTTTGTTTCTTCCACAGCCTGAGGGCAGTTATGACAGTACCACTGCAGCTGCAATGGCAGAGGAGTTGTGGGTTGACTCTAGGATTTCCTCCTTAGAGAAATGCGGAGCTGCCTCTGATTGAAGTGATCAGTTAGTGGAAGGGTGGTTGTGCTGGAGTCCCAGGTTGGGTGGCCCTGCCCAGTGAGATGTGAGGACAGGAAACTGTATGGAAGACAATTTGGGCACTTTTCCATAGGGTGACTGCACTGTGCTAAAGGTCTGTGCCAGTCCCTCGTCACCTCTCCAGAGCCTGTAGGCAATACTAGTGAATGTTATGAGTGATTATTGTGCTGAGGAGAAGATGTGTATTCTGCAGCCATTGGATGAAATGTTCTGTAAACATCTATTAGGTCCACTTGGTCTATCGTGCAGATTAAGTCTGATGTTTCTTTGTTTATTTTCTGTCTGGATGATCTGTTCATTGCTGAAAGTGGGGTGTTGAAGTCTCCAGCTATTATTACATTGAAGTCCATCTCTTTCTTTAGCTCTAATAATATCTGCTTTATATATCTGGGTGCTTCAGTGTTGGATGCATACATATTTACAATTATTATATCCCTTGCTGAATTGACTTATCATTATATAATGACCTTCATCTCCTATAGGTTTTGTTTTGAAATCTATTTTGTGTAACATAAGGTATAGCTGCTACTATTTTCCTGCACCCATTGGCATATAATATTATTTTCTATCCTTTTATTTTCAGTTAATGTGTGCCTCCATAGGTTGTATGTTTCTTGTAGACAACAAATTGTTGGGTCTTGTTTTTTCATCCATTCAGCCACTATTTCCCTACATTGGAGAGCTTAGTCCATTTACATTCAATGACATTATTAATAAATAGAGACTTACTCCTGCCATTTTGTTATTTGTTTCCTAGTTGTTTTTGGTCTTCTTTTCCTTCTTTCTTTCCTGTCATTTTTAGTGAACATAATTTTCTCTGCTGTTATGGTTTAATTTCGTGCTTTTTATTTTTCATTTATCTGTTATATGTGTTTAGATTTGAGGTTACCATAAGGCTTGCAAATAATCTTATAATTCATTATTTTAAACTGATAACACTGGTTACATAAACTAACAAACATGGAAAAAGAAACTAATAAAAACTCTACACTTTAACTTCATTTCCCCCACTTTTTAACTTTGTTGTTTCTATATATATCTTAATGTACTGTCTATGTCTTAAAAAGTTGTTGTAGTTATTATTTCTTATCAGTTCATCTTTTTGTCTTTCTACTTAAGATACGGGTAGCTTAAACATCATAAATACAGTTTAATAGTGTTCTGTGTTTGTTATTGTACTTACTTAATTCCTCATTAAAGTCCTTTTCTTCCTGATTGAAGAACTCCTTTTAGCATTTCTGATAGGATAGGCCTGGTACTGATGAAATCCCTAAGCTTTTGTTTGTCTTGGAAAGTCTTTATAACTCCTTCAGGCTTGAGGGATTCCCCATCGCGCCGCCCCCCACCTCCCACCCCACTGGCTATACTATTCTAGGGTAAAAGTTTGTTCCTTCAGGACTTTTTAATAAGTCATGCCACTCTCTCATAGCCTGTATCATTTCCACTGAAAAGTCTGCTGCAAGATGTACTGGAGTTCCATTACACGTTATTTATTTTCTTTTTTTACTTTTAGGATCCTTTCTTTATCCTTGACTTTTGGGAGTTTGATTATTAAATGTCTTGAGATAGTATTCTTTGGGTTAAGTTTTCTTTGTGTTGTATAACCTTCTTGTACTTGCATATTGATATCTTTCTCTATGTTTGGGAAATTCTCTGCTGTTATCCCTTTGAGTAAACTTTCTACTCCTTTATCTTTTTTTTTTTTTAAGGCCAATAACTCTAGATTTGCCCTTTTGAGGCTATTTTCTAGATCTAGTAAGCATGCTTCATTCTTTTTAATTTTTTCTTTTGTCTCCTCTGTGTATTTTTAAATAGACTGTCTTCAAGCTCACTAATTCTTTCTTCTGCTTAATCAATTCTGCTCTTAAAAGACTGATGCATTCTTCAATATGTCCATTTAATTTTTCAGTTCGAGAATTTCTGCTTGTTTTTAATTATTTCAATTTCTTTGTAAAATTTATTTGATAAGATTCTGAATTCCTTGTCTTTGTTATCTTAAATTTCTTTGAGTTTCAGCTATTTTAAATTCTGTTTGAAAGGTCACATAGCTCTGTCTCTCCGGGACCAGTAACTGGTGCCTTATTTAGTTCGTTTGATGAGTTCATGTTTTCTTGGATGGTCTTGATGCTGAGGATGTCTATTGGTGTCTGGGCATTGAAGATATAGGTGTTTATTGTAGTTTTTGCAGTCTGAGCTTGTTTGTACTTGTCCTTCTTGGAAACGTTTTCCTGCTATTCAAAAGAACTTGGGTGTTGCGATGGAAGGTTTATGTCACTGCAGCTTTATCTGTATTAGGGGGCACCCCAAGCCCACTAACAATGTGGTTCTTGTGGACTCATAAAAATACCTTTTTGGTGGTCTTGGATAAAACCTGCAAGAATTCTCTGGAGAACCAGGAAGAGACTCCTCTCTTTCCTTATTTTGTTCCAAACAAAATCTCTCTCTGTGCTGAGATGCCTGGAGCTGAGGGAGAGGTAACCTAAGCACCCCTGTGGCCACCATCACTGGAACTATGCCAGGTCAGACATGAAGCCATTACAGTACTGTGTCTCACCCAAGGTCTGCTCTTTCTATTACCTGGCTACTACCTGTGTTTGCTCAAGGACCTAGGATGGTACAATTGCAGGTCACAAAGCCAGCCAGGCATGTATCCTTCCGTTAAGGGCAGCAAGTTTCCCTAGGCCCCAGGTAGATCCACAGACATTGTCTGAGAGTCAGAGTCTGGAGTCAGAAATCTTGGAAGTCTAGCTGGTCCTCTATCCTACTGCAGCTGAGATGGCACCCAAACCACAAGACAAAGTCCTTCCCGCTCTTCCCTCCCCTTTGTGTCTCTCCGTGTTTATCACCACCACAGGCCCATAGAGTACTGCCAGCCTATCACTGACATTTACTTCAGACCCTGAGGGCTTTTTAGTCAGCTTGTCATGAACGCTGCCAAGCCTGGGACTCACCCTTCAGAGCAATGTGCTTCCTTCTGGCTGTCCAAGAACCAAGGGCTGGAATTGGGGACCCTAAGAGTCCATTTGGTGGTCTGCTCCACTGTGGCCTCATTGGTACCTAATCAGCAAAACAAAGTCCTATTTACTCTTTCCTCTGCTTTTCTCGAGCAGAAGTCTCTCCTCATGTCTACCCTAGCTCTGAATGTGCTGTGTCACACCTGAAGCCAGCATGTCTCAGCGTCTCACCCAGAGTCCCACAGCATGTACTGCCTGGTTCTGTTGCTGATTTTGCAGAGTCCAAGGGCTCTTTACTCAGTAGATGAAGAATCCTGCCCAGACTGTATTTTTCCCTATAATTCAGTGAGTTCCCTTCTGGCCCAGGGTCTAGAAATATAATCTCAGATCTAGGGCCTCACACCTCTGCCCAGTACCCTATCCTACTGTGGATAAGCTGGCATACAGACTGCAAGACAAAGTCCTCTTTATTCTTCTTTCTTCTCCTCAAGTGAAAAGAAGAGTTCTTTTGGAGCTGCAAGCTGCACTGACTGGGGTTGGGGGAGGTGTGTCGCAAGCAGTCCCTTAGCTGTGCTGGCTGGTTTCTTACTAGGTCACATGCCTCCCAAGTCCACTGGCTCCAAGCCCAGAACAGCAATAGGTCTTGCCAAGGAATTGCAGTCCTTGTGGTCTAGATGGCCTTTTAAGTTTATTTAGGACCTCATAGCACATTAGCCTTTGCTGGTGAGGCATGAGAAGACTCAAGTTCTGACCACTGGGATGGGCAATTCCCCACTGGCTCATGTAAGTTCTCCCTTGAAGGGTATGGGCTGAGTTCTTCCCAGTGTTGCTTTCTGCTGTGACAGGGCAACATTGAGTTCGAATGCAAAGTCCCAGAATTGCTGGGCTCTCCCTTCCCCAAGCACACAGAGTCTGCCTCCACATGTAGCTACTATTGGGGGATGAGGGAAGAGTTGTGTCAGTAAGTCAAAACTGTCTTTCCTGTTCCCCTCAGTGCCTCTTTTAGTAATAGGAAGTTAAACCAGGTATTGTAAATCACCTGATTTTTGGCTCTTATGAAGGTGCTTTTCTGTGCAGATAGCTGTTAAGTTTGAAGTTTAAGGAAGACAATCAGTGGAAGCTTCCATTCAGTAGCTCCACCTCTCTCCAGAAAAATGCTCTATTTAAGTAATTTAAGCAGAAGATCAGGAGCATGGTGAAAATTTTGCTTTTACAAAAGTCACTCAAAAAGATGTATAGAGCAGTGGTTCTCTAATTTTACTGTGTGTTAGAATCTCCTGTAGATCTTCTTGAAACCAGGTTGCAAGACACCCTCTCCCCCAAAGCTTCTGGTTCTAAGTCTGAGGCAGAGCCTGATAATTTGCATTTCTAACAAGTTCCCCAGTGATACTGATACTGCTGGTCTGAGGATCATGCTTTAAAAAATCACGGATATAGAGGATAAGTATACCAAGGGAAAAAAACCAGTCAAAGTAACAAGACCAATTAACTAGTGTGAAAGCAATAAAATCCATGAACAAGGTGAAAACAAAAGCAGTAACAACAAAATTAGATTCAGTTGATTTATGTTGTTAGTAAAAAGACAATTTAAAACATCTATGGTAGATATATATTCCTAATTGATTATTGGGATCCCCCTTTTTTCTCCCTTTTATTTTTCTTAGTTCCCTTTGTTATTCTCTAGCCTATCATCATGTAAAATGAAGAACCTAGGTAGAGGTCCAGGAGAAAATGAAGTTCAAATATACAAGAGAAATGGAAGAGACTACTAAGTAATTATTGTGGTTCAGTTTTAATGCTTCTGTATTTTATGGTGCCACTGTTTTTACATTTTTTGGAGTGGGGGGGCATCATAAATTTAGGTGTTGAACGCCTCTGACATCTTAATCTGGCTTTGAGTAAATGATTTGAGAAAAGAAAAAAAAAATCAAATAATTTGGGAGTAGATAAAGCATGTCTGCCAGGTAATAGAACATGAAAAGGGCAAGAATGAAAGCTGAAACACCAAAAGAATTTTTAGCTAAGATGATTTATCACTAGTAAGTATGGATCAGAATGGAATTTAGGCATTTATGCCACATATTCTCATAGCACCTTGTTGACATTGTTTTATAGAACTTTTGTCTGATCTGTATATCTTGTATTCAAAATAAAATGCCCACCATGAGGTGGTGATAAAATCTTAGATAATCGTGAAAATGCAGTTGGTGTGATTGAAATAGCAATTTATCATTGATACTAAAAATATAGAACTGTATTTTTCATTTTATAAAACAGAATTATATATAAAACTAAACATTGAATGAAAAGGTTCAATGTCCTCATAGGATCTAGCTAAACATAAAATATTTAGAGGCATGTATCTTAAAGAGCATTGCAATAGCAAAACCTGAAATACAAATGTGTGTATCTTTATACCACTTATTCTGTTGCCCAAAGTTGTCATTAAAATAATTTTTGTTTACCTCTTCTCTGTACATTCTAAGTGAATAAAATGATTGAAAGTATTTTGTGCAAGTACAATCTGCATTGTCTTATTGAAGGATGGCCTTTTCAAAACATCACAGCTTGAGTGTGTGGCATATTGTAATGTACTCATAATTAGCTTGCTAGTGTAACAAAAATAATAGAATATACCTAAGAGCTGAATATGGAGTTTTGTCAAGATTTTGTACCTACATCAGATGTCTTAACTTCTGGGAATGTGCTGCTTGTCTTACAGATTTATAATGCAATCTTCTATTTTTAGTTCTTGAATAATGTGAAAAGCCATCAAGTTACTTTAAAAAGAGTTTTGCCTTTTCTTTTTACAGCAGCTGCTGTAATCATTGTCATGAATGTACAAGAATATAGCTGAAAAGACTACTTCATGATCAAGAATAACTAAATCAAAAAGGTGTTATTGGGGAAATTAAATAAGAAAATGAAAAAAAATCTTTTTGAAAGTCAATGAAATCTATCTTTTCAACATTTATTCTGGAATGTATATACTATACTATGTGGTGAAATATTGATTTTTATCTTGGCATTTTCTCTTTTCTCAGCTATTATGATTTTACTAAAAATATATAAGAGAACAATAAAAAGCCTGTAGCTGATGAGCTGAAATTGTAAGGCACTGAGAAAACAACAACCACATTTCTTCTTGAAACAGATAGCATAGCAGTGAACAAACACATTCCCTTATTTGCTGGATTCTGGATAATAGTACACCACAGATGGCCTGGCGCGGTGGCTCACGCCTGTAATCCCAGCACTTTGGGAGGCTGAGGCAGGCGGATCACAAGGTCAGGAGATTGAGACCATCCTGGCCAACATAGTGAAACTCCATCTCTACTAAAAATACAAAAATTAGCTGGGTATGGTTGTGGGAGCCTGTAATCCCCGCTATTCAGGAGGCTGAGGCAGGAGAATGGCTTGAACCCGGAAGGCAGAGGTTGCAGTGAGCTGAGATCGTGCCACTGCACTCTAACCTGGTGACAGAGCAAGACTCTGTCTCAAAAAACAAAACAAAAAAAGTACACCACAGACTTATTTTGATGAAAACAGATGTGGAAGGACTTGGCCCATTTCTCAAGGTCTCTCAATGAAGAGATTAGTTTTAGTTACCTTGAATCATTATGAAAGACAGAGACAAAAATATAGAGTGGTTTCCAGATACAGAATCGTGATCAAACAATGAAGCAAATGGGTAAACTACCTCTTGTGTGTCTTTTTTTAACAATTGTAACCACAATTTAGGTGGAGTGCACCCTTAAACTGTGCCATAGAATTTGTCTTATCTGTTAGAAGCATAGTCATCCGTTTAGTTTTTACCTTGTACAAGATCATGTTCAGTAACATTCACTTTCTACAAAATGTTTCAGGGAAGAATTTTACCATTGATACTATCAATTACGTCTAAAATAACAATCATAAGAAAATGAAGGTGTACTTTGTAAAGAATAACTTCAATGTACTTTAGAACAGAAAATCCGTGGATTAGAAAAAAGCATTAACATGGTACATTAAATATATCTATGTGACCATCAGCATCAAAATAGAAAAAAATGACATTTCTGGGTAAATTTGACACAATATGTGGCACACAGTTTATATTTAGTCAAATCTCCTGAAGGTAAAAAATAGCCAAAATCTTGAATGACATTTTCTGCAGTTAGTTGTACTCATGTGTTTTGAGATGAGAGAACGGATTTTAGATCTCATTTTATAAAATTGTATGTACATATTAAGATATATTTAAGGGCATTTAATGTAATACTTTCTGTTATTTTGGGAGAATGGAGGAATAGGATAATACAGAATTTCTGTTTCCTATATGCCATCATGTTATAAAATTAGTGATCAGAGTCAAAAATATTGAGCATTGCACATATCCTCAGAGTTTATATCATCTCCTCATTTTACATATGAGATGGCAAAACTGTGTTTTAATCCTGGGTACATATCTCATTCATGATAATAAGATTTATAATAGGCCACCTTTTATTGAGTATTATGTTTTGTTTGCTTTATACTTTCTGACTTTTTTACAGATGAGTCATTTGGAAGGAACAAGGAAATTCAGTAACCTGCACATGTTTATACAACCATTTCATGTCTGGGCTGGACTGTTTGACCCTGGGCCCATGTGACAAATGTCAGTTTATTCCATCATACCTTGGCTCTTCTCGTGGTGATGTCTTTATACAGAAAGCAGAAAGATGATCAGACATTTTCCATGTTTACATAGATGTGCTGTCTAAAGAAGAATTTGAAAGTAAGAGAAACTGTGAGGTTGGCAAATTTTTACTTTATAGTTCTGATCTCTACCTTCTATGGCCATTTCAAACCATATTTTCTGCAATCTTTTTCTCCTGTAGTCATCCTGGTCCCATATGGAGGCTCTGGTGACCCAGGCTCCTTGACTTCATGGTGTCATCATGGTGAAATCTCTTGGCAATAACATTTAAGGCTTCCCTTTTATGGCTCCAAAAGAATGACTTCCTTCTTTAATTTCACCTTTTCTATGACAAGAGACTGTGGGGATGGCACTCCAGTTTCTCCAAAGCGATAGTTGACAAATTAATCTTCACACAAAGGCTCATATCTGTTACAGCTTTCCACAGGTATATTTATTCAACAGAGAAATGAGTTATTTTAAAAATGGGGTAATCTTTTGATGACAGGCTCCATGAGACCATTGCAAGTATTTAAGGGAAAGATTTGCGAGGAGGGGACATATTTATCAGAAACCTCCGATCTCAGTCCATTAGCAAGGAAAGCTGATTTTGTTGTAGGTATTTACTTGTTTGTTTGGTGTTTTGTTCCTAAACTGGTCTTGAGATCATTTTCATAAGACTGTTTATAAATTCCAGCCCTACTCTGAATGAGAATCCAAGGGATGTGGTTGTAGTTGTTTATAATGCATTTCACTGGCTTATTCTTAGTTCCTAAATGTCTGACCTATAACCAAGTGTCCCTCTCACAGGAAACTTGTTTATACTGGAAGACGCCCTTGTGATTCTTATTTGATCTGTGTTCAGTTTATTCCTACCGTAACAGCCCCTCTCTAGGACAGCCCTTGGCTGGAAAGGAAGTGAGGTGTCAGTCAGGTGAGACACAGAGGAGACAACTCAACAAAACACATGAAATAACAGAAGCAGTTTATTTCTTACAGATTCCATAGAGAAGAGGGCAGCACCCTTCACAGAGCCAATGGGAAGGGGGAGCTCTTCAGCACATGCACACTTAACCAATGGATGTAGGGTAAGAGAGAGGTGGTGGGGGTACTCTGTGAGCCTGGATCTTTACTGGGGTCCAGAGTATTGCCTAGGTGAGTTTCTTGTGGGGGTTTCTAATTCGTGAGTTTAGAGCAAGCTCCTATGAGTTCTGTGGAGTCACACTGTGACTGAGAAATGGTTACTGTAGCATATCTGGGCAGTCCATGTATGAGATGGGGATAAGTGTGACAAATTCAAGTAGCTCGTATCTAGTTACGACATAAGGAGGCGGTCACCAGGAGGTGGTTGTATAAGACAAATGTCTGTACCAACCACATTGAAAATCTGGGAGGAGGTAAAGAACTGGAAACCTTGTCAAGAGCAACTGATCACTGCTTCTGGGATAGAAAAGGTAAACCTATATTGAAAATGGGTGTCAAGGCAACATACAATTATGAGAATTTACTACAAAAGCTATTGTTTATTTTTAATATTAATGGCAAATCAATCTTATATACCATATTGTTTCCAAAGCAAATGATGATCAAAAGCAAAGTGTCTTAAGATAACAAGCAGCAGGTTAAAGTTGTTTAAATATGCATTTGATATTGTAGTATATTGAAATATATAATAAGATCTTTTACTTGTAGCTGTATCTGTCAAATAGGTCAAAAGTAGAACAGCAAAAGAACACCATTTCCATTACCATCAATTGAGAAAGATAAGATGTGATTGGAAGGAAATAGGGCTGTATTTTAATTTTAAGGAAGTAGCCCTGTGGAATAAGGATGAAAATTCTTTCTCTTTTGTTTTTATAGTTGACATTTTTAATTGCATAGTCTCATATATTGATTTGTTTAACAACCTACAATTTATTACACATAATTAATAATCTGGAGATAAAAATACTGTCATTACAAACCAGGTGACTGAAATTAGGCTGTCATGGTTAATGTCTACATTGAAGAAAAGACATAAACATAATTCTGGAGAAACATAATTCTCCAAAATATAAATTCTGGAGTAGTCTGCAAGAAACTGATTCTCAGTTACAGGTGCTCTATCCAAGAAAATTTAAAGCAGACTCTCTGGTCATGGACCTCAACACGGATTTTTTTTTTTTTTTTTTTTTTAATGTTTCCAAGTTGATCGTAATGGGATGTCATGGTTGTCAAACTGGTCTAGAATTTTTTTAGATAGGATATGTAGAACGATTGACTGAGAGCTGGAACTTACTGCTTGGTAACTATTTTCAGATATTTTCCTAGTCCTTGACATATGGGAGGATTGTGTGTTGAATTGAATCAAGGCTAATTGACACTTCAGTCAACAAAATAGGAATAGAGACATTCAAGATCATGATTTTACCTTATTCCTTTTCCTTGCTTGAGTGAATCCTGAAGCATTGTGTGAAAAAAGAGGTGCCATAAGAATGCCTAGAATTCCAAATTAACTCACAAAATTTTAACCATCTATTCACTTTCGCATGCCTGAAAAATAAACCTTCATAATGTTCAACCTCTGAGATTTAGGTGTCTTTCTTTTTTTGCTAATGCGACATTAACAGTCTATCCTGACATGGCTCCAGGTGTCCTTAACTCTCTTCCTCCACATTTTTTCTTTTCTGCAATTATAAGACACTGGCTTTCTTATCTCCAAGAGCAATCTGTCAGTTTTTACACTGTAAGTTCCATGAGAGAAAGGAGATTTTCTTTTTACTTTTTTGTTACGTTTCTTTGTTTCAGTTAAATAACCCAAATATTGGGGCAGAAGTGGATCTCATTAAATATTTTTGAATGAATGAATCTTTTTTGCCTCTCCTTTCATATCCTCATGAATTGATCTCTTTCATTAGCATTTGAAATTGATATACTTCTTCTTTGACCCAAGCTGTTATGCCATTTCTTTCCTCCATTTATAGCTAGATGCAGATGTCAGGTCTTTATCTTTCACTATTTTTACAACCCATTAAAAACTGGCTCCCATCCTCTATCACTGTATTAAACTTTAAAGTGCGTATCAGTAATGACTTCCCTATCTCTAAAAACCATGGGCACATTGTTCAGTCGTGTCTTTTTTGGTCTTTACCAGCAGCAATCACTACTAACAGTCACCCTTGAAACATTCTCTAGATTTGACTGCCAGGGTACTAGCCTAGTTATCATCCTCATCCTCTGGAGGCAATCGTCTTCTTCTTTTCCAGATTTCTTCTCTACCAGTCATTAAATGTCAGAATTCCTCAAGATTCACCTCCCAGCTTTCTTCTCTTTCCAGGTTGTATTCTCTCAATAGGAAATTCTCCTATAGCAATTGCTTCAAAATTCATTTTTCCAGCCTATATCTCTCCATGGAGCTCCATATTTATGTACTCAGTGATTTGCCCAATGTTTATTGAACTTTAGCTATGTGACAAATACTATCATAAGCACTGGAGATTCACAAAAATAAGACTTTTTATGGTGTCTAGAGTATTGTGGAAGAAACTGAAGCTTGTTTCAGCTGTGAATATTACATTCATGATATGATTACTTGTGTTATCCTTCCTTCATTGGATATAAGTGCCTCAAAAACAGATATTTGATTTAGAAACTCAGTGAATATTTGTTGAGTGAATGAATAACTGAATGAGTGAGTGCACAAACAGCTCATACTCCTATTTTATGTTAGAGACTAATTTTGTTTGGTTTTTGTGCCTCATCTATTGCATCCTTTTTTTGCTATTCAATTATACAGATACATAAACTAAGAATACAAATAATTTTAAGTCCTACCCCAGTTCTAGAGTAATATATTCAAAGTATAAACCAAATAATATTCAGATATAAAAAAACATAAAGGCCAGCATTAATATTAAAGGTAAAAATTGTAGAGGGTCTTTTGATCCTTTTATTTGAGAATTCCAATGGGCTTTATGAATATTTTTAGTTGTCTCATTTCTGTAAGTGAAAACACTTATGTGGAAGTGACTACAAGAGGATTGAGGCTGAAATTTATGTGTTCCAACTGCACACAGCATAGCATGCCTCTAATGTATGTGAAATATCCTCTAAATGTTACTTCTACTTAGATACGAAAGACAAGAGTACTGGTTTTCAGAAGATTGGCATTTTCATGTTAAAATTGTGTTGCTGCCCTACACGTCCCGGTGAAGAGATGACCAAACAGGCTTTGTGTGAGCAATAGCTTTTTAATCACCTGGGTGCAGGCTGACTGAGTCCGAAAAAGGAATCAGCAAAGGGAGACAGGGGTGGGGCAGTTTTATAGGATTTGGGTAGGTAGTGGAAAATTAGTCAGAGGGGGTTGTTCTCTGGCAGGCAGTGGCGGGGGTCACAAGTTGCTCGGTGGGGGAGCTTCCTAGACTCATTGTCCAGGAGAAGAAATTTCACAAGGCAATGTCATCAGTTATGGCAGGAACTGGCCACTTTCATTTCTTTTGTGGTTCTTCAGTTGCCTCAGGCCATCTGTATATATTACATGCAGGCTTGGGCTCAGGGGCCTGACAGTTGCAACTAATTAAAAGAATATGTGTCAGACTATGTTCCATTTTTGTGAACACAAAGACAGTACCACTACATGTGCTGTGTAGGTTTTGCACCTCAAAGAGCCATTTGGCCAAGAGGGCAAGTATGTGTTGAAATGTTCATTGAATATATGGGAAGGTGTCTGATTTCCAAAGTCTCACTAAATTTTAAGAGCTCCTCCTAAAGAGGAGATTTATCTTAGTCTCTGACCCTACAATTGACTTAAATGTCCCTGAAAGCCCTAATTATGTATCCAGCATATCTAGGGTTCCCCAAGGTATAGGAAAGCCAGTAATGAGAACTGCTGTATATGAGTACAGCTATTGTAACACACCATAGTCTAAATGATACCCATGAGTAGATTTTAAGGGCTCATGAAATTCCAAGAGAAAGCTGAGGCCTCCCTGGTGCCTGAAAATGTGAACAGATATTATGGCCACAACGGGCCCTCTACCTGAGGATTCTTGACACACAGTCTGGGAAGTTTTTATGTCACCTGTGGTTTCTATGAATAAACATTTTTTATAAAGGGATTTAATAGTAAAATTTTTTGTTTTGGAGTGCTGTTAAAATAGTTATTTCAGACTCGATATGTAAACCTAGATTTACATGTACATCACATTGGCAATCTGGCTTATCTTGTCCTTAGAGTCTTCAGTCAGAGTTTGTATGTAACTTAAGAAAGGTGGAAATCAGTAAAGAAAACATTTTAACAACTCTAGTCAAAGAAATTGTTCTTAAAATTATTTAGCCTTGTACCAAAAACAAGAGATTGTCTGAAAATCAGTATCATTTACTCCTTATGAACTGGCATTTACCTTTTGAAGAACAGCTCAATTACATGAGGAAAAAATGTATTCTCTACAGAAAAAAATAAGGATAGTAATCAACTCAGAAGGCTGATTTTAAAGAATTTCAACAATTCAACATATGATTCTCGAATGGTAACATTTGCCAATGATGATTATTATATATATTTTTTCTTATTTGGAAAGTAGTAGCACTTTTCTAAAAATTAAACCTTCCTATACAATTGTAAAACCACACACTCACATTCAATATGTTATACCATATACTACTTTGTCCATAAGCCTTTCACTAAAAAGTTTCTATTTACTTTTTGAAAGATGAAAAATTTTTAATATCTTCACAATGTTGCGCAACCATCACCACAATCAATTTAAATACATTTTCATCACTTCTAAAAGAAAGTCCATAGCCATTACCAGTCATTTCTTATTTCACTACAAATCCCACCCTGAGGCAATGGCTAATCTATTTTCTGTCTCTGTAATTTTGTGTATTCTGGACATTTCATATGAATGGATTCGTGCAATATGGTCTTTTGTGATTGGTTTCTTTCCCTTAGTGTAACGTTTTCACGATTTAGCTATGTTGTAGTATGTATCAGTGCTTTATTTCTATTAATTGCCAAATAATATTCCACTGTATGGATATAACATATTTTATAGTTGATCAACATTTCAGTTGTTTGCACTTTTGGACTATTATGAATAATACTGCTATAAACTTTAGGGTACTCGTTTCTGTGTGGGTATATGTTTTATTTTTCTTGGGTATATACTTAGGACTAGAACAGCAGGGTAATATAGTAACTCTATATTCAACATATTCAGGCACTGCCAGATAGTTTTCCAAAGCATTTTACTATTTCACATTTCCACGAGCAGTGTATGAAGATTCCAATTTCTCCATATCCTCATGAACATTAGTTTTTATGTCTTTTTGTTATAACCATACTAGTAGTATGCATTTTATAGTTACACATTTTATAGTTATTTTTACATGCATTTTATACATACAAAATAACTATACATTTTACAGTGGTTTTTAAATTTTATTTTATTTTATTTTTTATTTTTTGAGACTGAGTCTTGCTCTGTCGCCCAGGCTGGAGTGCAGTGGCGTCATCGCGGCTCACTGCAAGCTCCGCCTCCCAGGTTCACGCCATTCTCCTGCCTCAGCCTCCCCGAGTAGCTGGGATTACAGGCGCCCGCCCCCACACCCCGCTAATTTTTTGTGTATTTTAGTAGAGACGGTGTTTCACCAAGTTAGCCAGGATGGTCTCGATCTCCCGACCTGGTGATCCACCAGCCTCGGCCTCCCAAAGTGCTGGGATTACAAGTGTGAGTCACCGCACCTGGCCGTATTTTATAGTTTTTTTTTTTTTTTTAAAGTGTGGCTAATTATTTTAGCTATTATAACTATAATTGTTTTATTTTCAGATTGTTCATTGGTAGTGTAGAGCAATATGATTTTTCTATATTCATCTTGCATTATGCTACTTCTCTGAACTCTGTTAGTTCTCATAGTGTTTTTAGTGGATTACTTGAGATTTTCTATATTCAAAACCATATCATCTGTAGTTAGTTTTCTTTCTTCTCAATATGGATTTATTTTATTTTATTGCCTAATTGCTCTGACTAGAACCTGCAGTAATATGTTGAATAAAATTGGCAAGAGCAGATATCCTTGTTTTTCCTGATGTTAGGGAGTAAGCATTCAATCTTATGCCATTAACTATGCTTTCAACTGTTTAGCTTTTTAAAAATCCATAGCTGCCCTATAAGGTTGAATAAGTTCCAGTCTATTTCCAGCTGGTTGAGAGTTTCTGTTATGAGAGTGTATTCCTGTTGATTAAGTGTTTTTATTATGAAGGTTAGTTTTATCATGAAGGTTGAAATGTTTTGTTAAATGCTTTTTCTGCATGTATTGAAATGATTATGCATTTTTAATCTTTTGTTCTATTGATAAGGTATGTTAATCGATTTTAGATATTCAATATTGTATTTCTGGGATAAATCCTATTTCTTCATAATGTATAATCCTTTTTATGTTGTTAGTTTTAATTTGCTAGTATTTCCTTGAGAATTTTGAGTGTATATTTGTAAAATATATTGATCTGTAATTTTCTTGTGATTGTTTTATCTGACTTTGATATGAGAGCTATACTGGCCTCACAGAATAAGCTGGGAAGCGTTTGCTCCTCACCTATGTTTTGGAAGTATTTGTGAAGACTTGGTAAAAATTTTTCTTTAAATGTTTGACATAATTTGCCAGTGAACCCATCTGGGTCTGAGCTTGTGTTTGGGAAGTTTCAAAATTATGGATTTAAACTCTTTAGATATTATAGGTCAATTCAGATTTTTAAATTCCTTCTTGCTTCAGTTTGTCTTTCAATTTCTTCATTTCATCTATGTTAACTAAATTTTCAAAGAATTGTGTACCATTTTTCATTTAATTTTTTTGTATTTTTGTATGGTCAGTAATTATGCCTTCTCTTTCATTCCTCACTTTAGTAATCTGAATCTTCCTTTTTTACCCCTTTGGTCAACTTAGTTAAGATTTGTAAATTTCTTAAAAAAAAAAAAAAAAAAAAAAATTCTTTTCAAAGAGCAAACTTTGGTTTTCTTGATTTTCTTCATTGCTTTTCTAATCTCCTCTTCATCAGTTTTTGCTCTAATCTTTCTTTCCTTGCTTTGGTCTGAATTCGCTCACCTTTTCTTATTGTCATAAGGTAGAAACTTAGGATATTGTTTTGGGGCTCTTCTTTGTTTATAGTGTTGGAATTCATAGCTATAAATTTCTCACCACTGTTTTAGCTGCATTCTATGGTGTATGGTGTCTTCATTTTAATTCACCTCATATGTTTTCTAATTTGCCTTATAATTGGATAACTAGGTGTATTTTTTCTTTTTTTTGCTTATTATTGAATTTTCCCAAGGCTTTTTGTTATTGAATTTTAGTTTCACTCCATTCTTGTCAGGGCACTTACTTTGTTTGATTTCAATCCTTTTAAATTTAGTGAGGGTTGTCTTATGGCCTAACATGTAAATCTATGCTGGAGAATGTCCCATGTGCCCTTGAGAAAAATATGCACTGTGTTATGGGTATCTGGAATATTCTGTTGCTATCTCTTCAGCCTAACGGATTGGTAGTGTTCAGGTTTTCTCTTTCCTTATTGACCTTCTGCTTAGCTGTTGTAGGCATTATGGAAAGTGAACTATTGAAGTCTCTCCATTATTTTGAATTGTTTGTTTCTCCTTTTAGTTTTAAGTTTCTGTTTCATGTATTTGGGAGCTCTGTTGTTAGGTGCATATGTTTTAAAAATTGTTATATTTTCCTAATGGATTGTCCTTTTAAAAATTGTAAAATATTCTCTTTACCTTCAGTAAGGTTTTCTTGTTTAAAATCTATTTTTGCCTGACTTTTTGGTATATTAGCCCCTCCAGATTTCTTATGGTTGTTATGGAGTATCATTTTCCAGCCATTTACTTTCAATCTATTCGTATCTTTGAATCTAAAGTGTGTCACCTATAAACAACAGTAGTTGAGTAATGTTTTTATTTTGATTATAGTGTTCATTCCCTTCACATGTACCATAAATACTGATAAAGTTGGTATTAAATCTGTCATTTTACTGTCATTTTATGTGTCATGTCATTTTCATGTGTCTATTCCTCTTTTACTGTTTTTTAAATTAATTGAATATTTTCTAGTGTAACATTTAAATAGCTTCTAATGACTTTTTTACTCTTTTCTGAATTTTTTACTAGCTACTCTAGAGCTTATTTATCTTAACTTATAAGAATGTATATCACATTTATACTAACAGTTTTAGTGAAACAGAAATGTTCCTTCTACACAGCTCTATTTTATCTTCTCCCTTGTTTTTCTATTAACATGTAACATACATCTATGTATGTTGCTAATGTAATGATATGTTGTTATAATTATTATTCTGTATAATTTTATGTCTATTAGGAATGCTGGGTATGATTTGATGATTTTATCCTACTTGGAGTTTGTTGAATTTCTTAGATATTTAGATTAATGTTTTTCATCAAATTTGGGCCTTTTTCAGTCATTTTTCTAGTATTTCCCCTTTCTAACTCGACTTTCCTTCTGGTACTCTCATTATGCATATGTTGGTGTTCTTAATGGTATCCCACATTTTTCTGAAGCTTTTTATATTTTTCTTTCTTTTTCTCTCTGTCCTTAAAATTGCACAATATCTATTGATTTAACTTCCCTGATTCCGTCATCTGCCAGTTCAAATATATTGCCAAGTTTCTCTAGTGAACTTCCCCTTTGGGTTGCTGTACTTTTCGATTTTAGCTTTTATATTTTTCTATCATATATATATATCTACTGATATTCTCTATTTGGTGTAACATTGTCTTCATATCTCCCTTTACTTTTTAAAGTTGGATTTTCTTTTATTTCTTTGAACAGAGTTATGATGACCACTTCGGAGTTTTTGTCAGTTAGCTATGACATCTAGGCCCTCTCCCAGTTTCTATTGCCAGCTTTTTTCACTGTGCATGAAGAAATACCTTCCTGTTTCTTTACATATGTCCTAGTTTTTTTCCTGAAAACTGGATATTGTATTAATATATTTGAACGCCTTGAGCTACTGAGAGTCCCTCTTTTATCTCTGGGATTCATTATGTTGTCATTTACCTCTTTATTTTAAAATTTGGTATATTCATTTCCTATTGTTCTATAATGGATTACTACAAATATGTTGAATAAAACAAACTTGTGGTCTATTTGGAGGTCAGTAGTCCAAAATGGTTTTCAGTGGGATACAATCAAGGAGACATTTTATGTCACCCAAGGTAGGTTACCTTCTTTCTGGAGGATTCAAGAATCAATTTCCTTGACTTTTCCTGATTCTATATTTGGCTTACTTTTTTTTTTTTTTTTGGCTTATGGCCCCCTTCCATTTTCATTTAATAGATAGTCAAGTCTTTCCTGTGTTGCATCACGCTGACACTGAATTTACTGTCTCCCTCTTTGATTTTATAAGGATCGTTGTAATTACACTGGGCCTATCTAAATAATCCAGGAGACTCTCCCATTTCAAAGTTAACTAATCAGCAACTTTAACTTATTGCAGGAACTGGTCAGCAACCCTTAATGCAACGGGGCTCTCTTTGCTCCCAGGCAGATCGTCAGGTCAAGAAATAATAGACACACACAAGATAGTGAAAACTGGGTCCGGGGGGTCACCGCCTTCTGGTCATGCGGTGCCAGCAGTGCATTGGATATGCCAGCATTTATTATTAAGTTTAGTGAGGGGGAGGGGGTAGGTTAGTGAGCGATTTAGGGTCATTTGATTATGAGGTGAGATGGTCACATGGAGATAAAGTAATTATTTAACATGACATCTGTATGCAGGAATACAGTATACAGAGATAATTGGCAATATAGTGTGTGCATCAGTAATTTCTAACAGAGCCTTAAAACAGGAAGAGCAGTAACAGTTGCAGCAAAGCAACTGTTGGCTCATTCTGACAGTCCAACCTGGCATTGTCTTTACACAATCCTGCATGCAATTTTGTATTTACAATAATGAGAAGCATTTCATCTTTTATTCTGTAGCAATAGTATCAGGGGATCTCCCTACATTAACTCTATATTTAAAAATAAACTGCTTTTGAAATTTAGCATAACATATTAAATTTCTGGCAATTAGGATGTGGACATCTTTAGAGGGACCCTTATTCTGCCTACCATACTTGACTATAGTTTTTGGTGAAGTATATTCTCACACAGTGTGAAGTCTCTGATGTCATTCCCCAGAGGCAGCAGCTTTAGGCATGTGCACAATTACTCCGGATGATTTTATTTTGCATATTGAAAAACAGTAGTACACATATATCAAGAAACCTGTCAAATATCATATAGTATTTATCAGGAGAGTTTAGGCCAAAAACTAATTAGTTTAAACCTCTGTTAAGTGCAAATTTTTCTTCATCAATCTGCATTCAAATTACTTCCAAATGAGCACTATAATGATTGTGGATATAGATTCATCTTTCTACATAAAGAGAATAGTGTTTGTAACATTAATCTGCATATGTGGGCACATGTACTCATCAGGCAATGGTCTATGACAGCTAAATCTATTCACCTTCCAAATCATAACATTTATCTTTCTAAAGAAAACTTTTTCACTGTGTTGGGCACTATTGGCAGACAAGTTAATTTAGAAGCAATTTACAAAAAGCTGAAAAGTTAAACTTACAGCTGTTTGCTTTGAACACGATGTGTTCTGAATATATTCCAAGAACTATGATGTCATCACAAATTTACTGAGGTAATAAATGTAGATATTATAAGGGCTATCAGAATATGACTAGTTCCCTTGAAAATAAGAGAAAAGAGATCAAGTTACAAGACACTGATTACATTGAGGGTGCTGATTTGTCGTGACCAGAGACCCAAATGTTGAACAGTTATTAAGTAGCTGTTTTTTGTAATTTATTGGATATATAGGCATCTTTATCAATTTTCATATCCTTTTTATATGAAATCTGTGAATTTTTGCACTATTGAATTGTAAAAATTGGAATTTTGCCTGAGATATGAAATACCAAGTTGTATTTTCTCGGTTAGTCTTAAAAGCAATATATTCTAAATATTTGTTAATTTTATAAAAATAAACTTTTAAATAGTTTTTGTTCAGTACTAAGAAACAGATAACTTTTCAAGTACTGCCCTACTTATTAGGGACTAGCTTTATAGCAATCGAATGTGTTCATAAATTAAAAAACAGAACACACATATCTAGATCAAGTAGTATAAAAAGATTAAGTGAATAAATCAAGAGTATCAATAATAAGATCTGATCTATGAAGTGAAAGAAAGTATAAGATAGTACCAAAGGAGGATAAATCTATTTAGAGATAGAATTATAAATGAGATGAAGAGACCAAAAGGAAAGGTGAAACGGTCAAATTGTTCAAGATGAAAGATGATACAAAGAGTAATAGCCCAATAGTCACATAAATTTATAAGAGAGCATAGAGAAGACCACTATTGTAGAAGTCTTAGCTTGATTGAAATCTCTTGAATACATTAAACACAAAAGCTGTTCATTAACAATATTAGTGCCTACCTAGTTCTTGCAGTTGATATTTTCATAACTAAAAGAGCGATTGAAATAGTAAAGGGTTATCATTGTTTTGATTTTCATTACAAGGGTCAAACATTTTCAAGTAGAGCCTGAGGACTGAAATGCTAATGGTTTTGCTAGATGTCTAGAACTTTTGTAAGATGTGTAGGATGTCACCTTTCTTCAGATTTGCTGCCTCTTAACTTGAAAATATCTATCAAAATAATAACTTCAATGAAGAATATTGAGGGGAAAGACAAAATGTGCTTAGTTATTACAACTCCAAAGCTTGCTTTCTTCTGGGGATACTGAATGTAAGAAAAGAAAATTCCTATATTTAGTATATTTGGTTTAAATGATTTGTGGGGAGTAGGGAAAGTTATGTAACATCTGTCTTATCTTATGCATGATTCTATCATTTATGTTACAAAGTCAGAGATAGTCAAAATAATGGGTAAACATGGCTGTCTGGCATAAAGATAAAGGTCAATAAAATACCCCCATGGTTTAAATTCCATGCAGAAACCCAAGAAGGCTTTCACTTAATTTGGCGTATTTCTTTCAATTTGCACTAAGCTGCATCTCTCTCAAAGATGAGCAGCCTTTTTGTATCAACTGAATGATAGGAAAGTTGCCTCATTCAGTACAAGCTTTAAAAAGGAGCTGTTTTCTACTGAATGCTATCTTTGTAGATTATTTGTTTTGTTGTTAAACCCTTAATTTGTAACTGCTAACAGCTATTTTGCCATCAACATTTTTACAGGAAGCATCATTAACGAGTAGTTGTGCATAATGTATCAGTCTACTGAAAACACACCAATGGGCCAAACTATTGAAGGAATCCTACTAGCTGACTAAAGTTATTGCTACGGTCTGAATGAATGTGTGTGTCCCCCTCGACCACACACCAAATTAAGATGTTGGAAACTAATACCCAGTGTGATATGATTAAGAGGTTTGGCCTTAGGAAGGTGATTAAATTGTAAAAGCTCCAGTCTCATGAATGGATTAATGTATGCTGTGGTTTGAATGTGTCCCCTCCAAAATTCATGTTGAAACTTAATTCCCATTGTAATGATATTAAGAAGTGGGGCCTTTAGGAGGTAGGTGGGCCATGGGGTCTTTGCTCTCATGAATGAATTAGTGCCTTATAAAAGGGATGGAGTGGGAAAGTTTGCTTTGTTAAAGCAGGACACTATGGACCAAGACAGTGCCCTTATGAAAGAGGCTCAAGGGAGCTGCTCAGCCCCTTCCTCCCTTCTGCCACATAAGGATGCCACAAAAAGGTACCATCTTTGAGGCAGAGTCCTCATCAAACACCGGATTTGTGTCTTGATCTAGACTTCCCAGCCTCAGGACTGTTAGTAATAAATTTCCGTAATTTATAAATTGCCCAGTTTAAAGTGTTGTTGTTGTTGTGGTGGTTGTAGCAGCCCAAACAAACAAAGGTAGTTATCACTTAGCTATGGGGAATATTATCATTCATCCAGGATCTAAGTAAATATATCAGATTAGGACACCACCACTCTCACTTCATGAACTAGTTATGCTGATAAGGGTAACTGGTTTAACAGTTAAGACAAAATTATCGTCAGACACAGCTATTTTGTCTCACATTATGACTAACACTGACACATTTTATCGAATCTTTAATATCATATGTAGAAGATACCTTAGAGATCATCTAGTCAAATTGGTGTGCTATTTGCTATAGGTCCTACTTTTTAGAAATTAGTTAACTGAATTTGTCAATAAATTAGTTTTATTAAAGTAAAGCTAATTCAAGATTAATTTGGTAACATAATTCTTACTCATGGCAGAGACTTGTTTGAATGATAGAGGATAGAAACTTATATTTAACATGGGAGAAACTGGCTGGTAGTTCGTAAGAAAGTAAATACCACCAAAGGCAGTGGGAAAACATTTAAGACCTATAATCCAAAAACAACAGGATTTCCAGATAGACGATCCATTTGGAATGGTATAAATGAAATGCCTCACACTATATGAAAACATGTGAAAAAAAGAAACAAATGGATTAAAGAAGTCAATAAAAAATAGAACTATGAAATAATTATAAGGAGAGGCTAATACTTATTATCTTACATAGACTTCTACATTACTGGATTACTTTCTAATAATAAGCATATATCAGATTTAACTAAAAATGCAAATAATTTAAAAATAAAATTGTGTGAAAAATCATTGCTGGTGTCTTCATAAACAGCAGCATCTTACTTTCCTAGTGGGAATATTCAAATATCTATGACAAGTAGATTGTATTTGCATTATTCATTCGTTAGTCTTATTTATAAATGTAGAATTTAAACCTTACCAAGAAACATAATTTCAAGTAATTTATATTTAAACCTCCATTTTATGAACCTACTTAAAACAAACTTAGTGTATAATACAAATGTCAAGGATATAGCCATTCAGATCAGGACATTCCCAGGATACCAGTTAGAAGCATTTTCACACAATGCAAGAGCAAAAGCTCTTGTTCATAGGGTGCTGTAATTACAAGATGACTTGCAACACAAAAGAACACTAGATTAATTATTTTAGAAGAGCAAGCCTGTGGCTCAGCATATGAATGACACTTCTATTTCCCTTAGATAACCTTTTAAATATAAATATCAAGCAGCATTAATATAAATGCTGCTGTTCTTTAAACATCATTTTATAATAGTCGTGGTTATAAATGTGGAATCTTGAGGTGTACATAAGATTAAACTCTGCAACATTGGATGTATCAGAATCTGATAATTATAGAAATGTAATCCTTCAGAGTTCAGAAAAGAAGTAAATATATTTCCTCCAGTTTTTTGTTAATGGGAAAGATCTAACAGGTATAAAAATTATAAAGGAGCTTGGAGAAAAGTTGGATGAGATATGACAGTTTGGAAGAGTATTAATCTTTATCTAGAATAACTAACTGAAATTGTTTGGTCTTTGACCAACATCTCCACATTCTCCCCACTCCCCCCAGCACCTGGAGACAACCATATTACTCTCAGTTTATGTTAGGGTGACTTTAAATCCACATGAGTGAGATCATGCAATACTTGTCTTTCTGTGCCTGGCTTATTTCTCCTATCATAGTGTCCTCCAGGCTTATCCATGTTGTTGGAAATGACAAGATTTTCTCTTTGTAAAGCTGAAGAATATTACATTGTGTATATCTACCACATTAAAAAAACTACTCATCCATTGAAGAACATTTAAATTGATTACAAATCTTACCTATTGTGAATAATGCAGCAATGAACATGGGAGTACCCTTATCTCTCCAACATACTGATTTCATTTACTTTGGATACATGCCCAGTAGTGGGATTGCTGAATCATGTAGTAGTTCTGTCTTTATTTTGGGGGGGAAGCTCTGTACTGTTTTTCATAATGGCTGTACTAATTTACGTTTCCACTAGCAGTGTACAAGGGTTCTCTATTCTCTACGTCCTCACCAACATTTGCCTTTTGTCTTTCTGATAATAGTTATTCTAACAATTGTGATGTGGTATCTCATTGTGGTTTTACTTTGGGTTTCCCTGATCATTAGTTATACTATGCAATTTTCTTATAACTTAACCAGTTATATGTGTGTTTTATAACTGTAACCAGTTACATGTGTTCTTTTAACTGTTAACCAATATATATTCTTTTGAGAAATGTTTATCTAGATCTCTTGCCATTTTTTAATCAGATTATTTGTTTTCTTACTATTAAGTTGTTTGAGGTCCTTATGTTTTGGATATTAACCTCTTATAGCATGTATGATCTGCAAATATTTTCTCGCATTCTGTAGATCATCTCTTCACTCTGTTGATCTTTCATCGGCTGTGCAGAAACATTTTGGTTCAATGCAATTCTGTTTTTCTATTTTTGCTTCAGTTGTCCATGCTTTAGGGTCCTATCTGAAAAATCATTGGTAGACAAATGTCATGGACTGTCTCCTTTTTGTTTTATTTTGGTAGTTTTACAGATTCAGGTATTACATTTAAGCCTTCAGTCAGTTTTGGGTTGATTTTGTGTATGGTGTGAGATAATTATCTAAATTCATTATTCTGCATGTGAATATCCAGTTTTCCGAGCACTATGTATTAAAGAGATTGTTGTTTCCCTATTTTGTGTTCTTTGCATCTTTGCCAAAAATTAATTGACCATAAATGCATGGGTTTATTTCTGGGCTCTCTGTGTTGTTCCATTGCACTGTGGTCCTTTTTTCAATCCAGTGCCATGCTATGTTAATTACTGTAGCTCTATATTAGATCAGGTAGTGTGATGCTTCCAATTTTGTTCCTTTTGCTCAGGACTGCTTTGGCTATACCAGGTCTTTTGTGGTTTCATGAGAATTTTAAGATTTATTCTACTTCTGTGAAAAATGTCATTGGAGTTTTGATGTAAACTGTATTGAAGCTGTAGATTGCTTTTAGTATAGACATTTAGCAATGTTAATTCTTCGAATCCAGAAACATGGATGTCTTTCCATGTACTTGCGTCCTCAATTTATTTCATCAGCATTTTATACTTGTTAGTGTACAGATTTTTCATGTTCTTTCTTAATTTATTCTTTAGTTGGTGTTTTTCAGTAGCTATTGTATTAAGTAGTTGCAAAAGTAATTGTGGTTTTTGCCATTAAAATAATAGCACCAACCTAATAAAGGGGTTTATTCTTATTTTTCTATTGTTTGGAAAATTCATTGTTTGTAGAAATGCTACTGATTTTTATGCTGATTTTGTCTGCTGTAACTTTACGGAATTGATTTGTTAGTACTGCCCAAAAAAGAGTCACATTCTGTAAAATATTTGAAGAGATTATTCTAAGCCAAATATGAGTGACCAATGACCCATGGCACAGCCCCTGGAGATCTTGAGAACATGTATCCAATGTAGTTGGGCTACAGCTTGATTTTCTACATTTTAGGGAGACATAGGACATCAATCAACACACGCAAGATGTACTTTGGTTTGGTCCAGAAAGGTGGAACAACTGGAAGTGGGGACTTCCAGGTTATAGGAAGATTCAAAGCCTGTCTAATTGGCAATTGGTTGAAAGAGTTATTATCAACAGAAAGGAATGTCTGGATTAAGGCTAAGGGGTTGTGGAGATCAAGATTTTATTATGTAGATGAGGCCTGCAGGTAGCAGGCTTCAGAGTTCTTATCAGACCTAAAAAGGTGCCAGATTCTTAGTTGATTCTCTCCTGGATCAGAGGAAAGAATTGGAAAAGAAAGCAGATTCTCTATAGAACGTAGATTTTCCTCACAAAGGACAGGTTTGCAGGACCATTTCAAAATATGTCAAGAAATAGATTTTAGGCCGGGCGCGGTGGCTCAAGCCTGTAATCCCAGCACTTTGGGAGGCCGAGGCGGGCGGATCACGAGGTCAGGAGAGCGAGACCATCCTGGCTAATACGGTGAAACCCCGTCTCTACTAAAAATACAAAAAACTAGCCGGGTGAGGTGGCGGGCGCCTGTGGTCCCAGCTACTCGGGAGGCTGAGGCAGGAGAATGGCGGGAACCCGGGAGGCGGAGCTTGCAGTGAGCTGAGGTCCGGCCACTGCACTCCAGCCCGGCGACAGAGCAAGACTCCATCTCAAAAAAAAAAAAAGAAATAGATTTTGAGGAAAAAAATACTTGAATTTCTTTCAGGTCCTGCTATCTGTCATGTGATGCTGTACTAGAGTCAGGCTGGAATTTGGTGTTTTATTGTTACAAAAAGTCCTTTGTCAGTTTTAGAATCTCTGTTTTAATGTTGATGCTGGTCAATTGTGCCTGAATCCTAAAGAAAGAGAGTGTAATGAGGCATGTCCAACCACCCACCCCTATCATATTCTGAACTAGATTTTCAGGTATCGTTTGGAATGCCGTTGGCCAAGAGTGCAGGGTGGGGTCCATCAGTCAGTATGGGGGTTTAGAATTTTGTTTTTGATTTACAGTTCTACTATTTTTCTGATGGAATCTTTACGGTTGTTACACATAAGGTCATGTGATTGGCAAACATAGACAATTTAACTTCTTCCTTTCCAAATTGGATGCTTTTATTTATTTCTCTTGACTAGTTGCTCTAGCGAGAATTTGTAGAATGTAAGTGGTGAGAAGGGTATTTTTGTCTTTTTCCTGTTCTTAGAGGTGAGCCTTGAACTTTGTAATATTGAGTATGACATCAACTATGGGATTCTTATATATGCATTGGGATGGTTGAAATATTGAGTATGACATCAACTATAGGATTGTTGTTTATTGGATTGAGGCACAATCCTATATCTAATTTTTGAGAGTTTTTATCATAAAAGATACTGAAGTTTGTGAGATGCCTTTTCTGCATCAATTGATATAATATTGTTTTTGTCCTTTTTTTCTGCTAATATGTGTATCACATTTATATATTCGTGTATGTTGAACCATTCTTGCATTTCAGAGATAAATCCCACCTGGTCATGGAAAATGATCCTTTTAATGTGCTATTTAGTTTATTGTAATTTGTTGATAATTTTTACGTTTATGTTCATCAGGAATGTTGACCTGTAATTTACTTTTATTGCAATGTCATTGTCTGGCTTTGGTATCAGGGTAATGCTGGCCTTATGAAATGAATTTTGGTGTATTCCCCTTCATTTTTTTGGAAGAGTTTAAGAATCGGCATTAGTTCATCTTTAAATGTTTGGTAGAATTCAGTAGTGAAATCATCAGATTCTGAGCTCTTTTGTTGGGAGACTTCTTATTACTGATTCAATCTCTTTACTCATTATTGGTGTGTTCAGATTTTCTATTTCTTCATGGTTCAATCTTTGTAGGCTGTGTGTGTATAGTAATGTACTCATTTCTTCTAGCTTATCCAATTTGTTGGATTATAGTTGTTCATAGTATTGTAATCACTTATGACCCTTTATATTTCTGTGGCATCAGTTATAAGGTCTTCTCTCATTTCCAATTTTGTCTTCTCTTTATTTACTAATTATTACAGCCAAAAGTTTGTCTATTTTAGTTATCTTTTAAAAAAACCTAACTCTTAGTTTTCTTGTTCTTTTGTGTGGTTTTCCTAGTTTCTATTTCATTTATTTCTGCTGTTATGCTCCTTTTGTAGCATTGCATTTTTAGAATTATGTTGTGTTTACATTTTTATTCATATCACGATATTTTAAATTTACCATTTTGTTTTCTGCTTTATTGGTTGTTTAGAAGCATGTTGTGTAATTTGCACATATTTGTAAATTCTCCAAAATTCTTTCTATTATTGATTTCTAGTTTTATACTATTGTGGTCAGAAAAGACACTTTACTTGACTTCAATCTTCTTTTATTTATTAAGACTTGTTTTGTGACCCAACATAGGATCTATCTGGAGAATGTTTCATGTGCACGTAAGAAAAATGTGTATTTTCTGCTATTGAATGGAATGTTCTATACATGTCTTTAAGGTCCATTTGGTCTAACAGGTAGTTCAAGTTTGTTGTATTTTTATTGATTTGTTTTTGTCTGGATGAACCATCTGACTTTGAAAGTGGGTTAATGAAGTCCCCTGTCA